>NC_069118.1:318750-637500 GCF_025612915.1 Magallana angulata
AGAGGAAAATTTGGGATCTCTCTGACTGGATAACTCTGCCTGTTTTAGAGTAGCTGTGTATTCTCCTAACTCTATAGTTAATTCCTTTCCAGGGTCAGTGTTGCTTTTCAGGGATGGTATCGGTTGTTGTACGATTGTAGGGATTTCTTTGTACTCAGTCAGCTTGGATTGGTGTTTGGTGACCTCTGAAACCTTGTTCGATTGGTGAATTTCCTTGTTTTGCTGAACTGTTTTGGTCATCTCTTGAATCTGGTTTTCAATAAGGGACTGATGAGATGTTAGGACAGTCAAGTGGTTCCATCTCATTGACTTGATCCAAGAACAGAATTTGTTAAAGATGGCGTCTACCTCTTGTTGCCATGATTTTCTTAGTTTTTCTATGTCTGATTCAAGACTGTTAAATTCTTGTGTTAATTTACTAATGTCCTTTTCAGTATTTTCCTTCATCTCCTCGTAGACTGGAAGAAGATTGGATTCAATATCCCGTGTTTCGTGTTGAATTTCGCTCTTCAAATCACAGACTACGTCTTTCATGAGTCTGATAGCAATGGGCCTCGCATCTTTGGCCAGAGTGACTCCCACACTCCTGGTAAACCAGCTGTACTTTTCTGTCCTTGAACTGAACAATCTTGTGTTTCAGGGTCTGTATACTGTCCATGTGTTTACCAATGCAACCTAAGCATAGACTGACTTGGCAACTGTTGCAGAATTGTCTAGCGGGGGTCTCACAAAGGTCGCAGATGATGACCTCTTGAGCCGAAGTGATGTGAGGATCAGTGGCCATTTTCCACTTGTAATACGACCCCTGAATAAGGCAACAATCAAACTTCTTATTCTTTTTACAAAAGATTCATTTCACGGGAGGAAAATGAATGTTACGTTTACCCAAACTTTAGATGTACAAATGAGGCAAATACCGGTGAGTTTACTGATTTTTATCCATGTAAATGAAAACTTGAAATTTTAGTTAACAGAGATATACGATTAATTAATTGGTAAACAAAAACGAAACACTATCTGCTTCTCTAATTTGATAAATACATTTGCTCAATTGTGTCTCAATCATTTCAAAATGTTTTACAGCGAACTGTCGTGAGAACTAAATCTAATGCTGTAAGCGTATTACAATTGTCTGTGTATTCTATTTAGCGTATTTTGCGCAAAATGGCATCCGCTAAATCAAGTATATCGCCAAATGTGAAATATATAAGAAGAAATATAGATACAATAAGAAATGTGCAACACAAAATTGACGCTAACTTGTTGTAAAAGCATATTCCGCCAAATATCAGACACGTTTAAATATAAAACGTTTGCAGTTACTGTGAACGTTTTATATTTGGCGTGTACTTTATTGGACAGAAATTAGTTTTTGAACAAGTTGGCGTGGATTTGAATCAGCGTTTTCCTGAATGTGACTATTCTTATACATTTATGCATGGCATTTAGCGATGTACTTGATTTAGCTGAAGTATCGTTCCACCAAAGGCGCTAAATAGAATACCCAGCCAAATGTAGTACGTTTACAGTATTCAAATATACAAAATGCAGAATTTCAAAAACTTGAATTTTTTTTCTTTAAAAAAGTAGTTGCCAGCTGATAAGGGGATCAATTTGTACATGTGCAAAATTTGAGGAATTCTTGACATTAATTTAATCATAAAGGAAAAAACCATATGTTTGCTCTGTTTCATTTGAATTTTATTTCCATACGCTATATTGAAATATAAAAAATTATCAGTTTATTGACGACAACATTGAATTTGTTTTTATTTTCTGAAAATTAACAATAAACATAAAGAATGCAATAACGGTTTGAAAAACTCTGTTGAAAGACTGAGGACAATATCATTTATCATAATTTTAATCGATGAAAATAACCGCGCAGCACTGTTAAGGTTTACTTTGTTGTTGCGTCGACCAGAAAGTACGGTATATATCTATGACATCATCATAAAGAACAAGTCGTCAAAAATACTAATAAATAAAGTAATTTCCGATTGTTATGGGTACGAAAACATTAAACTACATTGAAAAGTACCTATGCGTGCAACTTTGTAGTCAAATAAGTCCAACAACGATAAATATAAAAAACAACTGACTCATCGCAGTGCACTTTTCGTTGTGACGTCATACTGTATATTTTGACACATATTTTGTGTAGAGAGAAGGGGGATCAAAAAAAATTTTAATATGAAAGTATGCATTTTATGAATGAAACAATTATGATACCATTAAATTCTATCCATTATGCTTGTTTTAATTGGACATTTGATTATTTTTCAGAGCGTGTATTATTTCTTTTCTAGAGTTTTTAATGTACAAGTTCGACGTGTTTGACATCGGGAAGCCTATCTTAATCCGCTTTTTACAAGGGCATACACTTAACAGATCATAACGATCTTTTGGCTATAAATTTAGGGAATGTTTAATTTATTAAAAAGTGCTCCTGCTTCGACGAAATCCATGGAATAAATTATTAAATACATAATAAATTAAGCGAACGTCATAAAAATTCCAACCGGACCTCATTTCTTTGATATTTATTCTAATATAAGATGAATTCTATACAAAGCAGAAGCACTTTTCAGAATCTACCAGGAAATTAGAATTTAATTATTATTTAAATTTTTAATTCAAATAAGGGTATGCCCTTGCATTATTGAAATTTGTTTATGACCTCCATTCGGGACAATTATCAACACATGTCACGTGACTGTTAATTTAGGGGACCGCACTAAGTGCAATACAAAGTAGAATTTAGTATATTGTTTCATTTAATATCACATGTATATCATGATAGAATAACTTTTCATGAATATTTTGTAATAATAGATGCATAGGTTTAAATCCGTTGATATTTTCATAGTAAGCCTTAACAGTGCTGCGTGATAGATAAAGTGGATAACAATTTTGAAGGGGTGTGCTTTTTGTTACATAACAAACAAAATATAAAGATAAAAGATTGTTAGATGACAGTTCCTCGTGATAACTTGAATATCAACTATCGTAATCATTAACATTAAATATCAACTTGACTACAAATGTGATTTATTAAAATTACTTACCCAGAATGATCAGTCAAAATTCCTTCTTCCCTGTCTTTTTTAGGTTTGTTGATGGTTCCTTCAGCACAATGAGTGTCGAGTTGAACTATATTCATTGCGTCACAAGGCGGGAAAACCGTCAAATATTTAATTTGAATTTTTTTTAAAATGGCAATAATAAACCGTTTACCATCTCAAAATGAATTCTAAAGCTGTATACGCTATATTTACGTCAGTTTATATAATAAGAAAAATACATGTGTTTGATTGCTTATAAAAGTTACCTTTATGCGGTTAATTATAATGCTCAATTTAATCGCAAAGCATAAAATCAAATATTAAAGAATTAAAGCGTGTATGGCTTGAAGTATATTTGGCTATTCTTGGTAATATATTTATTACAGATTTAATACTTGTGTTGTATCTGAAGGTATTTAAGGTTGTCCGAATTTCAGAATAATGTTATCCTCTTAAATTATACACACTTTATAATTTGCGTCAATTATGAATGGCAGTGAAAATTTTTGAAAACGAAAGGGTTTGTCTACTTATTAAAGTTACCTTTCTTCTGTAAATTACAATAGTGAATTCCTTCTCGTTACAAAGATATAGATTTTAATCGTCTATTTTCTGCCAGGACAGTAAAGACTTTTCATGAATATTGAAGACTGAAGAGGAAAACCGACCTTATTGCGCATGTCTGCAGGAAATCAGGAGGCTGTTATTGTTTGCCCTATTATATATCCGTTTTGATTTTGAATATACACTATCGGGATGACCCTATTAACAATATAGCTAGCATATGGTATTTCCTTCCTACACCCATTACTAAAACGGCTTAGTGTTCTGAGAAGTCGAGTAATTTGTTTGGAGGAAGGTGTCGTTTTATCTTAAAATAGAAATTAAAGGAAGACAACTTTAGTAGAAAGTTATCAAGTACTTAGAGGAAAAACCCATTCATTACATACTTATCATCTAATGAAGTAAATTTTGAAAACTTAGGAGCTGTCTAGAGATTTCAACACAACCAATAAATTCTGGGGGGGGGGGGGGTTCAAACCGAGAAAAAAAGTTTTAAAAACAAAACAAATAAAAACACCCCCACGAAAAAAAACCCCACTCCGATATATACTTTTTTTTCCCTATTTTTTGGAACCGTTCCACAGACTGAAAGCAAAACGCGATATCAATTTGTTGTATCAGCATCTACTAGATCTCTATTGCTGTTTACACACAAAACACATAAAACCCTTTATATTTTTTGCTTTCATATAGTCTCACTGTAATGACAAAAAGACAAATATAATATTATTTGCAAACAATGAAGGTTGTTGCTTAGTTTACAATTTAGATTAATTGATTTTGATAATGAAATTCAAAATCTGTGAGATATCATGAAGTGTTTAGTGCCATCAATATGTAAAATCAAACGCTGGAGATCAAAAGGAACAAGTATTACATTAAAGAATGAATTAAATATGGATTTACAGACCCACCTTTTTGTGACGGATATATAAAGTATATCTTCCAAAATATAATTTCCAAAATTGAAAGGCAGATAGAAGACCTCAATTATAAATTCTCACTACGTGTGTTGTTATTTTCAGAGAAGCTGATAAAAAAAACCTGTTTTTGTGGGAAATGTGAAAGACGAGAACTTACTTTTTCTTATCAACGCATATCATATTTCAACAAAAAAACGAAATCCTTTATTTCTTTTTCTCTAACCTATTCATAATTTTTTTTGAAAACAAAGCTTTTTATATGAAACAAACATGAACTTTTTAAAGAGACCTAGACACAGTGAGCATAAATTTTGCAGTTCCTTTTTATGTCTAGAATGGAATACATGGGTATTTGGAATGCTTCATATGTTTGAATGTCAAATGGCATATTAAAACGAAGTACAGAGTTCAGAAAATTTGAGTCATATTCTTGTTTACATATGTTTTATTTTGGTATAATTTTCAATCATATGTTGCTTTCTTTTAAAGATAATATTACTTATAAATAAATTAAAACAGTAAGTTTTTATACCATGCATAAAGAAAATAAAAAGCAAGGCTCGAGCTTAATGGAGTCATAATACAAACCATCTGGACAATGCACAATAATACATGTAGATCCTGTATAAATAAAATCCATTTTTCCCTGGATATTCTTATGTTTATGATCATTAGTCCCTTTTCTAACAGGATGAATTTATAGTCATATCATATATTGAGTATTGCAGTTCTCAAAAAGATCCTTAACAATAGTTATATATATAAACGTACATCAAACTCTGAACCTTCTCGTGAGGCCAAAGAATTGTCCTGGGGCCAAAGTCTTAACAATTATGAAGAATCATCTGGCTGATTAGTTTCTGAGAAGATTTTTAAAGATTTACCCTATATATTCCTTTGATAAACTTTGACACCCCATTGTGGATCCACCCTACCCCTGGGGATCATGATTTTCACAACTTTGAATCTACACTACCTGAGGATGCTTCCACACAAGTGTCAGCTTTCCTGGCCGATTAGTTTCTGAGAAGAAATTTTTTAAAGATTTACTTTATGTATTCATATGTTAAACTTCGATCCCCCATTGTGGCCCCATCCTACCCCCGGGGGCATGATTTTCACAACTTTGGATCTACACTAGTTTCAGCTTTCCTGGCTGATTAGTTTCTGAGAAGAAGATTTTTAAAGATTTACTCTATATATTCATTTGTTAAACTTTTACCCCCCATTGTGGCCCAACCCTCAGGTGAGCTAAAAAGGTTAAGTTTACAATACAATAAGTTGTTAAAGTTGGTTTCTGGAAGAAGAGACTTTGAAAATTTTCTTAATAAATATTGACAAATTTTTTACTTTTTTAATCTTTAGTTTTTAAAGAGACAGTACGGCGCATCTTATAAAAAAACTGACTTGAAAAATTTTTCCGATCGGGTTCGGTATTTTTGTACTACTCATGAATGTATAAACTTTCAGAAAATTACAAAGTTCTCCATGCAATAAATCTAATTATTTCATTAAAATTAATAATTACGTATAACCTATCACATAAATACATCGCAACGTGTTCGGGGTTCCGCCTTCTAAACTATTACGCATGCGTATTTACTGTAAACAAAACACATGCAGGGCTCGCGAAGAATCTCCAGGACAGGTTTGTTGATAAAAATATGTCTTTTCTACATTTCATAGGTAATAACTGTTCAAAGTTTTTAAAATAACCACAATTATCATTTTGTAAGCATGTATTTTTCGTGTTTATCATAGGATTTGCTACAACCTAAATTTATTTTTATAAATGAGGCCCCTTGAGGGGTTATTTGACATATATATGACTATTCATTTTAAAATGAACCTGAATTGGTAAACCATTTATAAATTATCGAGTAAGAAAGGATGTGTTTCATTTAGAGAATCGCCTTAACCTCGTTTTCCATGAAGACCGAAGTGGGACAAAGATCTTGTAGTTTTCAGCACGTGTCAATTACTGTCAATCAAAGTCCACGTGGTACAAATAAACGATATAAGATAATTCCGGTTTGTACGACCCTTGAATTTCCGGAAGCTCATAATTACGTTAATTAAGTATGTGAAAGGGATTTTCATGTATTTCAACTATTACAATAAACGTTATTTCTTATTTCCCAACTATACAATAGATAAATCTGAAGTTATTCACACATGTGTTTTCAGCTGTACTGTCTCTTTAAGATCTGTGTACAAACATAGAATTGTGAGCAAATCTCTCTATCTTGCTTATGATTCGAAGCTTAACACTCAAATATGGTTAGTAAATAAAAATTGTAAACAATTAAACACAAGAATCATGCACTACATGACTGTATAACAAATAAAGAACACTATTTATTTTATCGAAATGAATCATATATATACATGTATATGCCTACATATTTCCGTCAGCGATATCAAACTCTATTTAAACTGAATTAACTCGAGAAAATGCCGAGCATCTCAACAAAACATATTGCAGTAATCCACCATTACGCAAAAGATAATGCCGAATTACCGATAGAATGAATTGTATTTCAGTACCCCTACATCAGATTTTGCTTAATTTGCGCAGGTAAACAGTTAATTGTTTGATTTACCGAAGTCTCTGTTTGATTTGATACGTAAAAATCACGAAATACAGACGATAGTTTCCAGGTTACAAAGCATAAATAATGAAAACGAAACGAAAATCAGAACAAGCTAATACCAACGTCATGTGTGAAAACTGTCAACGCATTGAAATATTTAGCCTCAATTTACTTCTTTCGATTTACCAAAATCGGCACCAATATATTTTGCATGTTTCAAAATGTCCCTTCATACGCGAACTGTTGCACAACAAGCAAATTCATCATAGTCAGATCGACCCTTTTTCGTGTCATGGCTGCTTTAAACAAAGAACCTCGTTTCAGAAGTCTGGAATACGAGTTTTGGTAAATGGGTATGCAAACTCGGGCCGTGGCAAAATAAAAGCCGGGGCAGATCGGCAATCGTCAATTCCAAATGCGCATTATTTTGCAGCAATATTCACAGCTAATACAAATATACAAGTCCATCAAATATCCTGAAATTTTAATGAGATTGGCAGATTAATAACTGCAAATCTTTTGTTTTGCCCAGGCCAAGTCTTGCCTACCCATTTCACCGGATGCCGAACCCGAGGCTAATAAACTGATCGAAACACGCCTTTCCTATATTATTATTTTTGTAATAACTCAGATTTGAAACAGAATTACCCCTTAATTTTTGCAATTTATATTTTCCTTCCCATAAGGATAATTTATTCTAAACTACGTTGAATTTGCCTCGGTGGTTCTTTAGAAGAAGATTTTTAAAAATGCACCACCTTTTTTCTACAGTTTCAAGGTTTTCTCGGCTTTGAATACAGATCGGACTTTTATTTCTGCAATTTATATTCGCCCTCCCATAAGGATGCTTTGTGTTAAATTTTGTTGAAATTGGATAAGCGGTTTTAGAGAAGAAGTTCAAAATGTAAAAAGTTTACAGACGGACAGACGGACGGACGGACGGACGGACGGACAGACGGTCGACGGACAAAATGGGATCAGAATAGCTCACTTGAGCTTTCAGGTCAGGTGAGCTAAAAATATGATTTCAAATTGTGTAAATGTCCCTCTATAAGAAATTCAAACTTATTTTAATAATTATTGCCTATTTCTAAATCTATGAATCCGGTTAAAATAATATGTATACTTTAACAATTCATTCATACGTACTTGTTCCAGATTGATGTTAACAATTAGGAAAATATTGTGCGAGGTAAGAAAGTGTTTTAACATGCACAAAGTACAACATTCATCAAACAAAGCAAAAAATTTGATACCATCCTTTGATCAAGTTACATTTAATTGGAATTCTCATTGGTTCGGTTTTAGATTAACATAATGAAATATATCACCTAATAAATGCACCTTATGAATATCACCTAATAAATTGGTTGTTGATAGACTGAATTTTTTTAATTTAAAATAACCAGTGCAGATAATATAATTGTGATTTATTTAATATTTAACACAAAAAACCTGTTAAAGATAGTTTTGTAAAATGACAAGCTAGACGTAATATTTCAAGTTCATAAAACTATCCATTCAAAGCCTAACAATTGTAACAATTGTTACATACACAGCACATATAGAATCACAACCATACACTTGTAAGATATTAATAAAAGAGTTAGTAATGCAAACATAATACATGTATATATACAGTATGTGAAACGTGTTATACAATGTAATTGACATGGAGGGAAAACCATACCAACGATTTTCATATTCTAAAAACAAATACTTTAATTTTTAAATTGTTGATTTGATTCAAAATTATTTCACAAAAAATAAAGGATCGGGTGTTTCACATCAGCTTTCGTATTTGTCTCTTTTTGTTGTTCAAAAGTTCACGATTCTTCTTTAACCTTCAGAAAGAAAGACGTTGCAATAATAATAAATATATATAAGTTAAACTAAGGACGAGTGAACGTTATTTTTTTTAACCTAAAAAAATACGTTGTTGCAATAATATAATACCGTTAACCCAAAGAGGTAGTGATTTATGGAAACAATAAAATGTTGGGTTTTTTTTTGGGGGGGGGGGGCTGGAAATTTATTCATATATATAAAGTTTTGATAATAAATCGGAAAAGCCATGCACCAAAAAGTCACATTTCATCGCATCAAATATCAGAAGCCTTAACAATGTCCATAAATTCCGTCTTTGAACGTGATCTGTCTTTACATTACATAACATTGTTCTAGATACCGTTTATTAATCCAGATGTTTTCACGTTTAGTACACTTTAGCGTCCCCTTGATATTGTTCACTTCAAATTTGGTATTGTATTCCTGTTTACGATTACTAGTATCAATCCAAATAATTAAAAAATGTTTTAAAATCCTGGCAAAATCTGTCTTATATTGTCCATCAATATCTCTATTTTGGTTTTATGTTGTCAATCAATTACAAATTAAATTTGGGACGTTTATTTCACGTATTGGATTGTGTTTTCTTTATGCATAGCACGTGCATTCAAGTTTATGTTTCTCTGTCACGTGAAAAAAGATTTTTTATCCATCTGAACAAATCCTTACACAAAAATCTTGCTTTTTAATTCATATTATTGTCCTCCAATTTTCCTTTAAATCTGCAATACTTATTTCATGTATTGAATTACTTTCACGTTTCCGTTGTCAATTAGTCCCACCCACAGCCTCTCCATGTTGTCGATACTAAGTCCACAGAGTGAGTGAAACCCACACTTGTCTAAGCTTTTCATGAACTGTCCGTTCTGCTCGAGTATGTGGATGCTGACATTGTTGTAATCTGCAACAATGATCTGACCAAGGGAGTCGGTCACTATCTGCCTCGGACTGAATGGCTCTGGTCCTCCTGCTGGTGAGCCAGTATACCGGAAGCGAACTCTTCCTGCCTTATCCACAGCGACTACGCTATCTGCATTGTAATCTGAAACACAGATGTCTTCATTTCTGTTTTCCGCCAAAAACAACATCCACTTATCTTTTCCAAATATCAGGTCTCCTTTATCATCTTTAAAGATTTCCTGCGCAATTTTTCTATTCTTGTAGCGGACAACCTTATTTTGGACTCCACTATTCATGTTGACCAGGATATCCCCCGATTCAGTGGAACACAGTCCTTTTGGTGACCATCCTCGTGGTGCAGTGATCAGAGTCTCCGATACCCCATTTTTGACTACGTTAACCGTTCCATGGTCGGAATCGCTGTATATCAATTCATCCTTCTTGGTTACAGCGATATCCACTGGAGTTTTTTGGCAAGTGCTGGTGACGGTTTCCCGAACAAATCCATCGACGTCGACACGTGTAATGGTCTTGCCCTTTCCACTCAACCACGCTTCATCAGTTCCTAAACAGGAAATCCTCCACAATGATTCAACTCCTGTAGGAAAAGTAGAAATTACTTTGGCTTTGTCCAGCAGATCCCTTGTTGTCATAGAGGAAAATTTGGCATCTCTCTGACTGGATAACTCTGCCTGTTTTAGAGTAGCTGTGTATTCTCCTAACTCTATAGTTAATTCCTTTCCAGGGTCAGTGTTGCTTTTCAGGGATGGTATCGGTTGTTGTACGATTGTAGGGATTTCTTTGTACTCAGTCAGCTTGGATTGGTGTTTGGTGACCTCTGAAACCTTGTTCGATTGGTGAATTTCCTTGTTTTGCTGAACTGTTTTGGTCATATCTTGAATCTGGTTTTCAAGAAGGGACTGATGAGATCTCAGGACAAACAAGTGGTTCTCTCGCATTGACTTGATCAAAGAGCAGAGTTTGTTAAAGATGGCGTCTACCTCTTGTTGCCATGATTTTCTTAGTTTCTCTGTGTCTGATTCAAGACTGTTAAATTTTTGTGTTAATTTACCAATATCTTTATCAGTATTTTTCTTCTTCTCTTCGTAGAGTGGAAGAAGATTTGATTCAATATCCCGTGTTTCGTGTTGAATTTCGCTCTTCAACTCAGTGACTACATCTTTCATGGGTTTGATAGTGTGTCCATTATGATTACTAATGACACAAAACATGCAGATTGGAACCTTACACCCAGCGCAATGGGCCTCGCATCTTTGGCCAGAGTGACTCCCGCATTCTTCGTAAACCAGCTGTACTTTTCTGTCCTTGAACTGAACAACATCGTGTTTCAGATTCTGTATACTATCCATATGTTTACCAATGCAACCCAAGCATAGACTGACCTGGCAACTGTTGCAGTATCGTTTAGCGGGGGTCTCACAAAGGTCGCAGATGATGACCTCTTGAGCCCAAGTGATGTGAGGATCAGTGGCCATTTTCCACTTGTAATACGAACCCTGAAAAAAGTAACAATCAAACTTCTTTATATTCTTTTTACAAAAGAATTATTTCACGGTAGAAAAATGAATGCTAATTGTACCCAAACTCTTAATGAACAAATGATGCATTATCTGCCGGTGTCTTAATGATCCTTAATCCATTAAAAGAAATCTTGAAATTTTAGTTAACATAGAGTTGGTAAACGAAAACTTGAAATTTTAGTTCACATAGAGAATTGGTAAACGAAAACCAAACACTATCTGTTTTTCTACACTTGATAAATCAATTTGTTTAATGACCCTTAATTGATTTCAAAAAAATTTCAAGACAGGATAAATTATTTTAGCCTTGAAGAGTTATGCAAAAATGCAGCCTACAGCATAGATGCATATATACATAAGAAGCCCCCTGCGACTGTATATCAAATGTTGCTTCCCTTTGTGTTGTAGTATAAGATTGAAATTTGTATTAGCTTTCTAGATACAAAATCGGCACTAAAAATGTTAAATCTTTGGTAGAAATTATTTGGTACGTTTATTGTTGTTTTTGAAAATTAAAAAAAAATATACAAATGAAGTGGGTTTTTTCTTCATAACATTTCAAACACTTCAAAAATACCATTTGGTCTTCATTTAAAGCAATATATTTGAAGTAAAAAATTAATATGTTAGCTACATATTTTGTTCCGTATCATTTTAAGTTACAACTTGGATCCATATATTTGCCAAATAATATGCTTTTGATTTATTTGAATTTCATTTTAAAAACTTTGATATTTTCTAAAGTAGCTACCTTATAGGGAATCAATTTGCACATGTACAGATATTATATAATTCTTGACTTTAATTTTAAGAAACAAAACCCATGTTTGCTATGTTTCATTTGAATATCATTTCTTTTTGTTGAAAATAATGCCTACATTATATCCGTCATACCCTATTTCAACAAGGCATTTAAGTCAACTATTTATCAAGATGACCTACTTCTTTTTATATCAATAACCATAGTTGGATATAAGTTCATTCACTTGTAAATCTCAAAGAGAGAGAGAGAGAGAGAGAGAGAGAGAGAGAGAGTATAAATAAGTTATATTGAGAAAATGGTAAAATATTTTGTTTTTTTTAAGACAATATTGATTTTTTTTTAATTTACTGAAAAAAATTAACAATATATATACAAGAATTCGAAAATGATGTGCTTAAAGACCTTGGATGATTTTAATTATGCTTATGTGGCCCAAAATCAAATTAAAAAAAACATCCGGTAGATAAAGTAGTTACAAATTTTGAAGGAGGTGTACCTTTTTTAGGCATAGCAAACAACATATATAGATACAAGATTTTTAGATGCCGATGCTTAGTTATAACTTGAATATGAACTATTGTAATCATTAACAATTAAATATCTACTGGGCTACAATTATATTTTATGAAAATTACTTACCCAGTATGATCAGTCCAAAGTATTTCTTCCCTGTCTACTTTCGGTTTGTTGATGTTTCCTTCAGCACAACGAACTATATCCGTTACGTCGAAAGGCGGGAAAATCGTTAAATATTTTATTTGAATAAGTTATAATGCTAAACATTTATTATTAATTGTTTTAATCAGTTCTGAATAACAGGGGGAAAAAGCATGTGTCTTATTACTTCTAAACCTTTATGCGGTTAATTATGATGCTCAATTCGATCATGTGACAAAAGGGTGACTTTTATATGTTATCAAACACGTGCATTTTCCTTTTATTCAAAACTGACGCAAGTTATAACATGTACAGATTTCACAAAGAATATAATGCCAGATAATTGAAATTCTTATTCTGATCAATCATTGTACACCTACATAGACATGTTTATATATATATATATATATATACCATGACGTCACACAACTCATCAAGTCATCAAAAAGACTCAATTATACAGTAATTCCCGATTGTTATGGGTACGCTACATTAAAATTACTTCTGCCTGCAACTTTGTAGACAAATAAGTCAAAAAAAGTTAAATATGCACTTGTAGATATGACGTCATACTGTAAATTTTGACGCGTATATTATATGGCGAATCAATCGGATTGTTTACATGGGGCAAGTGCATTTTATAGATAAACGCAGCATAATCTTAAAACAATTATTATACCAATAAATCCTATCTATTATGCTTGTTTAGATCCAGCATTTATTTATTTTTGTTGAGCGTGTATTATTTCTTTTCTAGAGGGTTTAATGTACAAGTTCGATATGTTTCACATCTGGGAGCCAATCTAAATCCGCTTTTTACAAAGGCATACACATAACATATTATTACGATGTTTAAGATATTTATTATGGGACTGTTTAACTGATTAAAAAGTGATGTTACCTTGATGAAATCTATAAAATAGATTAATAAATACGTAAAATATTAAGCAGCGGTCTTATAAATTTCAACCGTAGCTCATTTCTTTGTTATTCATCCTAATCAAAGATAAACTCTATATAATGCAGCATCAATTTTCTGAATCTACTAGATAAGAAGAAGAATATCTTTAACTTCAATTTCACTGTTTATTTCCTTAATTTCAATTCACTTTTTTACATGAAACGCCGCGTATGAATATAAAAAAACAACAGCAACAATATTCAAAATGGATGCGCCTTTAAGAGCTATCGAGTTTGATTAAATGGATGAAACACAAATTGAGTTGAAATCTTAAGCGGTTGAATTGGAAACGAAAGAAATACATGCATTGGCCTGTGATATTATTTACTGTGTAGTAAGATTCGTTAAAACTGGTTTTAATCTGGGTTAGATCGCTGGAAATAACCATGTTAGGAGACGCAACCGTAACCTTGCAAGGAAACGGGATCGTGGACGAAAATATGTCGAAAAGAATAGTATGTATGTGCGCCTTTTGTAAATGTTGTGGTAACTATAGAAACATAGAGGTACTTAAATGGTATAATATATCTGTCGCTTGGAATACGCCGAAAGAGTTGATGAACTACTCATAGCTTTGCTTTAACGCTACGATGCTTATTCTGGTGACAGATGAACTACGTGTGTTGATTTAAAACTCATCGTTACCAATTTTTAACAGCTAGCAGTGTTACAGTTAAAGTTTATAGACCTATACATGTAAGTTCGTTAAAATTATTCCAGGAATTGGAACAACCAGCCTCGCCGTAAATGTTAATCGTTGATCTCAAGCAAACGAAATCGATTTTGTGAATTAAATAATGTGTATTGTTTAATTTTACATGTTTTTAAATATTAATTTTTATAACCTTGTATTTTGTTTGCTGACAATTAAACAGACACAGCTTTACATTTTGTTGACAGTGGTTTTTTTTTGTTTTTTGACAAAAGGAACTTAACAATAATGTCACGCAGCTGACCGGGAAAGGAAACGAACAAACAGCAGCAGTGAAGAGGAAAGATACAGAACTAATGAAAATAAAAGAAGCAAGACTTGCCAGGTCTTTGAGGAAGTGCTAACTATGGATATTCCTGAATCACCACAAAAGAGGAGCAGAGAGAGAGAGAGAGAGAGAGAGAGAGAGAGAGAGAGAGAGAGAGAGAGAGAGAGAGAGAGAGAGAGAGAGATATCTCTATCGAGTCACCCTCCATACAAGAAGTAAGAGCTGCATTGAAAGTGCTTTAATATGGGAAGCCCCTGGAGCAGATCAGATAACTGCAGAAATGACTAAATCAGATCTAGGCCAGGCCAGCCAAGAACTCAGAATCACATTTGACCAAATATGGAAAGAGGAGAAAGTGCGCAAGGAGTGGACCAAGGGACTGATCTGGACAATTCCCAAGAAAGGCAACTTACAGAAGTGCGGCAATTAGAGAGAAGTAACCTTGGTGCCCCTAGCGTAGACCGCATACTAAGAAACAAACAGGCGGGTTTCCAGAGAGGTACAGCTATTCATCCTAAGAAACCCCCCGCAGCAGGCCAATCAGTGGAACGCTTCTACTGTGTATGTATATCTACGTTGTTGATTTCGAAAAGACGTTCGACTCGGGGCACAAAAAGTCTTTGGATCATCATGAAAAAATACGGTATACCAAATAAACTGACCCAAATTGTTAAAGCACTATATGAAGACTTCCAATGCTCTGTGATTGAAGACAATGAAACCACGTCCCCTTTCTCTGTTATGATCGGAGTAAAGCAATGCTGCCAGTAAAAGACAACAAGGCTTGAAGACAACCCAGCTAAGGTCAGTTTGAAGCTAAATGGCTAGAAACGTAAAGTGCTGAAGGTCAAAGGTAAGAGTAAAGCCAACCTGAATGTCGGAAACAGTGAAGTTGAGGAGGTAGATGTCAATGTCTTCAAGGACGGCGGAGGCACATCCGACATCGGGAAGAGGATAGCGATTGCCTCCTTCAGGAGGCTAGGCAATATAAATTTAGGAAGCTTACTAACATCAGCAGGAAGGTCAAAGTTTCTCTTTTCAAAGCCTAATCATCTCCGTATTGTTATATGGATGTAAGACATGGAAACTCACGAAGAAGAGGAAAAGAAGATAGATTCCTTCCAGACAAAATACCTAAGGAGGATCCCTAAGGTCAGTGCATTTCAAACCTGACTGTACAGGAGATAGCAGAAGCATCTAACATCAGTGGAGAGATCAGGAGATGGAGACAGAACTGGACCACATATAACGAAAGGATCCATGAATGTGCTGTAGCTGTAGAGTGGACGACTGAGGGAAGAAGGAAAATGGAAGATGGGAGGACCAAAGACAACGTGGCGAGGTGGAGGTAGAAAGAAACAATACGGGGTGTAATACCTGGAACACAGCGCGCCAGGGGCTTCAGACCGCAACACGTGGAAGGCACGGAGAGAGTTAAGGTTAATGAAATACCAAAATTTAAGTTCAGTCATACAGCAGTCTGATCTGGTACGCTACCGCTCTCAAAAATGGAAGCAAATCAGAACAGCTGCTTATAGTCATCTAGTAATGTACCATATACAGAGCACAGGTTTTTGTTATGAAAACAAACATCACGTCTTATTTTGTTTACATATTGATAGCTGAATAGAAAATAAAATGTTTAAAACAAAAGTTAATGTGATAAACTCTAGCAAATATTTGTTTTCAAAATAAAAGATTAAGATAAACTGCTTAAAACTGAACTTCTATCAGTTCATGAACCAATATTGCATAAATTGCTTGCTTTGTCTTATATCAAACTATATAAAATAAAATATATTTAAACAGTTGATTTGAAAACTATACATGAATAGAGTATCCACCTAATAATATTTCGTAAAGATTATACACAAAACTATTACATAATTGTTAAAACCTAGAGATCATTACATATTTTTCATTCCTATCTAGATAATTATAAAGATTAGTCAGTTGTTGGTTTTTCCTCAACGTTCATAGTAAGTATGCTTATAAAGCCTTCGGTATTTATCAAATTAAGATACAGTAGTATTTTTACATGAATAAATACTCTACAAACCTTAACAGTCAAACATGGAGATCACAGCTAATTACACGTCAGGTCTACCTACCAGTGTAATACCACGTGACTCGTCTAAAACTAAACAAAGATAACAAGTACAAAAAAATCAAAACCCCAACAGACCTAATTAGATATTAAATACCCGAAAGGGGAAAATACATGTATATGAAAATAACCCCCTTAAATAAACATCATACTTCTCTGCATGCACAAATTATATATTTACTTAGTACATACATCCGTTTGCAGATTTTTGTTCATCTAAATTCTTTTTTAACAAAAATGTCCTCAATTTAGAACTATGACATCATAACGGTAATCTTTCCGAGTCATTTCTGCATTTTCGCCTATTTTGAAGCAATTTTTCTTTCAGAAACATTGAGCGCAGACTTAAACAAACTAAATATTTCCATCAAAAATTACTCTTTCAAAGACAAAATAAATAAAAAAAATCTTCTTCAAATCTGCAATATTTATTCCCATTCAAAAAGTTAGAAATGCACATTTTTTCGTCCTATTTTGATTGAATTCTAAAAGAAGCCTCTCATTTGGCACCATAAAATTCCAGCAAGTGTAAATTAATCAAAAATCTAATTCACGTCAATGCCTTTCAAAATAACAAAACAAATTATATGTAATATATTCGAAAATTCATTTTTAAATACTGAATTACCAGGGTAAAATGTGACAGTAAAATAAAGATAAATATTAATAAAATTCAATTTTTTTTAGCATCACCTTACTAATTGCTGAAATAAATGATTCCACTGATATGTTCTGAAAGTCAACAATTTGGTAGATTGTTAAAACTATCATGTCTGAAGGATTTGGGGAGCACTGTATGTATAGAATCTTTGGGGGTAGATTTATACTTGGTCCAAGTAACGTTAAAAATAAAACTGCTTTGTCAACAATTTTAGATACATGTACCAACATATACCGAGAGACTGCATGTAGTATTGCTTATAGTTATGATTTTAATTTACATGAATTCCAATAATCCAATTTAAAGTCACAGATTGGTATTGTTAACAGTGTACTCAAGTGGGTTGGAGATTATGTCTCCAACATTTTACTCGGAAGAGTACCATAAAATATCTTGTGCAGCTCTCTAACACAATACCTAAATGAACATCGGTTTCTAAAGACTGTAAAATCAACACAGCAACATCATAACGTACATGTAACTCATGGGATCCACGTGACTCGTAATCACTTCAAACGCTCGTTAGTGAAGGCATCACTTGTCCTCGTGACGTCAGTTACTGAAGTGTTTGATCGGAATATCTGCATATCAGAGCCGATAAAAAAGACATCTGAATGTAACAACATCTAATCTAGAAGATACAATGTTTGACATTTCTTATCATCAATACATGTGTAGATTTAAAGTTTGATAGGATACATATTTGTATGTTTCTTTTAAAGCGAATGAATTTCACAGTTTAGATACCATGAATTTCTTCCATAAACTCTAAATGTACTTAACTTGCAGATTTTTTAACTGTCTGATTAGTTTTTAAGAACAAACAGGTTTAATAAAAGTTAAACTGGCAGACAGAAAACCCTTTCAGATCATTCAAACTAATAAACAGTGTTCGTGTGTTAAAATTGAAGGTTAATCAATAAAGAAAATATCAAAATTAGGAAAGATACATACAGGTTTGTCTTCGTAGAATTAATCTCTTCAATGATGAAATAATAAAACACTTATCGGTGTCATTATTATTTTGTAAACATGATTCATATTCGTTATAAACTGTCATTTTTTTTCTTCAAAAAATATAAATAAAGAAACCAATTACAAAATATTGAAACATTGAATTTATTTTCATTTTTTATAATTTTTTTTAAAAATTTTTATTTCATCTTATCTAGTAGAATAGTTTGTTTTCATTATTTTATGTGTTTTCCTTAGCAAAATTCTTTAGTTGACCCTGACTATGATCAATTCATTAGTATCATCACCATCTTCTTTAAATAGAAGGAGCATATACATGGAACAACCAAAGCACACTTCAGTGAGGGGAAAATGGTCAACATTAACCTCCGCTCTTCAACTGTAGGAGGACATACAATGTAGAGGACCCTATCGACAACAACAACCAAACATAACTGTTTATGATCTTTAAATGATTTTTATTCAAGACATTACTAACAGGAAAAAAAATTGAACATAATACAATGTCTTCTGTAATAATAAGCGATAGGTGCGTGTTTCCACGGTCCATGAGGACGGTGAAATCTACACAGCAACATCATGACCTAATTAATGAGGATCCAAGTAACACAAATCACTTCAAACGCTCGTTAGTGATGGACAGCGATGATATCACGTGTCTTAGTGACGTCAGATAAGAAAATAACACGTGAGCTAACAATCTATACACGTGGGTCACAGGGCTGATAAAACGGCATTATGTTTCATTTTCTAATCTACTACATAAGGATGTCTTTTAGAAAGGTTCCATACGATATAAAATCTGTAATTATTTTCTTTAAATAAAAATAAATATTTTTATACAAATAAAATTAAATATTTTCTTCTGACGTACAATGCTTAAAAATTTATAATCAGTAAAACAAAACCTTCTCACACAAAATTATTCCAACTCAGTAACAGTTTAGTAAACTAATTAGAGAATAATAAGTATCACAATATACATTATATACCAGCAACACATAAATGGTCTACAATAATCACTCTTAACAAAAAGCTTTTGAGCAACAGTGCAAAACCGGGTCATTAAGATGTTTTAAGGCAACCTGCAGTCGTTTGTACAAACTAATAAAAATAACAAGTAACATTGTTCTGTTATAAAAATAGTTGCTTTCATTTTTCATTTCATTAAAATTTAACCAAAACAGTTAGTTTTATGAATCAATTAATGATTTTCTACTTTTGAGTTTCTATTTCACTGAACTGTACCCACAGGAAGGGAATTAAACTCTTGTGTCGCAATAAAATATCTACAATAACTGAAACAATTCAAAGATCTTCATCTTTTTTATAGTCATAGTCACTAACAAAAACACCCTCTTCTTCCCTGAAAAGGAGTATGCAAATGATAACCAATTTTTATGTCTTTCTGAAGCATTAAAAAATTTGTGCCCACTTTATGAACGGGGGTAGAGGAAAGAAACTAATGAAATAACATCAATATTTCATATTCATCAATGATTTTGTTTCGTCAACACTAAATATAATCTTATCACAGCATACATGTAAGTTGTGTTGACTCCTATAGTCAATGATAGATACCAATCTGAGAAACATCTACTACCCTCGTGGGTCCGCTATCTTCTCCCCCAGTAAAACACACAATCAATACTGCATCAGCCTTGTTTTGAAACTGTTAAATAATCAAAATAATCTGCCCTGAGAGGTCAAAATCTTTGAAAATATTCCCTTTTTCCCTTTTAACTTTTGTACAGATTAAACAGTATCAAAACCTTCTGTTTGAATGAAAGTTATGATAAAATGTAATTCTGAAACTCATTTGTTTTATGGCAATCTTGGGTGTGGGTTATTTCCCTTTGCAAACCAACTTGACAGGTGAAGTATATACTATATACAAATACAGAGACCATTGACTGCACTAGGTACAAATTATTAAATCAGAAACAAAGGAACGGTTGGCACAAGAAAGTATAGAAATTTCACAAAAGTAGCACTATTATACAGACCTTTTCTGGCATTGTGGAATGAAAACTGTTCTTTTAAACAGCATTGTTTTTGTATTTTTAAACTTGCATTTTAATAATTGCGTAGCACTTTAAAAGGTGAATTCAGTGACATTTTTGCTGTATTACCCTACACATGATATTTAAGTTACAGAAATACAGAAAACCTTCATATCTTCATTAAGCTATATATATAAAGTAAAACCTTTACACTGATTATGGTAATTATCAGTAAACTTTGAAGATAACTCCATAAAATTAAAGAAACAGAACTTTTTTCTCTGGGTTTGCCACTCAACAGGAGACAAACTGAACTTATCCATACACAGTCAATCACTGACCTACACGTATTTACAAAATACATCTATGATATTCACAAGTAACCATAATTGTATAGGGATGAGGATGATAAAAATTAATTTCAATGAAATGAACAAAAAAATTAAACTGAACTGCCAAGCATTGGCAATGGTCTGACTCTTGTCTTAACTCTGCAGATACTACAGACCTCTGAATTTACATCAAAATGAATTCATAAAAGAGCCATCATACAACTCTAAATGGACCATCAGCAGAGCAACAAATGTTGTTTCTTATTCATTAGTCTCAGGACAAAATTTAAGAAAACAAATGATTTTAGAACAGTAAAAAATTCTTATGTCAAAATACTTTTCTTAGATTATAGTTAGTAAAATGTGCTTGCAATTTTTTTCTTTTACAGTTGTATAGAATGCAAAGAAATAAAAAGTTTCTGATTTACTGTAAGATGTAACGTATAAAAATATTGTGAACCAATTTTAAAAAATACGACAACTTCACAAACCATTATATTGAAAATCTGACACAAAAGGGTGGGTCCCGCACATTGAGACCCCTCTACAGTCCCTACTTAATACCAAGGTACTTCAGGTGTAATACAGGGAAATGTCTCCGTCACCTTATATCTAACAAAAAACTCTAGCATCAATACAGTGAGAGAAAACACCTACAGGACACAGTGTGCATTACAGTGCCGTGACGATGATTCCGCCAGCATCACATCAAAAAATTGTCACTTCCTCGAATACAAAGGAAACAAGAGTCTATACACACACTGCCGTAGCGTGTCTGAGAAATGTGAGTTGGAGGGAACAATTTGTAGCAAAACGAGTTCATCAATATCTGGTTCAGTCTCTCTCTGATCACTTTGACGACTCGGAGCTCCACAACCTCGTCACGGGGCGGGGTCCTCGGGAATAGAACCAGGGGGCACCTGACTCACGTCGTCTCATAAAATAAGCAGAATATCACTGTAGCATCAGAGGCCATATCAGCAGAGTTCAAAGTGAGGCTACTCCAGCAAGCTTGAATGACACAGATTGAGATCTTTGTAACGTTTCCTTCTTCCCTCAGAATCACCTGACCGTCGGAAATCTTCCATTGTCTAACGTCAGTGATACACAAGTCCCATATTTACATACATTTATATTTATATGACCGTCCAGTGACTTAAGTGTCAGGAGTTTCATGATTTTTTCGAGTTCTCCGTGCTACAGTCTCCGTGTTCGAACACCTCACAGTGTAGTGGAGGAAACATGTCTTTTGAGGGCGCCTGCATCTGCATGCTGTTGAGGGCGATGCGATGCTTCAGATTAACCACTTTGAAAGTCCTCATTGTGGACACTGCCTTCATAAAAACATTGTCGTAATCTGAAAAAGAGCAATCATTAAATGTAAAAAAAGCTTCAAACATTTTATTTTTATTCATTTCATTAATTTAAAATAAGTTCTCCACATATGTTTTTTATTTAGATTATTTAAACAATTACAAAAAATAGTAATGTAGAATAAGGGTCGAACAAAAAACAAAGGAATTGTTTTCATTTGATGAGTACATATCATATATTATCTTCATGTACATTATACAAAAACTTTAAAATTTGAATGTTAACTGTTGACTTATTTCTAATGCCTGAAACTTCTGATAAGGACAAGAAGATTGAGAAGTACAATATATAGGTAGAAATGTGTTAACTAGATATCATCGTAAGACCTAGATATCATCATGAGTAGGGACAAAAATATGTACCTATTATGATACTATCACCCAGAAGAGACTTGATAGAAACGACAAAATGAAAATGAACTGTAAAAAATCACATGCATTTTTTTCATTTCAGAGATATCAAACTCCTTCAGCTATTAAGTCAGTGATCCAGGTGAAGAATTGATTGACGATTCATTGAGTGCACATCAAAGTCGGTGCGTAAATTCACAGCTTATTCAAATTTTAACCAGATCACAGCTATCTTATTTCTCTGAAGTGTAACAGATTTAAAATAAAAATATAATAAAAATCTTCAGTGCAAACCAGATTTAAAAGATCAAATATTTTACGTCCTTTTAATTTACATTAATAAAATGATGTGTTTATGCTGTGTCATTTTCGTTAGAAAGCAATCCTGCTTCAAATACATGTATTTTTGATACAGAATTTTGAAAAAATATTCCATCGCATTTTAGTTTTCTTTTGAACCAAATTTCATCTCTCTTCTCCCCCCCCCCCCCCCCCAAAAAAAAATTTGGCTGATATGATGATATGATTAATACACCTGGTTATTCTGGTAAACACAATTCTTTACTTCAATTACAATACAAGAGGAGCTGAGTTGGAGGAGAGAGAAAAAAAGGAGGAGAAGGAGGATGTGTGTGAGAGAGAGAGAGAGAGAGAGAGAGAGAGAGAGAGAGAGAGAGAGAGAGAGAGAGAGAGATGGAGAGAGAGAGAGAGAGAGAGAGAGAGAGAGAGAGAGAGATGGAGAGAGAGAGAGATGGAGAGAGAGAGAGAGAGAGAGAGAGAGAGAGAGAGAGATGGAGAGAGAGATGGAGAGAGAGAGAGAGAGAGAGAGAGAGAGAGAGAGAGAGAGAATTAGTTTTAAAGACACTTACCAAAGTGGTTCTTCTTGATGAGTGCGTACAAACACTGGAAAAGCAGAGACTGGAGTTTACGTACAGCTCTCACATTCTTGATGCCTTTCCGCTCTGTCAACAGACAAATAAAACATGCTGAGCATCAACAGACAAGCCAAAATAGTACTGATTATCAAAACAGAATTCCAAATGGTTGAAAATTTGTAAAATGGGTGTGCAAAATCATTAATACGTTGACCCTAACTCGATTCCATTGAACAATCATGATGTAACTATGATAAAATAAAATTATCATAAATTTTCTAACAAGTCTGATTGTACAATCGTACCTGGACTTGGTGTCTTATAAATACTGTACAATCGTACCTGGACATGGTGTCTTATAAGTACTATACAATCGTACCTGGACATATGATGAGGGTAGATGTGAAGAGGCCAATTTCCCCATCCGTCAGTTTCAGGGGGTTAAACATCTCAGCAACATTGAAGAACTCGTCCATGAATTCTCCCATCGGAAGCATCTTCACCATGGACCTTAGAAAAAAGAGGTGAAAATGTATGTAGTCTATTGAAACCGAATATAATTACTTCAAATTAACAAATTATTCTGGGGTTTGTTCTCAGACCTGAAGAACTTTATTCTTTTTTTAAAGGAAGGAGAGGAAACATTTTTTTCTTTGATTTTGGCTATATATATATATTGTTTTTAGAAATCTCATTTATAAAATATGTTGACTACAGATTGATATCGACTCCCCAAAATCATATTTCATGAATATCTGTTCAGTCTTTAAACTTTGGCATTGGCTGATCTACAAAGTTCTCAGTTATCTAAAGCAATCTCCTGCCTACTAAAATATTTATAAAGTTGCCACACAAATCATGCTAAGCTGACATTTGGGATAGAAATGGCATCATCTACACAGAGAGATTCTCTGTGTGTTTCCTGTCTAACAAGTCAATCAGAAGACATGTCCATGTTTCACCAGACAGCGAACAGGATACCCTGGCCATGGCAGATTAACCTTGGCAAATGACCAACACTAATACCATAGTCCTTGAAGACCCAAAAAAGGAATCTTAGCCCCTGCAGACCTTAACAAGAATATACCTAGTCATTGCAAACATTTTACAAGACAACACCAAGCCCTTGCAAAACCCAACACAAAAATATACCTAGCTCTTGGAGAACAAAAACGAGAATTTACTTTGCCTCTTAGACCGTAGCAAGAATTTATCAAGTATACATAGACCTGCTAGGAATATTCCTATAGCCCCTGTAGAAACTAATTCATTTAGACCTAACAATGATATACCAAACCCTGTAAACCCCAAATGAGGACAAAGAGCAGAGTTAGCCTAGAAAAGGCAGAGGGTGGTAATTCCTATACAGACAACAAGCAGAGGGAGCCTATAGCAGACAGACAGGAGAACAGGAATACCCCAGACACAGAGCGAGACTTGTCAGACACAATACCACCAACGAAGCAGGTGCTTCTCCAACAACTTCACACATGTTCACTCCAGAAATAATCCCCAGCAGCCTCGTACTAGACAAGATGATCACCCTATAGAGTGACACCATTAAGCTTCCCTAACATGAACTTGTACCTTGTTCCCTGCGTTTTCTTGGATTGCTTACGATCCTTTTATTGCCCTCCGTACACCTCCACTTACCATTGTTCCTGGTTTTATGAGAAGGTGCACTGTGCACTCGGTCTGGGTGACCTTGTGTTGAGTTTGATTTCAGTGGAGCTGCTGTAACAAGCCTGGGGCTAGACTCAGGCAGTCCCTGATTACATTTAGAACTTTCTAATAGGGTGCCACTAGGTGCTGGGCAAGATAAAGCAGCCTCAAAATCAATGGAACTTTCATAACAATGCCATAATATCAATCACATTCCCTTCTGGGTTTTTTTTGTTGTTCAATAACACATATCAATAATGTTGTTTTCCTGTTTCTATGCCTAATCAATAAAACCTACAGATTCAGAAGAATCAATCAAACTTTTTCATCATTGTCTTCAAAGGTTATGAAAAACTAGAACCATGATCCTCCTTTTTTTCTACCACTTATGGTTTATAGCCCTGGAACATATAGATAGAATTCCAGAGAAAAACATATCAACTACTTAATATTAGAACAATCTTGGAATTTTAAGTATCTCATTAAATCACATGCCAACATATTGGATGTAAAAAAAAGGAGCCAGGCTTTCAAGTCTCTTGTCAGTTTCACCCATTCAGAGAGACCTTCACAATCTCTCTATGCTCTCTATGCCGAGCGGTGGTTTTGGTCAAAGAGACAACACGACGACATCAGAAGTACATTCTCCTTGCAGTCACAAAGATTTCAAGGTCGGCCATTACAGTAATGGCAGCTTCACTGGGAGAAAAAAGCCATGAAAAACAATCCACATCGGGCATAAAACACCAATAACGGGAAACAAAACATGGCGTTTAATTCGTGCCGTCACAAATTTTATACTTTGATTCACATCCGGCTGGAAACTGTGCGACACTTGATAGTCATCTCACTCCATCAGCCACCGTAATAAAAAGCCAAACAAACAAAACCCCAGACCTCCTCACAGAGTGGGACTACACTCAAACAAACAAAACCCCAGACCTCCTCACAGAGTGGGACTACACTCACAGAGACTGTAAAACTGGGCATCAAAATACCCCCTCCCAAAAAAAGACATTAGTTTTCTTATGGCCTTAAATAGGTCCAAGAAAAAAAAAGTATTACATGGCAGCTTGATCTCTGAACAAACTTTGTTGCAGGAAATTGAATTTCCTTTAACTATATTTCTGATATGTTCCTCTACATTGCAAATCAAGTTGTCATAATAGCTGAACAATACCAAAAGAGTTAACCCATAAACTGAGCAACAGCCAGTTCCTTATTAAATTCTTACCAGAAAGTTAAAATTTTCTGATTTCTAGACATTCAATCAGCACACTTTAACATCTTGTAACACAGCATTGACACATAGTATGTACCTGGGACATTTTATTTTCATTTCTGGGTCAAACATCATCCCCTTCTTGTAATCCACCAAGTTACAGAATCGGCACAGCATGACCTCAAACGACCCCTGCTTGATAAGGTTAATCTGGTCTTCCTGGTCTATCTCCCCAAAACCTATAAGACAGGAGAATCAAAGAACTGAAAGTACTCACAGAACATGATATTAAAGAACAGAAAGTATTTGCAGCTTCAGCCTATTACAGCTAAGTATTAAGCTGATACAAGGAAATTATAAATATACTAATAAAATTCAAATTTCAAGATTTCAAATTCCTTTCTTTTATTAACTACTATATATATCTTAAAAAGAGAAATTGGTCAAAAAGCCTTGGTTCAGTTAAAAGAGAATATAAGAATACAAAGACAATGGATGTAGGAGAAGACTAAGATAAATTGTGTTCTTAGCTGCCCCTTCTGATTTGTTCTCATTTACCTGGAATCTTCTTGCAGAACTTGACGACCAGAGTGATTTCAGGAACCATTTGGGAGACGAACTGTTGCCAGATAGAGTTTGGGTTGATCACCAGCTTACTGAAGTCAGGCTGAAAACAGAAGAAAACACTGCTAGTTGTATGAATTACATTTTTTAGCATGTTTGTCATCAAATGCACATTATTATGACATCTGCACAAAATGCAGGACTGATAAGTTCTATACTCTCACCATTACACAGAGCCTGGTAATGCCCTTTACTAAATAGAATAAGCTTCAGTAATTGAGATTATTACAAAAGTATGGTCTTGTGGAGATAACCCAAAACAGACAGACAGATAGATGAACAGACAAACAAACAGACGGATGGTTGGATGGACAGATGGACAACCAGTGTTTGACAGTGCAACTCTAAGGTACAACCCCTGCATTTACAGCAGTGGTATACAGCTGTATTTTCATACAAGGAATAGCACTGACTTCACTGTGCTAAAACAATTCACTAAATTTAAACAATTCACGTTGTACTTGACCCTGTCAGTCTCGCCTTGTGCTGCGCATTTCAAGCTCCCAGGTGACACAGGGCATTTCAAACTCTCAGGTGACACCTGTTTTGCACTTTCTGAAGCATCAACACATGTTTCTGGATGTGTGTCGACTTCAACTTTTTATTGACACTGCTTTATATAACTAATTCTTGTGAAAATGTGAATGGTGCTACTGAAACTTTGAAAATTAATGAGTCCAATCAGGAAGAATCTGTGATTCACTAAGGTGACTAAAGTAAAACTTTAATTTGAGAAAAGGACAGAGCCTTAGTGCTACTGAGGGAACTAATGAAAGGGGTGTCGAAACCCAGCTAGCAGAAAGCAAACACACCCCCACCCACCACCATCCCAACTGTGTAAAGTTGATGCAAAATGTTCTTCAAAATATCTGTAGAATACAAAACATGTTTCTATTAAATTGTTAATACAAAGCATGTTTTTATTAAATTGACAATCTTGCAGACTCCTTGAGACTAGATACTGATGCATGAAGTAAATGGCAGTCACACGGAGATATTGCAGGCAACAGATGTCTATCACACCCATACAAACAGTCTGCCTCAATCTCCCATTACCTGCCACAGCGCTCCACCCAGTCTCCCCTACCTGTACACCTTTACAGGTGTGCCCTTCTGACTCTTTCACCTATATGACTGCACTCTCCTGATATCAGAGGGGAGAGCTGTAATCATTATTTCTCCAGGATCTACAATTCCTCCTCAATTAAGTTGAAGCCGTCTCTGATTAGGGGACATTTGTGGCATGTAATAATACACTAATAATGTCGACATCACCACGTTCTGACCAACGTATCATAGAGAAGATGAGGATATGATTCTTTTAATCAATGAGGTCTGGTCCCTATCGCTACCTAAAGATCAGTCTCCCACATTTTAATATGTACATGTGCTTAGCATTCCCCTATTTATCTGTGGAATATCAAATTACATTTATTTCTACAACAGCAAAAATAATAGTATCCTGTATAGCTCAAGTTAGTGATGATAAACACTGGATAGAATCCATGTGCCAACCGCAAAAATATGACCAAATATGGAAATATATTTAACTGGCTACACAAATAATTGATGAAAAATACATTGAATATATGCTCTATTGCTAGTACATACTTTTACTATAAAAATGTTAATATTAGCAGTTACATGCTTTGTTCATTTTAGGGCAAAACAGATGTATAACGGTATAACTGTAATCATTGAAAACACAAGTATCCCTTTATAAACGAACGATCGGCATGTGATATCATTGGTCAGCTTCATATTAATGTAATGCAGAAGCATTTCATGCAATAAGCATAATAAATGAGATATATCGCGCCATTTTGTTGATTTCCAAAATAGCAAGGAATAAATAAACTTTACTGTTAGTAGGCAAGGTGTACTTTCGATTAAAATTCGTACGCATTGCATGTAATGAAAAACGTGAATTGAATCATTATGTAAGTGATAAATGTTTTATCCTCAAGGCAAAGGCATAAGAAAAATGTTTTTTAGTTATATATATGTAATTTAACATTTACATAAAGATGTCACTGCATAGTAAACAAAGAAGTGCGAGGCGCAATGCATGCGTAACTAGTAAAATTTACTGGATGCCTCATAGGGACACAACTGTGAGTGGCTAAAGCCGATCACACAAATCCATAACAAAATCAGAAGTTTCACTTTAGTTTACCAGTATGAAATAAAAAGAATTCAAAAGCATTTTATTATTTGCCTATTCAACATATTTCCATACCATCTTAATTGCTAGACCCTAATAAAACCCCAAAACAAACAACTATGCAAATCAAGCTTATATAATGTAGGAAATAATTATGCCAAAAAAATTCCATCCATTATAAAGGTGGGCATAGTTTTAACAATTTAGGTTAAAAAAAGTTTAAAAAGATGATAGAAGCGAAAAAAAACCTTTTGCGTTGATTTTAATTTGTCCCCCATTACGATGACTTGTTCTGTACTGTTTAAAGATTTGGATAAAATTAAGCAGCAACTTCACACATTTGGTCATTCAGAAAAAAATTCTTCCCTAAGCAACTGTGTATATAAGTCAGTGTGTTGGTTATTCATCATGACTACGCTTGAGTAAATAGCTAGGTCAGGTTGAATCGGTTGTTGTTCTTTGGTGCATTTATTATGTCAAGTTTAAAACACTCAGAGATAATATTAGCAGACCCTTTCCATTACTGTCTGTAATGCTTTACACACTCGAGTCTACACTAAGTGAGATTCAGATCTGAACATTTCTCCTCTTGATTTCACCAAGCACCAGTAAAGACTGAACAGTGTAAATTTGTGTGTCGACATTTCTTCTACAGGTTAAATCAAATATAGCTACTGGAATTTCATCGTTCTGCACTCGATCAAACAGGCGCAGTGAGTAGGAAAGCCCTGGTAAAGTCTCGTGTTTAACCGCCCCAGTTTAGAACAAGTCCATACGATGGCTCCACTAGTTCTGGTGCGGGCTTTGCACATCTATTTCATTCCAGTGTGCATATTCTAACACGAACTACATAGCATCCATCTCTGGCAATATTTCCCTTTATTAATATCAATAAACCAATAAAGATACTCTGCATTTCGTTTAAAGTACTACTGTTTTTGTATCTTTCAATGACATTTAAATCCCATGAGAAGATGGGAAAAAAGGTGAGCTTTGTATGAAGGGCATTAGTTATTCAATTATCAATCATAAATCATGCAACAAAAAACAATCTTCACATTCATGATCATTTTTTTTTGTTGGAGTAGAATACAAATATTGTAGACCTTTGAATGCTATCTATTCCACGTCATAGCATTCCAATATGCTACAGAGAGTTGAATGTTCCATGTATGCTTTAAAAGGAAGTCAGAGGACTAAAACCTGCCTAAATAATTCATCACCAAACACAAAACTCCTGTGATCTCCTGCAATCATGCATGCAAAACCCTGAAACATTAATAAATCAATGAAGTATTTTTGTCAATTCACAGGGTTGCAGCACCTTGAACAATATTCTGTCTTGAATCCAAATTGAATGTACTACCTCAATTCCTATTGATTAAGCTTACTTCTGTATGCATTAGGCCATTTTCTAACTTCTACCTTTTTATAATAACCATTAAGCTTGGCAATGCAGGAGTCAACATGTATGAACATTTCATTACAATTATTGTCCCTTACTTAAGTCACATTAAAGGGAACTTTGGTATGTTTTCTTTTCATCCTTATAATAGTTTTATATGTCTGTCTGTCTGTCTGTCTGTCTATCAGTCCATCCACCTGTCTGTCTGTTTGTCCGTCTGTTTGTCTGTCTATGTATGCCCTTCTGTCAGTTTTCTATGTTTCTGATTCCTTCTTTCCATTTACGGAATGGTTTGAGACTATTAGTTTGGTAAACTAGATCAAGCTCTTCTTTTTTCCATTTGATGAACAAGTTCTTCATCAAATCAGATTTAGATGTTTCTCCCTCTTCTATGGCATGGACAAGCCCCATATATTGAGGAAACCTCCACACTGACAGCATCTCTTTGGTGAGTAACAAACATATCCTTGAGTCTATTTGTTGTCTGTCTGAGTGACACTGGGATTATGCGAGATACTACGGCGAGAGTAATTCTAAGAATAACCAGGTTCTCACTCTGACACGGAGGTGTCGAGATTTAACGAGATACTAGAGCTAGATTGATCCTGACTGACTATGTGTCTCAGCATTCTGTCAAAAATATGTCCCAGAGATTAAACCTTGAGAATCCGTCTGTAAGTAAACAGCGAGGTGTTTTCTAGAAAACCCATTCTGCATCTGATGATCTTAGCTGGGGCAATTATAAAGTCCATTAATTGAAGTCTGTAATTTGTATGTCCATAAGCATGATAAGTGTAGCAATTCATACGAAAAAATGTCTGGTTAATTGTATTTCTATGTAGGTTGTATCTTATATGACATCATAATTGTGGTTAACTGTATTTCTATAGCTGCTGTAATTTGTATGTCTAATAAAGTAATATATTTCTTATGTTATAATATATATTCCAGTATATGAAGGTCAACAAAACTTATATGATGTCTCTCTGGAGTCCTGGGTCAATGACCTACAACCAGGGGTCAATCTCAGTGGGACAGTATATATCAGCTACACCTGCATAACTGGTTACCATGGAAACTGACAGACTGATACACACATAACAACCTTGTACCTCCAAGGTCGTACAGAAAGTAGGACCAAGTCTTGCCAATTATCAACATCTTACAGAAACGCTAGACAAGGAATAGTAATTGGAGACCTTTGTCTACAGCAGTTTCACCTTTACATTCTAACACACACAACTCAATCAAATCAGAAGACACTCCTGACAATTATTACAGAACCTGGTATCTACCCATGAGCTGAAGTCTGTATTAACTTTAAAGTGATAATTTGATAGAAAAATATTAATCTTCTTCAAGATTTTCTAAAATGATAGAATGAATAGATCACATTTTTATGTTATTAAAATAATGTTACTTTTCAACAGAAAAAGAAAGACATGTTATTCTGTTTCCCTTTAATTCTTGGATCCCCCCCTCTAATATCAAATCCTTAGGAGTATCTTTGACAGTCACCTTCATGTATAAAATGTTGTGTGTTTCATCAAACATTTCATGTCATTCCTCAGTCAATCAGATAATGCAGTCATTAACAGCCTGTAAACCATTCATCTCTGTGATAAACCGTTCATCTGAATGCTCCACTCAAAATCAGGATAAAGGCTCTTATTTTCCCTAACAGTCAGTGATATAGAACATGTGGAAAGTTGCCTGTTTACTTGGTAATATGAGGAACCAATTTGAAGGTAAACAGAAGTCAAATTTCATCTCAAAAAACAATTTTTTGTAGTTTTTCTTTTTTTGATGCAGTGGCAGTTTCAATGTCTTGCAAGGAATTTTTTTCAATCAAAAATTGCACAAAAACCATCCTGGGAAAATATGAAATATTTCAAAACATCATCACGCTATGAAAAGCATAAGATGTTTTGAAACAAGACTTAACATGTATAGGAGGACAATACAAGGACATAAATAACAACATCACCACAGAGTACCTACCAAATCACCGGAGGCCATTTTTTCAGCGAATCTGTCGTTGGCTTCTGCAACGTTTTGATATGTGGGGTTACAGGTCTGAAAGTGGGCTTCCACCACGCTCTCCGTCACCTGCTCTATCAGCGCGCGGCGGACATCCGTCGGACCCTGCCGCACCTCCTCTAGTAATTTTGTGGCGTCCGTCTCCACGATTTCCTCTTCGTCGATATCCAAGCATAGCTCTTTTCCCGCACTACTAGAACTACCAGTGCAACTGTTCTGGTCGGAAATATTGCAGTCCGGATTCGTTCTCCCCATGGACATAACGTCCGTCACACTGGGACTGTCCGGCTCCAGTTTACATGTGGCCTCGGGGGGAGAGAAGCTACTCTCAAACAGGAGAGTGGAAGGGTCCATGAACATTTTTTCATTCATTTGATTCAACACTTTGAGGTCCATCTGAGCCAGCAGGTCCGTGCTGCTATCTAGGCTGCTGCAGTTGGAGAAGTTGCTCCCGGGCTCCGACTTGATGTTCATGGTCAGGTTGTCGATCTCCTCCAGCATCATGTCTCCCGTCGACACCGCCATTGGCTGATTCCCGTTGAATTTCTCGCCCAGGTTGTCGTTGGTGATCGGGGACTGACTCTTACTGCTGACCGGACTACTGAAGCTGGAGTACCCGGAGTCGTGGCCGTTCACGTTACCGTTAACCTCTCCAGTACTCATCTGCGTAGTCATCTGGTGAGGTGGCCCGTGTTGCTGGGGTCGCTGTTGCTGAGGTGGCTGCTGGCCGTTGCTAGGGTTACGCTGGTGTTCCCGGAAGCTGACCTGGGCCGCCTGAAGGAAGGCCTGCATTAGCTCTGCCTTGAACGTGCCGTTCTGCTGTAACACCTTCTGTAGATCCGCCATGCGCATCCTCTGTAATTCCTGTGGGGAGGTGGGGTAGGGGGCAATGGGTAGATTTCCTCCATGGCCCCTCGCATCACTGGACGGGTCTTTTAACCTCTTTGGCCTTCTACCCAGTCTGGATGCTAAAAAAGAAATTCAATTTTTATATTAAAAATGTGAATCTGTTAAAAAAGCATTTTTATTCTCTGATCTTTACAGTTATAAGCAACTTTTAAAAGTGGGATGAATTCTGAAAGTTTGGCATGTTAAAGTGTTCTAGATTGTGACCCCGTGGACAGCTGTAGGTGTCAATGTACTATAAACAGTAGTCTCAGTTCAATGCATAGCCGGTCACATGAGTCATCTATACATACACGTACACCTCAGAACAAGTCGGAACAGTTACCTGGATTCAACTACGTGAGGATCAGGGCCCCAGTACGGTCCATAAATCATCTACATCAAAGTCACCCTATTAAACCCCTGCATGCTGATTCATATTGCTGTTTGATACATACTGGATGTAACTGTTATATAGAAAAACTAGTAGGTGTACATCTGACTGTCTTACCTTTGTTACCATTCAGATTAAGTATACAAAAATATGTATCCACTCATTTAAAGAGGCTGGGTGCACATGGTCAGCAAGATAACCAACTTTTACATTTGATATTTTTGGCCTTAAATTATTATTTAGTAAAGAAAAAAAAAATCCTAACACTAAAGTTTTTTAAATTTGAATATTTTCCAATATTTTTATAAAGAGCTGTTCATCTAAAGGAGGTTCATAAAGGCTTAACAATGGTCAAAATCATCCAGCCCTTTTGAAGTCAGGACTTGCTTTGATGCAAGGGTTTGTAGGTGACCGTTTGACCAGTTGGACATGGGAAAATGAAGGACAGTGACAAGGCCACAGTCAGATCCCTGTAATCATGGTAATAATATACAGGGGAAAAATGCTAAATAATGAGTTCTCTTCAGATATATCATTTTTTTCTAAATGGACCACATCAGACATGTCTATTTAAAGCCTTGTCATAAAAAAGGACAAGTCATGTCCAAAGACCTTGTTAAATCCAAGCCAGTGCCAAGTAAAGCCCTGTTTGTGCCGAGGTCATGCTGGTATGGGGGGGGGGGAGGGGGGAGAGGGGGTGATCTTTATGTACTGCTCTCTTACATAAGGACAAACAGCCTGCCCCCTGGAGGCATGTTTACTGACAGATATATACGGGTACAACAGCCATGAAGCCCACGTGATGCAATGAGAAATACCACCACTGCTGAGTGAGATTGGTAATGTTCCTAACACAGCCCCTCCAGCAAGTTTCTGTTACTGTAATGACTTAATAAACAGTTTCACATTTCACCAACTCAATTCTTCAAGCTGTCCTGAATTCTAATATTTGTATTTTTCTCGGTTAATAGACGGAATAGAATTCTGATGGCCACAAGGAAAAGTAATGTACCAAACTATAAATATACCCATCATCTTTACTAACTGATCATCTGTAACAGAAGGCCTGAGTAAGGTAGAGAGAATGGTGTAAACAGAACGATACAACATTAATTAACATCCCCCACATCTCTGTAATTATCAGGAAAAATGTTTTACTTTGATACCTTCATTACCTTGATCTCCTGTTTATTGCCAAATTAAAATTCTCAGCAACATTTTTGCGGATTGATACTGTAGCTATATTCAACATCAATATCAACACTGATATCCACATAATTGATATCAGCAATAATGGCAATGATAATGACATCAACAATTATGTCATACACAACTTCAACGCCTTCAACAAGAATATCAACAATGATATAACCTACCGGTACAATGAAGTCAATATCAACAGAATTGATATCAGTCCCCAATATCAACAAAATTGATATCAGTCCCCAATATCAACAAAACTGATATCAGTCCCCAATATCAACAAAATTGATATCAGTCCCCAATATCAACAAAACTGATATCAGTCCCCAATATCAACAAAATTGATATCAGTCCTCAATAAAAACAAAATCGATATCAGTCCTCAATATCAACAAAATTGATTTCAGTCCCCAATATCAACAAAATCAATATCAGTCCTCAATATCAACAAAATCGATATCAGTCCCCAATATCAACAAAAATTGATATCAATATCAACAAAATTTATATGAATATCAACAATGATATCCCTTAAAAACAATTATATCAACAAGAATATCAACAATGTTATAACTTACAATGATATCAATATCAGCAAAATTGATATCAGTTTCAACAATGATATATCATCAAAAACAAAGATATCAACAACATCAACAAACAATATAACCAAAACCAACAGCTGAAACAACTGACATCTGCCTCTATTCACACATCAGATTGGGTCTGGATTTCCATTACAGGTAACAGGCCGTGGCTGTAGGGGTACCAAGGAAACAATCGGAATAGATATCAAAAATTAATGATCAAACAGGGACACCCTAAATATTGACTTCGTTTCTGCTACATTTCTGCTAAGGGTCAAGGAATCAATGACTGCCGAGGGGTTCAGAAGGTTGACGACTTGATTCTATGTCTGTAAGTTTGCACAGTGTGTAAATGAACTCTTCATTGAAGCCTTCTACAAAGGTCTAGTGTTAATTAGCAACACGTGGAAGGCACTTCCATTATCTCCTACGGACATCTGATCCACAATCTCTCAAAGTTGCAATGCTCCATAAAAATTATTTAGATCTTAATCATCTTGTAAACAAGCAATATTTCAAAGTTCCAAGCTGTGTTATGCATTATTGGGCTGACAATCTTACTTAGGAAATCAAGATGGTTGTATTTATTCTATAACCTATCTCCCACGGAGAGAAAAAACGGAAAAATATAAAAACTAAAAAAAAAGGCAGCATTTATTACTGAAAGTAAATACCTATGGTCAAATTATATGAAAAAGAACATCAATAGATTTTACATGTACATAAATTTATTAAAAATCAGTCACTTGTCAACAATATTCATAAATCGCAAACACGTTCCGAAACAAGAAATGTTTACATGGGAACCAATTTAGAATGAAATCAGCATTTAACCAAAGTTTCCTTCTGATGTTTTAACTGTTTTGAATCCCATGATCTGTTTACTTATGACGTACAACAGTAATTATATATCCACGCTCAGGTGACACCGATTCCAAGTTCTTGCAGGGAGCTTTAATTATTAACTGACTTTTATGCAAACACGGTGACACAGAGAAAACTGATTTAAATTTCTAATTGGCCGACCTCTCCATCTTACCGAACCATTTACAGGTCTTTTTTGTGTGTTATTATGCAGAGATACTGACAGAGTAATTCAATTTTATGGATCGTTCACTTTTAATCATTATTCATACAGTTTTAACAGATTTAAAGAAATTTCTACATGATTGTAATGAATACATTTAATCTAAAGATAGGAATCTAAACTACAAATCATTGTTCAACCTGTTTTTCCCAGAAAAGGAAATGGAGATTTTTTCCCCGTCTGATTTCCATGAAATATACAGAACACACACTGTGTTTATTGTACACAGAACACTATAATGGAGATTTGGATTTTTTTTCAACCAGACATTGAAAGATGAACTTAAAAAAAGATCTTATTACAGTATGCATGTTCATTTTCTTTTCTTTCGTTTTTTTGTTAGGAATATTACTTCCATGTTTAAAAAAAATTGATATAATAATAAGATGAGCATCTTAAACATGTAATTTAAGTAAATCCAAGTCATCTCAAACAGGTTTTCTTTGCCTTATAAATAAGCGAATTCTGCTGCAGATTTTATAAGTGATCGACATAGGCGAAATTATGCAGGAACTCAGGTAAAAATAATAAATCAAACTAAGGAGAGACAATCATGATAGAGGGTATTTGTGAACACCAATGAGAACCACCCCTGACCGCAATCATGAAGTGGGTAAAATCTGTGTTAAACATTAAAATGACTTAATCGTAACCCTCAAACTAAGTTCAGTGATCTTGACTTTAATTCAAAACAAAAAATACACATAAAAAGTTGATTATATAGAATAGATTTTTTCTTATCTATGAGATAATACATGCATGCAGTGAGAATATCTCTTGCTATCATTTTTTTTCCTCCACAAAATCTTTAAATTGACCTATATAAGTATCAACTTTGCAAAATACTCTAACAAAAAAACTCTCACTGTAAAGTTTTATGCTTTTTTTTGTCTTCGCTCCTTTACATGATATTGAATAAATAATTAGATCTATTTCCCTTGCAGCAAATAAACCTCCACGAAATCATAAAAAATAATCGCAAGGGCTCCCACCAATAGCGGATGTGTTCATTAACCAGTAGTCAAGAAAGTACATCCTTTAGTTAGAGTGCATCAAGAACTATCAAAGCAACGAGAACGGTATACTGCACACAGTCAAGTGTCGTTACAGTCTAAATGGCTGGGTATCAAAACCATATTACTCGGAGCACTTAACCTTAAATGCGTAGACACTAATTTCTATAATTTCACTTCTTATAATGTATATTTACAACAACTGTTGACTATATTGATGGGTTACTGAGAGAGCTGTATGTAAACGCAACCTAAGACAGAGGGGTTTGGGGTTGAAAATCAAAAGTTTGGAATGTGTTGGTTTTTTTTTAAACGATTGCTTGCTAAAACATACTAGAAATTGCTGAGAGATTTGATAAAAAGGTGAGGTAGAATGTTGTGGCTACTTAATATAGCTAGTGTGCACTATCTACGCTCTGATACAGCATTTCTACGTTCTGATACAGCATTTCTACGTCATTTGGCGACAGCTGTAATACTCTGTCCTTGCGTTATTTCTCTCAAGAATCCAGAGCCAGCTGTAAGTTATACACTCAAACCTGGAGCTCGATCTTACTGTATAGAACATAAAACACTGCAGCTATCAGTGGCTGCGGTCCAAAGCCTGAGAGACAGGGAGACCCGATCTCTGGGGACAGGAAGGACTGTCTGATTGACTTGGATGACCCCCAAATGACCTTGAAGTTGCCTTCTTCCACACATGACAAGATATTGATGAGTAATTTATTAAGCTACACATACATACACAGTAACCTGAAATTGATGCCAAGGTCAGACACAAATAAAATCCCCCAATGATAACCCATAAAATATTATGGAATCTGCAATGCAATTTCATTTTTATTACCAGGAATATTTCAGTACCTGGCGTTAAAAATTAGTATTTTCCTTTAATGACATTTCAATTCCATTCAATGGCTGTATTGTCAAAGAATACCAAGGAAATAAAAACCCTCCAGGTACAACAATGAAAACTGTCATTCTATGCCGTGCCGGGTTGTTGTGTGTTTTTTATTTGTAATCTTAATCAAGGCCACATGAGGCATTTCAAAAGAATGTCCGTCACACCACAATCCACACCTGATAAACCTGTGTAATGGCTTCTCCAGGTGAGCCTGCCCCGGCCTATCAGAGTAACCTTGAACATGTGTGTGTGTTTGTGTCATAATCCTCTGTGTGTTTATAGTCGCTGTGTACTGTCCGTGACACAGCAAAAATAGACCAGTAAATGAGGCAAGCAATTCGTCTCACTCCCAAACCTAAAACAGAAGCTCTCCAATATGTAAATACATCTACAGCTAATTCTCCGCGGATCAATCCGCACTTTTTCTGGTAGGTCACTACACAATGGTCCAATTAGCACTGTGGGTTCGATTTTTGTGTGAGATGGGTGCATACACAGCTATTTTAATCAATGTGCGTACTAGAATGGCGGGTCATGTCCTGCTGTTTGTTTCACCCTAAAGTACAAACGGTCTGCACTTTATTCCTGACAGCCCATTTACCATAGCTTGACAACTAGTTCCCGACCAGCTCACAAAACACTTATTTTATGAAAACTGAAAGTTAAATGCATTTTTCAAAATTTCATTGAAGTGACACAATCAGAAAGTCATCAAATTTGTAAGGTGATACAAAATAAACCGTTCTAAATCTGCCCCCAGGGGCAGCTTTCACATCAGCCATTTAACATTTGCTGGAGATTTTCCGTCATGCAGGAATGCATTCGTTTTACAGATAACTTGGGTACATTTCATTTAAGAACTTTATGTTTTTGGTTTTCACATGCACTTTTAAATCCTCCAGTAAATGAGTTCACCAGCTAATATCTACAAGATATCACCATTTATGATCTACTTTTGCTGCCTGGTTTTTGCATACTCTTAACACCTCCCTGTAAATGAGCCCCCATTACCCCGCACTGAACGTTGTCTTTTGTGTCAGGCAATTCATGTCTCCATCAAATCTTTCAGTATGTCATCAAATTTGTTGGATTGCTTGCTCACTATCTTTATAACTATATAAGGCTTACATAGACCCCCCTGAGTAATCTTCATGGACAAGCTAAAACATTCTTGATGTCATGTTTATTCTGAACATGTCAGATTAACATTAAACTTGCAGGGGTTATGCTTAAAATAAATGCATATCCTGATGAATTCTGTGGAAATGGTTACTTCTGAAAGCGGTAATGTTCTAGTTTCCCCATCACACAACACATTAACTATAGTTCTTTGTCTTCATGCAGATATTCATTTGTCCCTATATACTACACAATATTGTTAATTAATTTATCGACCTCCAGATTACTTCTGGTTTCCAGGGCTGTAAGTATTTTGGCTGTACTAACACATATACTTTTTCAACTTCTATTGTTTTATATATATTCTGATTGGACTCGGCCCTTTATCAGCTGTGTTGATTCCTGAGCCAGGGTAATCTCCAGATCATTCGGTGGTTCAATGTTCGACAGGTGAGGTGCATTTACTGTGTAGAGAATGTTCCTCTCTGAGTGGTCAGTTTGGCCTACATAATGACCCTACCGTCTGAGATCTGACCTCGCGGCTGTGATAGATCAGGGGTCCCACTTATCATTGTCCAGTCGACAGACCTTGAGATTTAATTCTTCAAAATATTTGTGTTTATGGACCCTCCGTTTATAAACAAGGTCACCAAGGTCACTGTTAGAACCATTTTGTTGATTTACTTTCAAGAGTTGGTTTTACTCAAAGTTCCAACAATATCATTAAGTAGACTGGTCATCATAGATTGGTTTACTACATGTATTACAATATCATTAAGTAGACTGGTCATCATTAGATTGGTTTACTACATGTATTACAATATCATTAAGTAGACTGGTCATCATAGATTGGTTTACTATTACAATATCATACACCACTGTAGAAGTCTATACAAAAGCTGTAAAGCTATATATATCTGTGTCAGACGTCTGTTATAACCTTGGTTTATTATTTACAGGAGTCTTAAAAATAAACAATAAAGAGACCCACAATAAAGCCAATAATCTTTGTTCATTTCGCTATAACTTTGTGCACTATAGATACACATAATAATGATTATTAAGTCTAGAAAGATAAGACATTAAATAGACTAGAATATTCTTAATTTTCTTGTTCGTTGAAAGCCTTATTTTCCTAACAACCCCAGCTTCATATAAATAGGAACAACTTCATTAACCTATGTATTTAGTTATAATGGCTACCGTGCCCCTTTTTTCTTATAAATACTTAAGTCTATCTTTTCTTCATTTGAATACTACAAAAACACATCTCTCTGTTCATAATTAATGTGTATACTTAATAAATTTACAAAATCTCTACGTAAATATTAACTGGTTCCCTATTCCCTTCAGCTCAGAAGAACCAGTTGATGGACCACGGGATGTCAGACAATTGTGTTACCCTTAAATAAATTGACCTCAAGAGTGTTACTATAACTTGTTAGTCACTTCATAATGACCTCTGTGGAGGTGAATCAAGAGAGTGACGAATTCCACATGATTTGATTCGTCTCCCCTTAAAGTTTACCCCCATTTAACTTAGGGTCTTGAAGCAATGGACAAGTGTTTATAGTAAGTAATATTACTCCGGCACACAGCGGTTACCAATTTAAGTCCCAATCCGACCCAAGAGTTTCATGCCTACAAGCTGTCTGTTCTTAATTATCTTTGCCCTATTACCATACGAAAATTCCTTGATATATATTCTTTAAATGGGTGTTTTTAATTAGAGATTTTTTGTCGAGCTATGTGAATCTTATGTTGGCATTGACTTGGAGCAATGTTTCAGTCCATGATCAATATTTCTCAAATCTTCTTTCCATTACGTCTATTTGTTCTCCTGGTGCTTTGTTCAGAACAGCAGAATCGTTGCACCCTTTCAAACCCAGACAAAACAGAGTTCAATACAATGCAGTTTTCTCATTTGGTTGGTTCAAAGCTTACCCATTACTGTCTAAATGGGTGTAGAAATGTATTTGAACAAAATTTTGCATGTTCTCAGCCCATAAAAATAATGATAAAATGGGGTTTTTTTTCCCAATACCATGCTGATAAAAGTCAATTGGATTGTTGCAATGGAGGCTTATGCATTACAACGCAACTAGAGCTCAATTCTGAGAACCCAGCAACTTTGTCAATGCATCAATTGTCTATATCAACCCATTACTGAAAAAATCAAGGTATTATAGAGTTTTTGAAATCAGACGGTCTCATCAGCAAAACTAGTAAATACTTCAAATGTTCGGTAATTTTCCTGATTTAAACGGTCAGAATGACCGGAAATAACTAATTGAAGACTTTAGCCTCTTTAATTAACAAGCACCTGGATTTAAATGTTTGCAGACATCTTTAATTTGATTTAACAAAGTGCTGCACACTCTACAAGATCAAATTTTTCACACATTGTTTAGCTAGGCTTATTAATGAAATAATGTTATATGAGACACTTTAAAGGTCTCCAACAGTATTTTTAGCTATTTCTTCAGGAATTTTGAGATCAGAAAACTGCATATCTATTATTTTTTTCTTATAAGATTTCAATTTTCTTAGCACAATAATCAAATATCTTTTAACCCTCTTGGTACTTTGATTGGCTATAACACACATCTATGACCGAGCTTACCTTCCCGAGACATTCCGACTGCGAAGCATTTTTTGAGTCGACAGTACTGACAACTGTTTCTGGTGAACGGCGTGATTTCACATTTCTCCTCATTAGAACATTTGTGTGTCATTCCTTGGGTGATACAGCGGCGGAAAAAACCCTAAAAATAAAAGCAAAACGTAAACATTCTGCAATAGGAAACATTCCATACCCTAAATTACTCAATAAGTCATACTGCAAGCTAATTGCTGTAATGTCAATCAAACTGAAATATTGAGGAAATCCTTGAATCTAGCTTGATTTGGTCTCAATATCATAGTCTTCTTCAATACCATTAGAAACTGAGTTTATATTAATAGGGAAATAATGAGAGGTTTCAAAACCGTGAAATCATTTTCCTTCATTAGCACCAACTTTTGTAGATTAATAATTCATAGGGATGAAATTTTGAAGATTTACTTCAATATTACTAAAAGAAACTTTGTTCCTTAATTCATGTGTTGATTTCTGGGCAAGTTAGGGCAAGGAGTTCCCATGAAATCCATTAAAATTGAGACACTAGCAATACTAAAGATTCTGCAATATTTTCCTTGCTTTTTCCTACTTTCAATATTTTTCATGATGGCTTTGCTGTATAGTCAACTAATCATACAGAAATAATGATTTTACATTCAAAGAGATGTACAGTAGTAGATACTGCAGACCTCAGTTGAACATTCAAAAGCCCCAGTTTTAGCAGTCATTGAAATGAGCTTTAAATACATATTATTTCTATCACAAAGGGCTGAACCAATTGCTTTTTTTCAAAGGACTGAACCCCAGTTAATGAAGACGCAACACATGTACTTTACTTGAATGTCCGCGACAACCAAACGCATGTACTTTACTTGAATGTCTGCGACAACCAAACACATGTACTTTACTTGAATGTCTGTGACAACCAAACGCATGTACTTTACTTGAATGTCCGCGACAACCAAACACATGTACTTTACTTGAATGTCCGCGACAACCAAACGCATTATCTGACACTAGATCTTACATCTAATTTTCTTCAGAAGTAATGCTAAAACCATATCATGATTCAAAATCAATTGCAACAGGATACAGTATAATTGAAATAAAGAAAAAAGTCACTATCATATATATTCTGCACTACAGAACTGTGGAAAACAATAGTAAAACAGTTAGATTTTCCAAATTGTGTCACAAAAGAATATTCTTCCTTGAAAAATTTCACTATTCCCTCTAAAATTGGTTTCCAAGACAATTGACGTAACGAAATCCGAAAATACCAGCCCGAGTATAATGACCTTTTTACACTCCACTTTCATTCTGCACTTCACATAATTTAAAAAAAGGTATTAAAGATGATCTTAATGATTTGCTTAATTATAAATAATGTAACATTTCTTTCATCAGGGCTTCAAAGCCACTTTGCCTGGATATTAGCAGCATAATCCAGTAGATCCTGCCCTTTGAATCTCTCAATGCCTTTTTTTTTTTAATTGGATGCATTCTTAGATAAAACTTTTATTTTCAGGCCATCTCTAACAGACTTAAATAATCAGCCATTAACCTCTTCACTTCTCCCCTGAACTTTGTAACATGGTGCTCAGGTGATGCATCCTTAAATCCCCCCTAACAAAGGTCCATTAACACAGACTTTCTCAATGTAGAAGGCAGGGTTACAGAAGCATAGACCACTACACAGGCAGGGAGGGAGTCTAGCAAACAGGGCTGGTCTATCAAGATTATTATCTTTTCATATTTGTAGTTTCCTGCATTACTACAAGGTCTGACTGTCCAAAAACAAAGTCAATCCTTAGAACAAATCAAAGAGTCTGCATAACCATCATGCTAACTAATGTGGTATATGGTTTTAATCTGAAATAGTACACTGTGGAATCGTTTTTGTTTGTGGGGGGCAATGTTTCTTGGTAGCCAAAATTTTCCTGGTTCGTGGGGACATAATTTCATTGGTAGTGTAACTGGTACAATTTTAACCAATTTTAAACAAATGCCTGTATGTACGTTCGAGGTGATGTAAATTTGTGGGCAAGGTTTACCCATGAAAGCCACGAATATTGGTCCCCACGAACAATGATGATTCCACAGTATGACTTAAATAATTCAGTAAAAAATTTTTTATGTTTTAATTAATACCGGTAAATTGTTCACAGTATTAAAATTTGATACATAAATAGTTTAATTTTATAATATATAACATGATATATTAAAGACAGAAAATTCCCTGTGAATTTTATGTTAAAATCCAGATGAATGCTCTTTTTTTATAAATTTTACATCAAAAACAATTGGCTGTGTATTCAAGAAACGCCAACGCCTGGATTTTATTATTTTTCTACATATATAGAAATGAGGATCTTCCCTAGAAGTACATGCATACCTTGCATCCTTCGCATGAGTCCACTCCGTAGTGGAACCCTGAGGATTCGTCCCCGCAGACCTTACAGGTGGGGGCTTTGACTGAGTTCTTGACGAGTGACATGGGCAGTGACCCCATGTTGCTGGAGGTCACGGTGGGGTTGTGGTCTGGGCCGGAGTTCCCTCCGGTCACACTGCTGGGGATGGACATTCCCGGGTCATTCCCCTGCATGGAGTTTCCCGAGTTGAAGGACATCATGGCCTTGTGTTGAAGGTCGTGGGCACTGGCAGAGGACGGAACCACAGAAGAATGGACATCCATATCCAAGCCCAGGGGAGGTAATCTGCTGATGAAAGAAATCAACATTGAAATGTGTTATAAATGAATCCAAGTCCCGGTCGTATAAAGATTATCTTCCAATAAATCACAAGGCTCTACCAACTTCTGTGTACATTACACAGTCCTCTAATTAATTTGATACCTTATTACAGAATGCAATTATACCAGTAAACTTAAATGAAACATACAATTTACCAATCACAGTATATTTCCTCGAGCTTTATCAGACCTTCAAACATTGTAATCGCCTGGATAATATCATCTTCATACAGACTGCAATGTTTCCAACTGTGAGATTATTCAATTTCTAGTCCCACTTTTACTGATGTTACTGCTTCAGCCTCAGCGCTCTAGTCTCTCATTCCTATATACTTATTATACTTATATATGTATTGAGAAAATAGCATGTAACCTCATCATTATCTAATTACCAACCAATGCAGCCGGAGACTGCTGTGGATTATTACGACAGAAATTACTTGTTTTTTCCAAGCTGTAGATATATTATACTTCCAATATCTCTCTCTCTCCCTTGGCCTGTCACATGTAGATAAATATATTATACTTCCAATATCTCTCTCTCTCTCTCCATTGGCCTGTCACATGTAGATAAATATATTATATTTCCAATCTCTCTCTCCATTGGCCTGTCACATGTAGATAAATATATTATACTTCCAATATCTCTCTCTCTCCCTTGGTCTGTCAAATCCACAATCTTTTCTCAACCAGCTTGTGATATTTTAAAGGTCAGATTCGAAGGATAATTACTATTTCATCAACCAATTATACCAACTTATCATTCATTACAGAAGATGTACATCTAATTTTTGTTTATATCATTTTTTTTCCCTGGGTAACGTGGGGTGGGGATGTGGGTTGTATATGACACTCACAGCACCCCGTCCTGAGGGGTGACTTATGATTTTCCCTTTGCTGAAGTCCTTAACAGTGATTAGGAGGCCTCCACGTCACGCGCAATAGTCGCATTTAAGTGAAAAATGGCCATTTAATCAATTATCCTAAGTGCCGAAGTGCTCATTCAAATTTCTTGTTGGTAAAAAAAGTTTAGATGATGTCTGCTGGACATATACTCTGTACGACTTACCTAATCTTTTTATTTTCGGTTTCAAATACATTTGTTTTATAACATCAAATCTCATTGGTTAAAACCGAAATAATCAACCACTGACATTATGGGCCTTCCCAATCACTGCCCTAACTATAGGAGACACACTTTTTCAATACTTTTCATTTGTAGATAATCACATCAGCCTTGTATTAATCCTATGTAAATTATCACCATTTGATGACAGCCACAGACAGATAAGCTTGTGTAACCCTGGAGATCTTTCATTATCCTTGGTTAAAATAAAACTTACTGAATGCCACAAATGTACAACCCTGAACAAAAAAAGTTACTATTTCTCATTGAGAGCCATTCAGAGTTGATTTTATACCATCGTTTTTATGCTACACATGGAAAATCCCTCAAAGCATCATCAATAAAATCAATATAATGTTAGCATCATCAATAAAATCAATATAATGTTAGCATCATCAATAAAATCAATATAATGTTAGCATCATCAATAAAGTTAAAATCTTGAAATAATTTACCATTTAACAAGACACCCATACTATTTGTAAAACCATACCTAACCTTTAGAACAAAACCAAAAAGAAAGAACATGAAAGTCTCCAACATTCGATATGCACAAAAACTTTTTTGTGGGGCTAACCATTATATAAAACAAACAAAACACAATCTTCCAATATGCAGTGTCAATAATTTATCATGTCCAAATATTTAAAGGCAGGTCCAAATATCATGTTACAAATGCAGCTTTTAGAATAAACACACTTTAATTTGCTTTTAAAACATTTAGCTTGCTTAAAAACAATTTTCAACAATGAATTTACTTTAAAACAAGTTTGAACATAAGGTTTGTGTTTTTACATTTCTCAACATTAGGTTTGCTTTTACATAATGCCAATGGACTCATTGGGAACAAAGTCAAGATCATGTGCTTTATTTATCAACCGATTTAATAACTTAATACATAAAATTTATTCTTTAGAGAACCAGTATAAGAACCTCTGGTGTGTGACTGTTTATAATTTAAGCCACACTTGACTTGCCAGAGTTTTCCCATCTCCCAGTTCACTGATGCAGGGCAAAGGTTACAAGCAATTTGTTAAAAAATCTGTGTAACCTTTTAAATTAATAATGCTCTTCTGTGAATAAGCTTAAATGATGAACTGCCATGAGCAAAAATGATGAACCACCAACAACAATTAAAACATTGTGTAATGCGCATTTAATATGATTACCCCACCTGTGTCTCCCAGGAGAATCTGTGTTCACTTACTTACGACACTGCAGAAACCTTTGTCTATTTTTACTGTAAGGAAATAAAAACGCCTTCCACCAATCACACCGCAGCTTGTTTCTGTTCGTTAATGTTTTAATACCTGCATAAATATTAAATAATTCCAGGGCTATTCACGTATTTCAATCTGGTATTTAAAAGGAAAAAAAATCTTGCAAAAAAATATTTGTGGTTTTTAAAAAAACTTTGCATTCATTTTATCATGCTTGTTGATCTTACGCAATCAATAAAATAATGATTACAATCCTACTGCACTTGTAACTGCGCTTGTAACTAATGCATTTAACCACAATTCAGACAGTACCCTGGTTCAGAAAATGTACCTGTGTATGATATCGTTTACATTTAATCACAGGTGAACCCCAGTCATACACAGGTACAAGAAAGTCATGCTTGCCGCGAAATCTTTACAACAGTATAACCAAAATCTTCACTTTGTTGCAACAGAGTATTCAAACTTTATAAAACTGAACTCAACATGCATGGTAGAGATATCACTTCAGGGTGTCGTGATAGACGGCCAAACTAAACCATATCGTGGGCTGCTTTAAAAAGGTCATGTGACGCGATTCTGCAGACTCTCTGTTGTCAAAACAGGAAGTGAAATCTGAGTCATCAAACACAGCATCGATGCCAGGTCAATATTTTCACCAATTCCGTGCAGCTAAGAGGGCCATCCTTGTGTTTACCAAGACCAGTAGGGTCAGACACTGTCTTAAAACTACCTTTGAAAACCTATTCCATCATTTTTTAACAGATTAATTTTCTCTCTAAATTATTGATCTTATGGAATAATTATATATGACCATGTTGGAAACTCCTATTGTGAATGTTTTTGTGTTACATCGCATCTATCTAGCCTAAGGCCTTGTGATAGATATTCATTGTAAGGTTCTCATGGAGAAATATCCTGCTGGTCCAAGAAAAAATGCAGGGAACATCTGTTAAGTGCCACGTGTAAAATTTGGTGAGATGAAGTCTTTGCTTTTAATGCTCAAAATAACTTAACATTCTGACAATCTCATGAGAGGATTGCACTTATATAATTCAATCAGTATCATTTTTCATAGTAAATATACTACATAGCCACAGCTGTGACACAAAAGTTTTGAGATTTTCAATCAAAAATGGAATATTTTATCTAGTATTAGAACCCCATGTGCATAAAGAAGGAATAACATTGCATATTTTGAAATATGTCAAAAACTAGGGAGGACATCATGTTCAATGGTCTGTTTACTTCATGAACCAGGAACCAAGAGCAGCAATGGCGGCCATGCCAGCCTGACGTCAGAGACTACCTTACACTGCTCACAGCGCAGCAGGTGCCATATTATCATTGTCCATTCCACATACAATTGTCAGCCAGTCACAAAGTCAACTTCTAATAATGACACAAAGCTCATGGGTACATTTGTTCTCAGGTTTTCTCTTTTGAGAAGGAGACAGGTACAGTCTTCATCCCTGCATACTGTAGATTCCTAATTAAACGCGAGGAACTAATATCAATCCACGTTAAATCACGAGAAGCCAACTCGCAAATTTTGCTTCTATTTTTCAGACAGATGTTCACTAAAGGAAACTATGATAACAGTTTGGCGTTCACGATTTCATATTCTTGGATTTGATGCAAAACAGTTGAATCAAGAAATTACGTACATGTGAAAAATAAAAAATCTACAGTAATGTCTAACAATGGAAATCCCAGTACTCCACTTCTATTGCTATTAGGATATTCATTATACAACTTGCTTAATCAAGGAAAAGCAATTAAAATGTTATGTTAAGTGAATGATTTGAATTGCTTTTTTCAATATCTTGCACATTTTTTCTACATTTTCCTTTCATTTCTTGCGTAATTCAAAGCACATTATGATGTAAATTATTCCCAGTTCTAAAATGAAACAATAGATACACGGAACATTAACATAATTGACTGAATGGTTTTTGAAAATAAAAAAAATCATTTGTATGCATGATAATGCCGCACTTAACAGCTTTTCATTTTCCTCTTGGGATGATTAAACCTAAATAGCTTAATGCAACTCTAAAACCAATATACATTTTGCAGACTTGAATCGAAATCCTGTGGATTTCACTCCTTTATGAGAGTTCACTTAAAAATGGAGACAACCAGAACTGCCTATGACCAGTCCTATAATAGAGAATAGAATAATAGAGAATAGTCCTCTAGGACTATGCCAGACAACAACCAACAACCAAACTATGCCTGTACAACAACCAATTCACCATCAGTCATATGCGGAGCATTAATTCCAGGGGCTTAAAAAAGAAATAGATAATATTTCATACACACTTGTGATCTAATCTCCCTTCCTCATATTCACTGCCACATGAGGCTTATTACAAAATCGGAGTGTAGAGGCACCGAGGTTTAACATTCCATGCCGGGTTTCCTGGTGCGGTAAAGATTCCTATGGTGAATGAGATATCCCGATACACTCGCTCGAAAGCTATCCCTAAATCATCATAACTTTTGTCTCTGATGCCATAAACACTAGTACCATAAGTTCCTTGGAATCGTGAGTTACGAGGTTTTTTCAGTCAATTTTTTGTCTTTGATTCGACAAGCTTGTGTTCATATATTAAAGTCAAGCAATCTATCATTCTACAGATTTCAGAATCTTTCCTATTTAGTTTTTTTTTCTCTCTGGTATTTCAGTCAAAAAAACTTTAGCCCAAAGTATTAAAAATGATGAATCTGTTTTCAACCCTCATTAAACTTCACTAACGATTAACAGGAGTGCATACCATAACATTAATCTAATTAAATAAATTAATGGAATTCAATTTTATTAACAGTTTACAAATCAATTAATTTTTTTTGCATCTAATGACAAAGAATGAGAATATAACATTTATAGTTTGAAATTCAACGCATAAATTAAACCAATAATTTGCGAGTGTAATTCTGAAGTAAAATACAAATACAGGAAATTCTAAATTGGTAATTTTCAAAAAAAAAAAAAAGGCACAAAATCTGTGATCTCCTTCGTATTTCCAACAATTTCCCTAAACATCAAGTTAATAAATCAAAATTAGGTGAGGTTTTTTCATATAATATTTTTTTCAGTAATATTCCAGTTTTCTGTGCATTTCTACAATTAGCTATTGGTTTGACCATTAAAATCACTACAAACATGTGCACAGGTTTCCTCTGCATCAAGTCCCTGAAGATCATGTTAACCTCTCCAAATTAGCACACAAACTTATAATGTCTTAACAATTCTAAAATTCTTTTTTGTAACAAAAAATATAAATATAAGTCTCGTAAATATTTGTAAGAGAAAAATTATACTCATTCAATTCTGCAATCTTAAAATGGACAGACATTATTTCTGATCATTCCATCAATTTACGGGAAACTTTTCTTCTGACTGAATACCTTAATATGTTAAATTATTCATGCAAGTTAACTAAGATAAAAACAATGTACTAACCTGCAGTTTGAATAAAAACACATTCTTTTAGAAAATTATCTATAATCCATGAAACTTTAGAACAATTGATAACTGATAAAAGTTTATCGCATTAAAATTCATTGACTTCTCCAGCCTTCCTCACACAGATTTCCTAAACGGCAATGTTTATTAATCTATCAATCTATTTTCTTTTTTATATCAAATCCCATGAGAATCTTTCTCCATGTTAAATTTCCTTATCAACATCAAAATACCGTCTGATGAAAATTACACACATCTTATTCCAAAGAGAGATAGAATTGTGAATGACAATTCGCGTTCCCTGCACTGTGCTACGTTGGATCAATGTGGGCGAACGACCTAAACTCCATAGCTGTGAAATATACGGCATACATACGCAACAGCGTACAACAATGTATGGATTCATAAGGCTTACCTGGTATGACCCTTCTCTGTTTACATGAGTTAATCCGACCACCAATTGAAGAATTACAGTCACAAATCCCTGTAAATACACGCTGTCCAGGCAATAATAACTCCCTTAATGTTTATATTCCTCTTAAAAAATAAATAGCCACAATCATCATCGCTTCATTTGGTATTTTTATCACATCCTGTGTGTATTGTGTGTGTTATGGGAAGCCATTTTTTTTTAAACCTAGTTGTTCATTGACCTTGATCCATAAGTTTACTGTAAACAGAACCCCCTCTCTCTCTCTCTCTCTCTCTCTCTCTCTCTCTCTCTCTCTCTCATTTCATACAAATTAAGATTTGTAAAAAAAAATTTTGAAAGGCCTTTCAAGTTCATAATTATTTGAAAGTTTTTTTTCTATTAGTCATTTTTCAAAGAAACATCTTTAATAATAATGATAAAATCATTTTTACTAAGAAAAGATCATTCTGCAATTTAGTTCTGAAACCCTGCAATGGTTGACCCCTATTAAATCTTTTTTTCCATAAACTAATCGATACTGAAAGCTCCATTTTCATGCAGTTTTGGATATTGCTTCATGCATCTTAAAACCTGTCAGAGTTATACAACCCCGTGAGAGCAATAAAAAATATCATAAATGCCGAATGATAGAATTTTTTAGTTTAAAGTTTTCGCAGCAAAAGAGCAGCCAGCGTTTCTACTGATAACGCCACTGACTTCTGAAATCTACGTCTTAGACGAGAGTTTTGGGTCGAGGTCTGCCATTCATCACTGTTATATACTAGTATGTGACCAGACACCTGGACGGTACCTAGGTTCTTAATCATACGATGAAGGCTTACACATAATACAAAACATCTTTCAAACTAATCACTAATTCTGCTTTTTCCATTGTGTCAAATGTTTATCTTTTTTATTCATAACAAATAATCCAAGACAACCCCAGAAAGTTGTTACTTTTTAAAATCAATTAAAAGGGGCAATATCATTTATTAACCACAGGAACACAGATCATGATGATCAAGTTCAAAGGTTAGCAAGGTTTCAGTGACACACAATAACAGCTAGTATTCAAAAGATTAAAAATATTAGATAAAGAGACTGACAAACACACAATAATCTCCCAACCTTCAATCTTGCCAGCGGCTTAAAATAATTGATCATATGCTTTCTGAATCCAGAAACATTACATCTACAAAAACCTAAATGTACTTTATTCTCCCTTCTGATAGTTTCCAGCTTCACAAAACAATGGCGGAGGAATACAAAGGATGCCTGCAACACACACCTTATCACAGAAACCTTACGTCCCAAGCAAAGAAAAACACAAACTTGATCTGGGAATTGAAAACCTAGTCAAAGAACAACATCTTCTCAAAGTTGTATATTTATATGCTAATCAATTTTAATGAGTACAGAAATTTTGATTTAACACATTATTGAAAATCAGCCCCCATAACTTCATATTTTTTTTCTTTTTTTTTTAATATTATTAAGTTCCCTCTGACTTCTTTTTTCCTTAGGCTAATAACAAAACACATCGTTTGAAAATTTTACAGTAAATCAAATGAAAGCTTCTTTTTTACTACCAACAATACAGGTAATGCTACTATAGCAACACGTTTATCAATTGTTATATATTCGACCTCTGATCACCTGTCAGATTGTCCTGTTTTTTTATAACATGGTTTATAATTGATGACTATCCCCGGGACACTTACAGGGGTGGATACGGCTTTCTGACTCAATCAATATTGGACGTCGATTTTTCGGGCATTGGTTCAGTCCCCATTAACAGTCCAGCATTTTACATCTGAATGCACCTTAAGCAGGCAGCCTTAATGCTTTTATATTTTACCTCACAAACTATACAATCGCTACCAAAAAAAAAATCGTATTGATTTTGTGTCGGCCTTTTAAACTTGCGTCATCACCTTATATTCCGCGACCAAGACTCTAAATATGGCGAGATCTGTCGGGGGCTGTGATTATGAGGGCAATGTGACTCCGCACAAAAATAGCTTTTTCTCAGACCAGTCTCTTGGCTAATGTTCATAGTTGTTACCGCTTCAACCCTTCTGTCTCAAACATCGGAAGACTTCACCTTTCTCTCTCTTGATTGCCAATCAATACTGACCCAATTAAACTCATCCACACAGATACACGTAAAACATTTTGATTGATAGCATTTCTTCAATGTTTCTGTCTCGGCTTTGATGTCAAAATAAAACCAGTGACGTACACTGATCATTTTGAGAACCTGAACATGAAAGAATTTCTGTGACACTGTTGATGATATGATAACGACTTCAAACTTAAAACGACTATCGACTATCGATTTTTGCCAAGGTGTAAAACCTTTAGCTCTCCGAGCCTCTCGGAGCTCTGCCGCTCACAGATAATTAACCTCTCCAGACCAGGACAGCGACAGCTTCCCGGTAGCCTGCCGGTCTTTGTATCTTCTCCATCTTTCCGTAGCCCTGATATAAAATTAGACAACAAACACAGGAGGCTGGATTGTCAATGTGGAAACAATATGTCACAGAGTAGAGACAGAGCTGTTATTGGCAAGCTGCTTCGGGGATTATATACCAGGCCTCGAGACTAAAAATTGTGGAGTTTGTGCTAAAGTAAACTCATACTCTATGCAACAAAAAATTATTCTCATCCTCCAAAATCACACTCAAGCTCCAGATTCTTACTTGTACATTAATAAAGGAGATACACTCACAATTATTAGCTTTGTAACCTCCAGGCCATAATCTTATTAGCTGGCTGTTTTGGACAATCACCTCTAACAGTCCCCTATTCCAAACTTTGCAATCAATGATACACATTACTATACAAAACCTGCCATTTATTAAAATCAGAAAGACGTCATAATTTTGATCTGCAGAAATATTTGCATTACATCCATATCATGAAAATTTATGTAAATGATCCACCTACTCTATATATAAATCACCTAAATCAACAAGTTAATTATATCCATGGATGACACTGACCTTGAAGCTTTAGGACGGCCCGCTTCAGGACACTGAAACTCACTGCTTGATGTAACAACTGAGGCCAGGGACCTTTACAAATTATAAATCCTTCAAATCCGACCTTTTTTTGGATACCCTCACTGCATGAAATACATGGAACATAATATACTTATTATTTACTCATGAGCTTTACAATAATCAATCTCTGAGGCTGGTCCTTGACACTAAGACAATCTCACAGCAAAACAGACAGACCAAGGTCCTGAATCCTTACCTAAATATGATCCGAATTAACCATCAGACATAAGACAATCTCACAGCAAAACAGACAGACCAAGGGCCTGAATCCTTACCTATATTTGATCCATTAAGTAGGCTGGATAGTCAATGAATTAACCATCAGACATAAGACAATCTCACAGCAAAACAGACAGACCAAGGGCCTGAATCCTTACCTAAATTTGATCCATTAAGTAGGCTTGACAGTCAATGAATTAACCATCAGACATAAGACAATCTCACAGAAAAACAGACAGACCAAGGGCCTGAATCCTTACCTATATTTGATCCATTAAGTAGGCTAGATAGTCAATGAATTAACCATCAGACATAAGACAATCTCACAGAAAAACAGACAGACCAAGGGCCTGAATCCTTACCTATATTTGATCCATTAAGTAGGCTAGATAGTCAATGAATTAACCATCAGACATAAGACAATCTCACAGAAAAACAGACAGACCAAGGGCCTGAATCCTTACCTATATTTGATCCATTAAGTAGGCTAGATAGTCAATGAATTAACCATCAGACATAAGACAATCTCACAGCAAAACAGAGGGACCAAGGGCCTGAATCCTTACCTATATTTGATCCATTAAGTAGGCTAGATAGTCAATGAATTAACCATCAGACATAAGACAATCTCACAGCAAAACAGAGGGACCAAGGGCCTGAATCCTCACCTAAATTTGATCCATTAAGTAGGCTGGATAGTCAATGAATTAACCATCACATCTGCCAAAATTTCTCAGACTTGATTTATTCAGCTTAAATATTTATCATATATACAGAAAAAAATAATATATTTTACATTTTAAATTTGGGCATTTTCTGATAATTTATATATAGGGCTCTTCATTCAAAGGAGATCAAAACAGTCTACAAATGGCCTCGACCATTGAGCCCTCCTAAACTAGACATTGAAGCTCAGACTACCTCAGTGCATAATGTTACACAACAAAGTGACTTTGACCTCATCAATGACCTTTTAACCTTTGAGCCTCTAGGCTTGGACAAGTCCCCACTGTGTAATATTACACATCCAGGGGTTTGAACTTGTGATCATTAATTTACACAGTAAACAAACAAAGAGATGCCCTCCATGCATAAGGCATTTACTAAGATGTTCCGAGGAACCTCAATAAGGTTTCAATCATAATCCATCCCAATAACGTTATAATGACATAAAATGGAAATAATCAATGGAAATACCGAGTCCAGTTTGGTTCCTGTGGTAAAATTTTGTTAAATTGGAAATAATGAAATGAAATTCCTTTAAGAGAGACAATAAAGTTATCTTTTAATTAAGTGTTAAAGTGGGATAACTAAATGGCATTAACTCTTAAATGGGCCCAAAAACTGGTCCAGGACTACTTAATGGCATTTGAAATCTTTTCATTTTAATGTAATTTGCAAAGTCTGCAACTCAACCGACAAGTGATGCCACCAATTAGAATACTAGCCAAACCACAATCAAATTAGCAGTAAAAGCTTTTGTTGCATAGGTAGAAATTTGTGTGCAGAAAAATTTTACATAGTAAAAAAACCCACATTTCCTCAAAGGTCACCTAGTGCATTTCTCCAGTGAATGATGCGATGTGAATAGAGTTCTATGTAAACAAGAATGTCCCACATTCATCGTAGATAGAACCGTGACCACCGTTAAATTTAACTATTAATATTAATGAGATCCATCACTTCATGATGTAAGACCATAGCTTCGCGAAGTTTCTAAAGATAGCAAATTGTATTGGTTTACCTGAATTAAATTTACATTTATTAAAAAAAAAAGCTAGAATGATTGCTCAAGACTGTGAAGTGATATTCATCATATATAACGATTCCGTTGGCTTGAAATCCATTATAAAACCTGAAAAGAGAGCTAGTGTAAGATTATTTGGTCTCTAATCTTTTCCCTTGACTTGGCTGAGAGGTGCAACCCAAAAACTTATGTCTTTGATTAAAATAAATAGCTATGTTAATGGTATTTTAAGCATAGAGGGTCTAACAGGGAATGGGTGTACAACTGAATATGATATTTTTTGTCATAAAAATAATTCATTAGTAAAGAAAAATTCAAAACATTTTAGATTTGAAATTTGATTATCTTTCTACATTTTTATACAAAGCTCTTCATTGAGAAGGAGATAAATATAGTCTAAAAATGTCCAAAACAATCCTGTCTTCTTAACCATTGCAACTATTTTAGCTGGGACCCCAGGTATTAAACAGCCCATAATTTAGCTCAACAAAAATGTTTAATTAAGTGTTTCTCTAGTGGTTACCTCCAGTATCACTTATGGATTGTCTGATGTTGCACATCCTATCAAGCATATTTCTCTCACACAACTGCTTATGGAGTGTCTGATGTTGCACATCCTATCAAGCATATTTCTCTCACACAACTGATTATAGTCATCCATGACCACAATGGAACACACAGAAATTACAACTTTGAACTGATTTTCAGCTACAGCCTTTAAACCAAATCCTTATAATGTGACTGATTTTAATCTTTAAATTTTACACTTAAAAAATGTATCTACAAATAAATATACTAGCAACTGAAGACTGGATATTAGAGCTATGCCAAGCACTTTATAAATTAACTGTGTAAACTGTTCAGATATAGTTGTCCTTATCATAGATGGAATTCTTTGAGAGTTGAAATGTCTGGGTTGTGTTTTTTGTTTCTTCAAATTTCATAAACACAATTAACTAACCTTCAAATGTTTTTGGTTTTTTTCAAATGGCTTTTTAAAATTCAATTTTTCAAATTATGATACAAATCTGCATATTTATGTGTGATCAATTCCTGTGTATATCCTGTTCAAACAAGTTTCATAATGTTCAAACAATATTCAATGAAATAAATTTGCATTGCATCTTTTATCTAAATCTTAAGCTGGAAAAACTCCGTATTTTTTATTTTTTGTAGATTTTATCGTAAAATATAGATCCAATTTCGATACATGCAATTGACTTCATAAAAACTAGAATCACTTTCCGATCTCCTTTTTATTGGCTACACATGGGCTGTTTTTGTATAATATTTTATGTTTTATAAGCGTGAAAAGAAACGACGATCCTTTTGAGGCGACTGTTTTACGGTTAGTTAATGCGACTGTTATTTACATTGTTTGGTTTGTTCAGTACCGTCACTCGGCTAAACCTAAAGGTTATGTTGCAGGGCCAGGTTACAGTTTACATCTATACCCTACTAACAGGACTACCAGGTCATAAGACTGTACACTAAGTCACTATGTACACAAGGCATACTCCAGTAGACTGGGTTGTAAGTCGCTGCAGTAGACTTTATTTTTTGCCCTGACGGAGTGACATTCATCATGTGTTGCTTACAAGAATTCTGTCATGAATATATTAACCAACTTTTGACATAGTACTCAGGCACTTATTTTGGTCATAGACCTTTTAATCGGGTCCACACGATTACCTCAGATCTTTATTTTCATATGATGGGAATCCATTTTTACCTCTAAACACTTCAGATATACCTTTAAAAAAATCCATGCTTTTAAAGCACACTTCATGATAAAAGTACAAAACAAAAAACACCTGCACATTTCATTTCAGTTTAATCTGAATTAAATAGATACTGTTAATCCCCTAGAATTTCTAGTTTTAAGGATTTTTTTTCTTTTATTTACATGATTTTGATATAAACCCATCACCTAAATATTTACAGGAAATTTTACCTATCGTAAACCAAAGAATTAAGAGAAACCAAGAAACTGATATACAATTATTTCCCAAGATTTTATGGGATATTGTATATTGAGGTATTCCTGGCAACAATTTACACAGTTTTAACACAAGTAGACATAATTTTCATAAATATACAGAAATTTTTTGCTGTTCTTGGAAAATCAAACCCAATCTGGCAGATATATGTGCATTAATTCAAACAAAGAAGTGACTCCTAGACATACACATATTAGTTAATTCTTAAAACATTTAACATATTAGTTTCTGGTAGCTGAAACCATTCCCACAGTCAGCAAACTGAAGATAAACTGTTATATTGGCAAATCCAGAGGCAGAATTGAAATGAGGTCTCCAATACTGTAATAATGAACCTTAAAACCCCCACACCCAGGCAAGATCTCTGCATTAATTATGAATTCTCAATCAACATTTATGAATAATATACAAAGAGTGAAAATTACATTAACAGTATGCACAAATACATGTGTCAATCCCCCCCCCCCCCCCCCCAATTCTACAACCACCCACCATGTCTATTACCACCAATCCCCCCCGAAAATTCTACCAACACCAGCCCTGCAACCCCATCCGCACCCACCACCCCACATTCTATCACCCCCCCCTCCATTCTACCACCACCAGCCCTGCACCCCCCCCCCACATTCTATCACCCCCCCCCCCTCCATTCTTCCTCCACCAACACCAGCCCCCCCCCCCCCCTCCACCACATTCTATCACCCCCCCCCCCCTCCATTCTTCCTCCACCAACACCAGCCCCCCCCCCCTCCACCACATTCTATCATCCCCCCCCCACATTCTATCATCCCCACCCCCCTCCTCCTCCATTCTACCACCACCAATCCTCTCCTTACATCTGTACACTATGTACACTGTGTGACAGCCGGCTTCTAAGCCACTTTATCACTTGTTCTAAGGAAACAGGAAAGACATTTGAGAAGAAGTCATTTCACAGAGACAAATAATTTCTAGACTTGAAGAGTGTTGTTGACATTTCAATCACTTATATACTCCAGTAACAAGAGACCTTCATCTGCCAACAGCCAGATGGTTAGCTATCAAGATAAACTTATAAAGTCAGAGAAAAAGAGCTCCCAAAACTTATAAGAAACCTGTCTTGATGTATTTGATCTTTCTTTGTGTCATTCTAATACAGAAGGTCAAACAAACTTTCTACCCTTGTTCCTCTGCCTGGCATAGTGTGGTCAACAATGAACAGTTTTGTTGGCTTTTTTATGAATGGGAGGGGGGGGGGGGGCAGTAATAGAGGCTGGAAGCCTTTCGTTAATTTCGATACACAATTCTATTATTTGGATAAAAAGGTGTAACATACCTGTTTCTTTAATCTGCCTTTTTTACAATATATGTTCACAACCAAAGTACATTTTGTCAGATTCCAAATTTCTGAAAATTAGAAAAACTTTCATGTTACTAAATCTGAAATGATGCATTTATCATATCACACAACATGGTTAAAATTTATTACTGATTATTATAACAGCCACTCATAAACTAGGCTTTACACATTATAGAAAATTGATTTTTTCCATTATTACACATCCCAAGCTAGAGATTATTAGCACACAGTAATAAATATAAAATGCTATTAATATTTATATAAGCAAAAAAGTCATCTATTAGAAAAAAACCAAAGGAAAATAATCACTTCAACACTATGGCTTGAATTTTACTTTACATAGATTCATTCATTATTATCATCACACTAAAACTTACATCATAATCTGTACACTGTGTCTTATATCTATCATAATCTGTACACTGTCTTACATCTATCACCATCTGTACACTGTGTCTTATATCTATCATCATCTGTACAGTGTCTTACATCCATCATCTGTACACTGTGTCTTACATCTATCACCATCTGTACACTGTGTCTTACATCTATCACCATCTGTACACTGTGTCTTACATCTATCATCTGTACACTGTGTCTTATATCTATCATTATCTGTACACTGTGTCTTATATCTATCATCATCTGTACACTGTGTCCTACATCTATCATCATCTGTACACTGTGTCTTACATCTATCACCATCTGTACACTGTGTCTTATATCTATCATCTGTACACTGTGTCTTACATCTATCATCTGTACACTGTGTCTTACATCTATCATCTGTACACTGTGTCTTATATCTATCATCATCTGTACACTGTGTCCTACATCTATCATCATCTGTACACTGTGTCTTACATCTATCATCATCTGTACACTGTGTCTTACATCTATCATCATCTGTACACTGTGTCTTACATCTATCATCTGTACACTGTGTCTTACATCTATCACCATCTGTACACTGTGTCTTATATCTATCATCTGTACACTGTCTTATATCTATCACCATCTGTACACTGTGTCTTATATCTATCATCTGTACACTGTGTCTTATATCTATCATCATCTGTACACTGTCTTACATCTATCATCATCTGTACACTGTGTCTTACATCTATCATCTGTACACTGTGTCTTATATCTATCACCATCTGTACACTGTGTCTTATATCTATCACCATCTGTACACTGTGTCTTATATCTATCACCATCTGTACACTGTCTTACATCTATCATCATCTGTACACTGTGTCTTATATCTATCACCATCTGTACACTGTGTCTTATATCTATCACCATCTCTACACTGTCTTACATCTATCATCATCTGTACACTATGTCTTACATCTATCATCATCTGTACACTGTGTCTTACATCTATCATCTGTACACTGTGTCTTACATCTATCATCATCTGTACACTGTGTCTTACATCTATCATCTGTACACTGTGTCTTACATCTATCATCTGTACACTGTGTCTTATATCTATCATCATCTGTACACTGTGTCTTATATCTATCACCATCTGTACACTGTGTCTTACATCTATCATCTGTACACTGTGTCTTACATCTATCATCTGTACACTGTGTCTTATATCTATCATCTGTACACTGTGTCTTACATCTATCATCATCTGTACACTGTGTCTTACATCTATCACCATCTGTACACTGTGTATTATATCTATCATCATCTGTACACTGTGTCTTACATCTATCATCATCTGTACACTGTGTCTTACATCTATCATCTGTACACTGTGTCTTACATCTATCATCTGTACACTGTGTCTTACATCTATCATCTGTACACTGTGTCTTATATCTATCACCATCTGTACACTGTGTCTTACATCTATCACCATCTGTACACTGTGTCTTACATCTATCATCATCTGTACACTGTGTCTTATATCTATCACCATCTGTACACTGTGTCTTATATCTATCATCATCTGTACACTGTGTCTTACATCTATCATCATCTGTACACTGTGTCTTATATCTATCACCATCTGTACACTGTGTCTTACATCTATCATCTGTACACTGTGTCTTATATCTATCACCATCTGTACACTGTGTCTTACATCTATCATCATCTGTACACTGTGTCTTACATCTATCATCATCTGTACACTGTGTCTTACATCTATCATCTGTACACTGTGTCTTATATCTATCACCATCTGTACACTGTGTCTTACATCTATCACCATCTGTACACTGTGTCTTACATCTATCATCTGTACACTGTGTCTTATATCTATCATCATCTGTACACTGTGTCTTATATCTATCATCATCTGTACACTGTGTCTTACATCTATCATCATCTGTACACTGTGTCTTATATCTATCACCATCTGTACACTGTGTCTTACATCTATCATCTGTACACTGTGTCTTATATCTATCACCATCTGTACACTGTGTCTTATATCTATCATCATCTGTACACTGTGTCTTACATCTATCATCATCTGTACACTGTGTCTTACATCTATCATCTGTACACTGTGTCTTACATCTATCATCATCTGTACACTGTGTCTTACATCTATCACCATCTGTACACTGTGTCTTATATCTATCACCATCTGTACACTGTGTCTTATATCTATCACCATCTGTACACTGTGTCTTATATCTATCACCATCTGTACACTGTGTCTTATATCTATCACCATCTGTACACTGTGTCTTACATCTATCATCATCTGTACACTGTGTCTTACATCTATCACCATCTGTACACTGTGTCTTACATCTATCATCTGTACACTGTGTCTTACATCTATCATCTGTACACTGTGTCTTATATCTATCACCATCTGTACACTGTGTCTTACATCTATCACCATCTGTACACTGTGTCTTACATCTATCACCATCTGTACACTGTGTCTTACATCTATCACCATCTGTACACTGTGTCTTATATCTATCATCATCTGTACACTGTGTCTTATATCTATCATCATCTGTACACTGTGTCTTACATCTATCATCTGTACACTGTGTCTTACATCTATCATCTGTACACTGTGTCTTACATCTATCACCATCTGTACACTGTGTCTTACATCTATCACCATCTGTACACTGTGTCTTATATCTATCATCATCTGTACACTGTGTCTTACATCTATCACCATCTGTACACTGTGTCTCACATCTATCATCTGTACACTGTGTCTTACATCTATCATCTGTACACTGTGTCTTACATCTATCATCATCTGTACACTGTGTCTTATATCTATCATTATCTGTACACTGTGTCTTACATCTATCATCATCTGTACACTGTGTCTTACATCTATCACCATCTGTACACTGTGTCTTATATCTATCACCATCTGTACACTGTCTTACATCTATCATCATCTGTACACTGTGTCTTATATCTATCACCATCTGTACACTGTGTCTTACATCTATCATCTGTACACTGTGTCTTATATCTATCACCATCTGTACACTGTCTTACATCTATCATCATCTGTACACTGTGTCTTACATCTATCATCTGTACACTGTGTCTTATATCTATCATCATCTGTACACTGTGTCTTACATCTATCATCTGTACTCTGTGTCTTATATCTATCATCATCTGTACACTGTGTCTTACATCTATCATCTGTACTCTGTGTCTTATATCTATCACCATCTGTACACTGTGTCTTATATCTATCATCATCTGTACACTGTGTCTTACATCTATCATCATCTGTACACTGTGTCTTACATCTATCATCTGTACACTGTGTCTTACATCTATCATCATCTGTACACTGTGTCTTACATCTATCATCTGTACTCTGTGTCTTACATCTATCACCATCTGTACACTGTGTCTTATATCTATCATCTGTACACTGTGTCTTACATCTATCATCTGTACACTGTGTCTTACATCTATCACCATCTGTACACTGTGTCTTATATCTATCACCATCTGTACACTGTGTCTTACATCTATCATCTGTACACTGTGTCTTACATCTATCATCTGTACACTGTGTCTTATATCTATCATTATCTGTACACTGTCTTACATCTATCACCATCTGTACACTGTGTCTTACATCTATCATCATCTGTACACTGTGTCTTATATCTATCATCTGTACACTGTGTCTTACATTTATCATCATCTGTACACTGTGTCTTATATCTATCATCATCTGTACACTGTGTCTTACATCTATCATCTGTACACTGTCTTATATCTATCATCGTCTGTACACTGTGTCTTACATCTATCATCATCTGTACACTGTGTCTTACATCTATCATCATCTGTACACTGTGTCTTACATCTATCATCTGTACACTGTGTCTTATATCTATCATCTGTACACTGTGTCTTATATCTATCATCATCTGTACACTGTGTCTTACATCTATCATCATCTGTACACTGTGTCTTATATCTATCATCATCTGTACAGTGTCTTACATCCATCACCATCTGTACACTGTCTTACATCTATCATCATCTGTACACTGTGTCCTACATCTATCATCTGTACACTGTGTCTTACATCTATCACCATCTGTACACTGTGTCTTATATCTATCATCATCTGTACAGTGTCTTACATCCATCACCATCTGTACACTGTCTTACATCTATCATCATCTGTACACTGTGTCTTACATCTATCACCATCTGTACACTGTGTCTTACATCTATCATCTGTACACTGTGTCTTACATCTATCATCATCTGTACACTGTGTCTTACATCTATCACCATCTGTACACTGTGTCTTATATCTATCATCATCTGTACAGTGTCTTACATCCATCACCATCTGTACACTGTCTTACATCTATCATCATCTGTACACTGTGTCTTACATCTATCACCATCTGTACACTGTGTCTTACATCTATCATCTGTACACTGTCTTACATCTATCACCATCTGTACACTGTGTCTTATATCTATCATCATCTGTACAGCGCTTTACATCTATCATCATTTGTACACTGTGTCTTACATCTATCATCTGTACACTGTGACTTACATCTATCACCACCTGTGCACTGTCTTACATCTATCATCTGTACACTGTGTATTACATCTATCATCTGTACACTGTCTTATATCTATCATCTGTACACTGTGTATTACATCTATCATTAACTGTACACTGTGTCTTACATCTATCATTATCTGTACACTGTGTCTTATATCTATCATTATCTGTACACTGTGTCTTATATCTATCATTATCTGTACACTGTGTCTTATATCTATCACCATCTGTACACTGTGTCTTACATCTATCACCATCTGTACACTGTGTCTTACGTCTATCATCATCTGTACACTGTGTCTTATATCTATCATTATCTGTACACTGTGTCTTATATCTATCATCATCTGTACACTGTGTCTTACATCCATCATCATCTGTACACTGTGTCTTATATCTATCATTATCTGTACACTGTCTTACATCTATCACCATCTGTATGCTGTGTTTTACATCCATCATCATCTGTACACTGTCTTACATCTATCACCATCTGTACACTGTGTCTTACATCTATCATCATCTGTACACTGTGTCTTACATCTATCATCATCTGTACACTGTGTCTTATATCTATCATCTGTACACTGTGTCTTACATCTATCATCTGTACACTGTCTTACATCTATCATCATCTGTACACTGTGTCTTACATCTATCACCATCTGTACACTGTGTCTTATATCTATCACCATCTGTACACTGTGTTACATCTATCATCATCTGTACACTGTGTCTTATATCTATCACCATCTGTACACTGTGTCTTACATCTATCATCATCTGTACACTGTGTCTTATATCTATCATCATCTGTACACTGTGTCTTACATCTATCATCTGTACACTGTGTCTTACATCTATCATCTGTACACTGTGTCTTACATCTATCATCTGTACACTGTGTCTTATATCTATCACCATCTGTACACTGTGTCTTACATCTATCATCTGAACACTGTATTATATTTATCATCATCTGTACACTGTGTCTTACATCTATCATCATCTGTACACTGTGTCTTACATCTATCATCTGTACACTGTGTCTTAAATCTATCATCATCTGTACACTGTGTCTTATATCTATCATCATCTGTACACTGTGTCTTACATCTATCATCTGTATACTGTGTCTTATATCTATCATCTGTACACTGTGTCTTACATCTATCATCATCTGTACACTGTGTCTTATATCTATCATCATCTGTACACTGTGTCTTACATCTATCATCATCTGTACACTGTGTCTTACATCTACCATCATCAATACACTGTGTCTTACATCTATCATCATCTGTACACTGTGTCTTACATCTATCATCATCTGTACACTGTGTCTTACATCTATCATCATCTGTACACTGTGTCTTATATCTATCATCATCTGTACACTGTGTCTTAAATCTATCACCATCTGTACACTGTCTTACATCTATCATCATCTGTACACTGTGTCTTATATCTATCACCATCTGTACACTGTGTCTTACATCTATCATCTGTACACTGTGTCTTATATCTATCATCATCTGTACACTGTGTCTTACATCTATCATCTGTACACTGTGTCTTACATCTATCATCATCTGTACACTGTGTCTTATATCTATCATCTGTACACTGTGTCTTACATCTATCACCATCTGTACACTGTGTCTTATATCTATCACCATCTGTACACTGTGTCTTATATCTATCACCATCTGTACACTGTGTCTTACATCTATCATCATCTGTACACTGTGTCTTACATCTATCACCATCTGTACACTGTGTCTTACATCCATCACCATCTGTACACTGAGTCTTACATCTATCATCTGTACACTGTGTCTTACATCTATCATCTGTACACTGTGTCTTATATCTATCACCATCTGTACACTGTGTCTTACATCTATCATCTGTACACTGTGTCTTATATCTATCATCATCTGTACACTGTGTCTTACATCTATCATCATCTGTACACTGTGTCTTACATCTATCATCTGTACACTGTGTCTTAAATCTATCATCATCTGTACACTGTGTCTTATATCTATCATCATCTGTACACTGTGTCTTACATCTATCATCTGTATACTGTGTCTTATATCTATCATCTGTACACTGTGTCTTACATCTATCATCATCTGTACACTGTGTCTTATATCTATCATCATCTGTACACTGTGTCTTACATCTATCATCTGTACACTGTGTCTTACATCTATCATCTGTACACTGTGTCTTACATCTATCATCATCTGTACACTGTGTCTTACATCTATCATCATCTGTACACTGTGTCTTACATCTATCATCATCAATACACTGTGTCTTACATCTATCATCATCTGTACACTGTGTCTTACATCTATCATCATCTGTACACTGTGTCTTATATCTATCATCATCTGTACACTGTGTCTTATATCTATCATCATCTGTACACTGTGTCTTACATCTATCATCTGTACACTGTCTTATATCTATCATCATCTGTACACTGTGACTTAGATCATCACTTACATTACAACAATATCTGTTCATTTTAACAAAAGAATTGCATTTTAACTCAAGTGAGCCGCAGCTTTTATTTGATGACAATTGACTAGAGATAAAATTTGAGACTGTATTTCTTTTGTAGAGACATGCATGTTATGCAACATTATACTTCCAACATCGCGTCACACCAAGGTCATTTGGATTTAAATCCCCCATTTTGAAAACCTTCATACAGAATCACAGAAAAAATACATATGGAACTTATAACTGAATTTTTAAGCTAACTAATTGAATACAATGTCAGACCTTCTTTCTTCATAAAATATTTGTGCATTACAATTATAGATATGTGTTTTTCCACTGAGGTTTAACAAAAAAGTAGAACTATTTTGAGATAATCCTGTTTCTAACAATCAGACTTAATATGTAATTTATACCAATTTTTGACATCATACATTAAGAGGCTCCTTGATCTTTGTCCAAAAAGAACTTTAACATATTTTTCTAAGTCCAAATGATGTCTATATATAATATGTACAGAATAATTGACAGGTGACATTGGGTCTCTGTGGTTATATTTTTGTCAATGACAACAATACCCTTAGCTTAGTTGATAGTTTACAGAAACATTGCTATGCAGAGTGAAGTTTTCTTTATGTTGTACCAATTTGTACTGTGCAATTTTCAATGTGAATTAACAAGAGAAAAAATTTGTATTTATAATTTTTTCTGTTTGATTTTGTAGATTCTCACATTTTCATTAAACACAATTTTGACAAAATCAACGGAGTTGAGTCCAATAACTAATAAATACTGAGTTCTGCTGTATTTTCATTTAAATTTTTAATATTAAACACATAAACCAAATAACTCAATGTTTTCTAGACATCATTCATAAGATTAAGGTAAACAGGATTACAAATGAAAGCCAAATTCTTCTCACATTTTTGAGTAATTCAAATTTAATTACACTCTGTGTAAGTATAGTTCTTGTGTGTCATATTCCTAGGTCTACAAACCTCTAACCTAATATAAAATGCAGATTAATAGGTTTTGAATTTAAGAATATCAATTAAATGTTATAATTTAGCAAAAACTGAAATCATCTTTTGAAACCTACTGGATTATGCCTAAATCAGGATTGATCAAGATTTTAAGAGATTCCCTAGTTGTAAATTACTTTAGATTATGATAAATCAAGCCGTCACTGTTTCGAATATAACCAAAAACTGTGGTCCAATTTGTGGTTTGCTTTTCATTCCAACTTTCCAGAAAAAGGAATTCTTTTAATCAAATACGGGAGTGTGGATGGCTTATGAAGTACAGTAAAACTTGTTTAGCACAAACACAGATATAGCAAAATCTCGGTTGTAGCAAAGCTTTTTTGAGTCCCCGGCAAAATTCTTAACAAATCTTTTCAAAATGTAATGGTTATAATGAATTCGGATAGAACGAATTAACAGATATAGCGAACTGATTTGAGTCCCTTAAAGGTGAATAACAAAAATTAACTCTTTTATAACAAATTTCTTTACAGTTTAAAAAATTTACACTACTAAACATAATAGTTTGAAGGAATTTATTTTCACATAAATTCTTCAATTTACAATCCGATATTTAAAGGTATCAAAGGAATGCATTTTCATTCTAAGCCTCCATTAGCAAAAATTGTCATCTGATAAAAGAAACCATTATATAGTGAATAAATGGCTTTAGTAATTATTACAAATTCGTTATATGGATATAACGAATATAATGAAGTAAATCCATTGGTCCCTCGGACTTCGCCATAAACGAGTTTTACTGCATCATACATGAACACAACAATTACAGTATGGAATTCAGAAAAATGTTTTTACGCCTGTATATTAATAGTCTGCAATGAAAGCACTAACACTTGCTAAAATACAAAAGTAGCATTACTGTCATAAAGAAATTGTTAATTTTATGTACAAAAAAGTCATTAATACAAGTCCTAATAAGAGTAATTATATTTAGTCTTGATGATGAATTCAGTAAAAAAAAAAATAAAGTTTTTAAAGTTCAACTTTGAAATTTATGAAAATAGCAATACCAATAAAACCTGTAACAGTATCAGATGAACTAGAAAACTACAGAACCGCTTATAACAATACTTAAGACAAATTATCCAATCTGACCTATAAAGTAGAATATAAAACACAGTTCACAGTGTATGTGGCAGCAAATGAAATTATTTTGTCTGAATAAGGAATATCAAATAAATGTATACAATCTGTAACTATAGATCATGATTCTCTACTTGTGTTCATCAACATGATTTAACACAAATTGGTGTTATTGTTTGGTCAATTGATAACTTCCACTGCCTTATAGTTTTACTCATCTGGAATTCAATAAAATTCCCTGCATCAATAAAAATATCACAATTTTCACGTGTCTACATAGTGCCTGCCATACCTGACATTCATAGTTCACTGTAGTTGGTAGAGTATACTGCATATTTTTTTTACATTTCAACAAAGACAACCAAAACCCCGATTAAACAACAATTCACCTGACTAATCCCGACAGGGCTGCCGAAGTCGAGTGAGAGACAGTGTAAATTCTCCAATATTAGCCATACGTTGTACAATACGAGGTCAGGGACATTCCTTCATAAACATTCGTCAATTTATTCTCGTGATCGAGCGGTGAGACATGTCTTTTACGTTCCTTTGAGGGGGAAATCACCAAATAGTATCATTAACAAACTGATCTTTACGTTGTCTCTCATTCACACTTCCATAAAACGTCAAAATTTACTTACTTACTAAGTTTCTTGGAGTAAAAACTTCAATATCCGGGCATTTGATTAGTAACCAAAATGGGATCAAGGTGAAGGTCAATAATTACAGTTTTTTGTCCCTAGTTTCGTACCAAATTTGTCCTTTGAATTTTGGAGGAAAATTGCATGCAATATACATCCAGTTTCATATTTCATCATTCTTTTTTGTCTGTAATACAATGTTGAATGAAAATGTGATTGACCCATAGTTTGTTGACACGGGATAGGTGTCAGGAAAATTCGTGCCCTGTAGAAATCGTACCCTGGAGAAATCGTACCCTTATGATGATATCATGGATATTATACTTACAAACATTGGTTAATAATTAGTCATGGACTCGCTGACAATTGCATTTCATTTCATATTTTTTTTCAATCTCGTGCCCCCACCCCCATCTACCCCAAACGGGTAAATCTACGTTTTTAGTTTAGTTAAATATTTTTTTTAAAAGATATTAAAATTAATAGCTAGTGCATATCATGGAAAATATGCCAGCAGTGATTGAACAATGATTAAATTGTAGTGATAGAACATCTAGATCTGTGTATGATCATGGAATGAATAAAAAAGTCAGTCCTCTTTTGAAAAGAGAGAGAGAGAGAGAGAGAGAGAGAGAGAGAGAGAGAGAGAGAGAGAGAGAGAGAGAGAGAGAGAGAGAGAGAGAGAGAGAGAGAGAGAGATGTTGAATTTCTCATTTATTGAAATTGAGTTTTATTGAAATGTAGTATATTTCAAAGAAAAGTACTTGTAAGTAAATAATCTTATAATTGTCAAACGCGGCACCAAAATGTCACCGGTGTAAAGAGGAATAACTAGAGCACGTGATGCATAAGAAACCCCCATTGCAGAGGGCGATTCTAATTCGATTCAAATATCAAAATAAATATATTTTAAAATTTTCCTTTTTAATTTAAAATATCCGAAATTAACTTATAAAACTTTCTCACCAGTTGTTAAGAGTACTTAAGACCAGTTCTCTGTAACTATCAAAATAGGTTGGCCACGCATAGAGAAAAAAATAAAATTTTATGACATATTTTTGTAAAGAAAGGTCATTGATTGTGAAATGTAAAATTAGTTTTTGATAATGGTCCTTTGTTGCTATGGAAACGGAGAACAAACTTCCGCCCTATTGTCATTTTTGAAAAACGTGTATTCAGGATGAAATGAAGTGTTTAAATATATTTATAAGTTTTAAAAATTGTCAAAACAGTTTTTTTTCTATAAATTGAGTTCAAAATGATTAAATTGCTTCAATTATTTTAATTTCAAATCTATTATATATCATATTTTTAATTCCAATTTTTTTTATATAGGGTAAATTTTGTTAGTTTTTAAAGATAAAAAAAAAAAATCGCAGCCATTTTAATAAAGTGTGATAATTAAATATGAAAGACCAATATGTGAATATTATAAAACATATAAATTATTGGTGGGCAAATAAAAGACGTAAAAGATATACAGACCTAAATGTTTATAAATATTCAATATTTGAAGCATTTCTTGATACCTAGTTACTCCCCTTTGATGAACTCTCTAGTGTCTGGAGGTGCAAATTGTAGTTGTAAACAAAGTGTTTTGACATTTCATCTGTCGTCTGTTGCGGTTGTTGGTGTTTACTTGAGGAAAAGAAGTCACAATGAAGAAAGAAGGTAATTTCCAGTTACAATTACGTATTCTTGAACACATTCCCATATTATCCTAGGTCTAATTTTGTTGCAAACATAATTTTAAAATTACTTCCCAAGGCAATATCTGGTGTAATATGATTCTCCATATTTTATGATGAATTTGATAATAAATTATAAGACAGGATTGTGCAAAAATTAATCAATAAATTATATTCAAATAAAACCAGTTTTGAAGGACAAAAAAAATATGACCTCGAAAGAGAAAGATATTGCCTATACATGTAGGTCTATAACCGTGCATAATTGTGCAGTCTTTTACCAATACATACTACAAGTATAACAAGTTCCCCTTTATGTATAATTTGAATAATGTTGGTTGTTTATTTTGTAAGATAAAGTTTTGTTTTTTTTAAAGAATTTGCCATGCAAAATGAATGAGGAAAATAAGTGTGACATCGGGAGACAACTACACGATTCCCTGCAGTGTTCAGCTTCTAAAACACCTTTAAATAATCTTGATGAAAACATTCAAATTATTATTTTAGCAGAAATTTTATTAACAAAATCTAATTTCACCAGTAAACTTAATATTTGTGTGGATCATAAAGAAATTATTCTTCAAAATGTATCAAAACGACAAAGGAGAAAAAGGTGTGGCATTGGAGATACACCTTTTCGCAGGTTCCATCACCAAGGGAAGGGAGCAGATAGGCATGTTACAGCAGATATGTGTTCAAATATACATCAGTCCATTGGAGTTATTATTCCAGTTGGAACGCGTAAGTATCTTGATACATGTATACAATATTTGTCATTATATCATGAAAAGCTGAAGATAATTTTCAAAACCACAAATTATGTACATGTACAATGTACCTGTTCTGTATTGTTAATTTGAATAAATACAAGGGGAATCCGTGATAGTGTTGAATTAACTGATCTTTTCTTTGTTCTTTAATTTGTTATTTTTCATTTGTCTATCAAATCAAGCAGTCAAATTTTTGGGCAAATGATGATTGATTCAGCATTTTTTTAAATTTCAACATTTGTGGAGTAAACCTTGCTATTTATACATTTTAATATGATTTCCATAAAGAACATACATCTTAGCCTATGGCACTAATAAAACATATTTTATATAGTTTGTCTTGGTTTACTCATGATGACTGCATGTTCTCACTTTTGTAAAAGACATGCACGCATGGTTTTCATGTTTAATGTATATTAATTCAGCAATGAGTACAATACTTTTTGCATAATTAACGGCCGTATATTGATTCTTATTTACAGCTATATGTAGACTGTGTAGAGAAAGAGTTTTAGAGAATCATGAAGATGACATAGATCAGAAGGTAATCATCGACATCATAATCGCAGCTTCTCTGGCTTTTCCAGCAGAGCGCAGAAAAGTCACCTCAAATGTATTATATAGGACTCCATGGCAACCCCCTTTTTATAATACTAAATGTAAATATAACACATATATCATGATAAGTTGTGATGTGAGTAAGACTTCATTTAAAATTCAATGGTTTTACCAGGAGACTAATATAAGGTTGTCTATTAATTTTGAATATATCGGTACTTAATTGATTAGAAGTGAGCTAGCTCCATTTTGTGTAAAATTTCAACATCTGTTAATTTTAATTGATACATTCAAAGTGTTTTTCCAAGCTCTGCCCAATAGGCCTGAGAAGTTGCAATTGACATCACAATATGACTTTATGACCATTAAAGAAATCATCACATCAATTCCCATAAGGATAGATATTTACAAAAGTTATTACATGTATAGGTGCATAAATTTTGCTCATTCAACACTTTTGGCTGTTCACCTATTGTATTATTAGTTACATAGTCATGTAGTGACTGGGTACGGGATGATACCTGGTTAGATAATTCCGAGCCGGTTGTGAAATTTACTAACCAGGTATCATATCCTGTACCCGATCACTACATGACTATGTAACGATTATATCGTCCCGACTGCCTTTGTGTTAATGACATAAAGATAATTAATTCATGAAAATCAAATGTTTTAAAACAAAGTTACAAGTTTCAATCTGGGTGCAAAACCTGACGTCACAATACTCTTAGAATGACATCATAATGCTGAAGGGGAGATATATTTCGTACTGACTGTGTATGGAATATACACGATGTCCATGTGACTGCTGTTAACCAATGATTTCCTTACAATTTAGCAGCAGGTAAGATATATAATGGTATTCATTATTGCTATTACACGTTTTAACCATAAATAAATCATTTCAGGATTTGGAGTGCTCAACTTCTGATCTTAAGAGAAAAGGAAGCAGTTTAGACGACCTTCCACCTAAAAGATCAATGAATATAGTGAGTAGAGTAAAAAAATATCTATTTGACTTATGGTTCTCAATAATTGCATACTTAGATGTAAGCTATAAATAGCAAGGTAATATATGTTTTATAGAAACTTATTTTAAGGCATTGGTTAAATGTCATTCAATTTTTCTATGTCAGTTTGCTATGATCTAGTAGATAATTAAATCTATATACTAGCTAGGCTTATTAAACACATAGATATACAAAGAAATTGATTAGAAAGCTGTTTTTTTCTTAGTTTTCTAATGATTATACTGTTCTTGTCAATAACTTGTATCTTTCTTGCTATCCACATGTCTGCAGATATAAGTTATTCTCATCTGAAAACCATGAATCTAACACTTGATTAAGAAAGATGAATTGCATGTGATTAAAAAAAGGAACACATAAGCATTGGATGTTACTGTCTATGGCTACCAGGCACAATAACTAAGGGTTCAGAGTTATTTTTAAATAAAGATTAAAAAATACCTCTCTCTCTCTCTCTCTCTCTCTCTCTCTCTCTGCCTGATATATTAAAAAAGAAGTAAAATGCAAAATAATAATTGTGTAAGCTGAAATAAATGGTCACGTGTATATTCTAAATATCAATAGAATATATGTTCAGAATGTCATAGTTACTTTACAAATTAACTCATTCATATACTTTCACCACTTTGATTTTATTTGCTCTGTAGAATGTGAGCTATGCATCAAGTCAGTCAAGTCAGACAAGTCAACAGTTGACAGGGAGCCAGGAAACCGAGGACTCAACAGTTCAACAAGAAGAAAGATTTGAAAAACTAAATGACTTTCTGACTGTGTGTGGAGTAAGTCCGGTGAAATGTATGCTGAATAGAATGCAGGACTCAAGTGAAAGAACTCAGAGAAGATACTATGTAAAAGCTGACCAATGTGTTTCCTTAGTACTTGATACTATATTTAGGGATGAAGACTCTGATAGCATTAAACAACATTTGTTTAGTGAAGTGGAAAACTTTGAGGAAGACAAGGAATCTCCGGAACAGTTTTTGCAAGCGGTTGCAGATTCATACATGAAAGCAGAATCTTGGTGTTTTCGACGACAGCTATTATCTGTAGTTACTATTGATTTCTCCTTTGAAGAAGTTTTGAAATATATTCCAAATCTTACAAGGTATCGCTTTTACACAGCTAAAAAGCACATGAAGAGAGATGGAATTGGAGCACCAATTATTCCTCAGAAGCAATACCGCCTCAAGTATGAAGACAGTCAGTTGGAGCATTTCATTGACTTCATTACTTCAACCAATATTATCAAGGATTTGCCATTTGGAGAGAAAACACTTGTTCTGTCTACAGGAGAAATCATAAAGACTCCGAATGTTATAAGGAGCCTGGCACCAGCTAGTGTAGTGAGACAATATCAGCAGTTATGCAAGGAACAAAATATGGAATGCTTAGGTATCTACTTTTGAGTTGTATTTAAATACAATGCATTTTGTGTATACGTTGATTTCCTGAATTTTAATGTTACTAGTACATACATGTCATATGACTTCTCATGATTTTTTATGCTTTCGCTGTGATGCTACTGCAGAAAAATAATATACTAAATACTGGATATTTGATTTTAAATGAAATTCATTGAAAAACATATATACACATGTATATTACAATAGAATATTAAATTTGGAATAGAAAATGTAATTATGTTATAAAAAATATTTCTTCTGGGTTTATATTAATATTCTGTATTTCTTTTTAAGGAGAGAGTACTCTGTTCAAGATTCTCCAAGACTGTCGTGCATCTGTTCGCCATTCCTTAGAAGGCCTGGATTATTATGTTGTGGAGGGAGGGCAGGCATTCAGCGACCTAGAAGATGTCATTAGGGATCTTGATCTTACCATTCAAGAAAAACAGCAGATCACTTCCAAACTTCTAGCAGCTAAACAATACTTGAAATCTGAGTACAAGGTAAAATGCATTAAATGTCTGAAACATTCAATTCAAACGATAAATCCTTTCACACTCAAATGTTTAGAAGGAAATTTCATTTATCATTTGCTCTCAGTTTACAATATTAATTAATATTTCAGATGCACATCACTTTGCAATCTCCAGTGGCTTATCACTGTTGTTCCTATGCATTAAGTGATTCTTCAGATTTCTTCCACAATCCATGCACAGACCATGAACATGACCAGGTATGCATTGACTGTAAGAATTTGGATGATACCTTACAGTTAATTTTGGAAAAGACAACTGCAAGAAACTGGGACAACCAAGATGCATTTCTTTTCAAGGTAATCATTCTTGAACTGATTTTTTTTCATAAAATTCAACCTTTTTGTCAAATTTTTGTGAAATTTATTCAAGAGTCATCCACACCCTGAGAAAAGTTCTTTATGCAAACCAGAACTTATTATTATTAATTATAATATTTATTTAAAAATATGGATTTCTAGCATGTGCTCAACTTGAGAATGACAAAAAACTTTTAAAACATTATCTGATCACTATTCATGAAAACAAATTCCCTGCAGTATTTGAACTGGGGACCTGTAGGTCAGTAGATTGAGCAAAGATACAACCGTTGCGCAATAGAGATTGACAATAAGAATTGGCGATATAAGAGGTTTCATTATGGTTGGAAATCACCATGTTGTGATGTACTGTCATAAAAAGTAGAAGTTGAGGGGTGTCAAGGATCCTTAACTATATATTTATAACCAGTACATCTATTAGCCTAATTGCTTGCTGTCTTCAGCTTCTTGCTTGAGACCAAGATTGGGTAAAAAGAATATATATATATTTATGTTCGCTTTTACAGGTTGAAAATGCTGTCTCAAACATATGCGAATGGAGATGCCATATCATGAGATCCAAAAATCAGGAACGTGCACAGCGGACTATAACACAGTGCTTGGATGATGGTGAAGCATTCATAGTTGGAGATTGGGCCATGAAATTTCTTCCCAGGAAGTACAGAGAAGGCCAGACAGATTGGTTTGCCAAACGAGGCATCAGCTGGCACATCAGTGTGGTTTACTTGAAGGGAAAACATGACACAGAAATATTTACATGTGTTCATATTCTTGAAGGTCCTTTTTCCCAAGATTCTTCAGTCACTGCATCTATCCTAGTTGATACTGTTGCAAGTGTCCATGGAATTTCAAAAGTAAACTTTTGGACAGACAACGCAGGATGCTACAAGAGCTCCCTCACTTTTTCAATACTTTATCAAGAGCTTGGAAGGCGTCTTCACTCGTTCAACTTCTGTGAAGCTCAGGCCGGTAAAGGAGTGTGTGACAGAAAGGCATCCCATTTGAAATGTTCCATAAAGCGCTACATCAATGAGGGACATGGTGTTACTTGTGCTACAGATATGAAAAGAGTAAGTTTTTGATCACCTTAGCAAAAGTAAACTTGAAGGTCTAGGATTATCTTTTTAAATCCGGACATTTGGTATGTCTGAATACACTATTGCAATTTTGTAGGCTATAGATTCACAGCAACATGGACAGTACTTAGTGAAGGTTGTTAGCCCTACTGTGGTACTTGACGGAGACAAGCCCATCCGAAGTATTCCATCCATCACAAAATTTCACAATTTTGTGTTTGATGCCCCTGGCCTCACTGTTTGGAAAGCTTTCGAGATTGGGACAAGTATATAGCCAAACCTTGAAAGTTAATACATGTACTAACAATAGGTTACTACTATAAATACCAATCAGTAGTTAGTACTAATAATAAGATATATTCAGTATTTACATTGGAAAATCAAAATCAAGGTATTACATGTATTAGTTAAGTAAGAAAAATATTTAATGTAAAAGTTTTTCAGTTTGATAATTACTTTGATACATTGTAATTTTTCAATTTAACGAAAAAATTGCTTCTCTAAGAAAAGGGTAAAAAATTTCTTAGATTCTCAGACAAATTATACATGTAGTGTTTGATACTACATGTACATGTATATATTTAATTTTTTTTTACAAGAAAATGCCACTGTTAATTAACATTTTCATGTATATATAGTTTACATTTCCTTATTTCCATAACAGGAAAACAGTATCCTTGTGATTTTCTCATCCAAGGTAAAATTAGCACAACCCCTCTTAGAGTTTTGTTTCTTGCCGATCTTGTGGTTCCAGCAGATGTGGTGGAATCAGACACAGATTCTGATAATGGTATATTATAATTATATCATAAATAATTTTTATATATAAATCAATCTATATTTATATTTATAAATGTGAAAATAAAAGTACCCATTTTACTTAAAAATAAAATATTTATATTTAACCCATATATAGTTTCATTGTAAAGGATGTTCAGTAACATTAAACTATCTTTCATTTAAGATGAAACAGACGAAGATGTACCAGACGTTGTACTTAAACAAAAAAAAGTGTTTGTTTGCCCAAAAGAAGGATGTATGAGCTCCTTCAGGACTTCGTCAAATCTTGATGCCCATCGTATTGTTGGTTGCAAAAATGATCATGCTGCATTGCGTTCCATGCCAGATAGGTGCAAGCTGAAGTATTGTTCAAAACTGAGCTCTGGAGCTTTCTCATCAGCTAATAGTCAGTTAATCTCAACAGAAGTAGAGGTTGATGACTATACCCCACCTTTGAAAGAAATGGGATGGGCACTCAAAGTCCATAAACCAAAAACGAGATTTACAGAAGACCAGAAACAGTTTTTATTGGATAAATTCAATGCTGGTAAAGTAACAGGAAGAAAAGAAGATCCATTAAAGGTGGCAGAGGAAATGAGAACAGAACAGAGAAATGGACAGAATCGATTCAGAAAGTCTGAATTCCTAACAAGCCAGCAGATTTCCAGTTTCTTTTCCAGAATTGGACTTAAGGAGAAAAAAATGGACAGAGACGATGTATTGGCAGCGACAGAAGAGGAACGATTATTTCTGTTTAAAAATGAAATCTTGAAAGACCTTTCATAACATTCATGTTTTTTATTCAAATAGTAAACAGCTATATTTAAAAGTTCATCAAGAATATAATCTTGGTTGCTACTGTATGATCAAATTTTCTAAGATGCTTTCACAGAAGATATAATCACTTACTTTTAATGTTGTCATTTATTAGATATGTTTACATTTGAGGAATTGTCATAGTTTGCAGAATTATAAATCAGACCACTTTTGTAGAAGCACAATCATGAGCTTGAACAATGATCATTGTGATGTCATAAATATGAAATCTTGACTGTAAGTCAAAGATGCGCCTAAGAATTAACATTTTACTTTAGTTTTCTTAATAATATAAGGAGAAATATTTTCCTTTTAAACATCAATGCAACTGTAATTGTGAATATTGTAACAAAATTGATTTTACAGAACAGAAAGGGTTTATTCTATTGTACCTAGCAGTATATACTTTGTAATACCATTGTTATTTGTATTTCAGAGTACAAACTCTTGTCGGTAGTCATGATCGATACATGTATGTTCTAAATTCTACTGAGGTTTGGGTGTGTTCCAGATATACTTTACCATGCCTTTATATATCATTATATTAGATTTGTGTTTTAAACACTGTCATAGTTAGTCATATAACTGGTATGAAGCTTAATCTTGTTGAAGTTATAGAAAGATTCTGTATGCTGCACTGTATGATCCATGAATGAAAGCTGTTTTTTGGCAAAATGGTGAATCTAGGTTTGGGAGAGGGAGATGTTCAAGAAAATTTTCATTATACCTTTATTCATGATTATATTTTTTAGTGTGTGTTTTAAACACTGTCATAGCTGTTTTGATGTGAAGCTTAATCTTGTTGAATTAGAGTGTCAAAGATTCTGTATGCTGCACTACATGATCCATGTATGAAAACTGTTATTTCGCATATTAATGGTGAATTAATGTATGAAAATTGTTACATGTATTTGGCATATACATGAATTGGGGGGGGGGGGGGGGTTGTTGTTCCAGAATTATTCCATGAAACCTTTTATTTATAATCATATTTTTTCAATATATGGTTCAAACACTGTAATATTTGTTCAGCTGTAAAGCTTAAATTGGTTTCATTATTGTTATAAAAAGATTCTGTATGATGCTACATGATACATGTATGAAATCTTAAATTTGGCATATTGCCAATTTGACGATTTTTCATTTGGTTGCAAACAACATTTGTAATTATTTGCCCATGAATATTTCTAATGATTTTCATTTTATGTAGCCTCTAGTTTTAGATGATGTAAGTGATATTTCTTGATGATCCTGCATATTTCTTTTATTTTGATCCAACTTGATTCAATTTTTTCATATTTTTTAAAAATTTTCAAACCCTATTTTAGCAACTTTAGTACTTAGTATTACAATGTTTCAAAATATTCATGCAAAATATAAAATATGTCAATCTAAAGTGTTGTTATAGTAGTTTCAAAAAATATTAGTAATCAGGGTTCAGTATGATGCAGGGGTGTAAAACAAATCATGTAAAAAGCCTAGTTTTTACAAAATAACTATGCAAAAAATCTGCCATTTTGGTAAAAAATTTTGCATTCCTGTTACCATGGTAACGGGAGAGGCTGAGAAAAAAAATGGTCATGCATGTTAGTTTCAACCTAATATGATACCATGTGACAAGTTTGAAGAAATTCTGAGAGATGCTGTGGCCACCCTATTTTGAATATGTGTGATTTTTACAGAGAACTGGTATTAAGAGTTAAGAGTAAGTTTTTCTTTAAATTCTGTTTCACACACGATCGACTTAAATTATCAAATTTGAGAGAGAGAGAGAGAGAGAGAGAGAGAGAGAGAGAGAGAGAGAGAGAGATCGAGATCTATCATAAAGCCCTTCGTGCTTTATTGGATTTGATCACGCCCCGACCAAAATTATCAACTCATAATACTCAAAGAATGATTCCTTATTCCTTATATATAAATTACACTGTCCATTTAGTTCAGGGACAATGTACTATAATTAGCATGATCTTGTCAAGGACACTGTTTCCTTATCAAAACCTTCTTATAGAATTTGCGATATCATTTCGCATGCATTCATCCTAATGAACAGTAATACATGTATAGATTAAAATAAGTTGATACTTTAATTGGTCCCATGGCAAATGGTTGAGTCCAAGGAGGGTCGCCAAACCCAGCGCGGCCGTTACGAATTTAAGAGCATCTTTAAAAAAAACTTTTCTCAAGATAAACAATTCTTCAATACAAATTCTATATTGTGATATTACAATGCAATCACCCCATTAGTCGAGCACTCGACTACTTGTTGACATTACTAGTATATACGGTGTATAGTTGGTATGTTGAAAGTTATATTAAATCAATAATCAGTATGAAAATACATGTACTACGTGAGGTTAGTTAAGAAAAATAAAAAAATTAAAAAAAAAAGAGAGAATTTTTTTTCTATCAATTAGGTAATCAAATACAATGAAGCTGACGATAGACCGAACTCATGAATTAAAAAAAAATGCATTTTATTATAGTGAAATATAGGTGTTTTGATACACCAATTTGTGAACCGATATTGAATCAAGCTATTACTTACAACTAGTAAAAGTTGAACACATTATTATTAGTAACTTAATATTTACCCATTTCTTATGCCAAAACATTAACTTACCAGAATATGAATAGAGAACTATCTAAAACTCCATGGTCCGGGGCCTTATTACAAATCAAACAGAAAGAAACACCACAAGGTCAATTCACACATGTACATTGAAATACATATAGAAAATATTTCTTCACTGGAATAAATATGATGACTAAGTTTGATATGATTAATAAGTAAGTGCGTCTTCATGAAATGGTTTTGTTGTTAGGTACACCAGAGAGATTTGTAATCTAATACGAAAAGTTTCCATGACAACTTCTATCAATTTATTCACAGTTACTACAAAGAAGATGGGGGAATATGCTATATAGCGCAAATGTCCATTTGGTTTATTCGTGAAATACGATTTTGAATTTAATGTTTTCCAATTATATGTATTCAAATATATTATAAAACAAGTTTGCAAAAACACAGATTGTAGCTACATTCAGTTCTTAATATATTTAACAAAAGATAAGAAAAAATATATTGCCTTAAAATTTTGATGGTATCGAGCCCCTAGTTACACAAGGTTAGCTTAAGTCTGGTGCTATAACCACTGAGCCAATTGAGGGATTGTTGGGATACAAAATGGTACTTTAATGTATAGTGGGTTGTTTCTCCACGTTTTTTGTTGATTGAAATCGGTTTATTTTCCATAACACCTTATTTAGACTATGAGAAAAATATGGAGCACAGACCCAGACTATGAAAGTAAAAGCATTGAAGTTAAAAAAATGGACACCATTTGCATGGGGGTTTTGATGTTTATACGCCTGTTTGAGTCAAAATATTCCAATTAAGTATTGAACTATTTAAAGTTTAAAATTCGATGATATGTTAAATATATATTGCTTCGATTTTTTTTAAAATAAAAGATTTATTGATATTTTAATTTTTCAGTATCTTATCCGTCCGTGTATAGGCATTTTACACGCTTTATCCACCCATCTTCTTTATGTAATCTTATTGTTATAAGTATACCTCCATAAAATGAAAAACTAAGGATAAATTTTCAAATTCGTCAAAATGAACATTTTTCAAAATGATAATTACAAACATTCACTTGAAATAGATACAATAACGTTTACTCTTTAACAGCTCTTAAGTACGAATTGCCTTCATTAAAATTTATAAAGCCACGTTCGACTGTGTTTGTAATGCATCAACGCTTTGATGATGCCAAGCAGCCTTTCATACGTTCAGAAATTCAGGGGTGGATGCAGGATATGAAGCTAGAGCAGAGATGTCGTCAATTTTAGGCAAGGGGTCTAGGGGCTTGAAGCTCCTGGATTCTAGAAATTGTGTAGGATAAAAAATAAGGTCTTAATTTTGACTTTTGTGATATTTCTTCTCGTGATTATACTAAAAAGCAATAAAATCATTGTAAAGTTTAAAGGTTTAATGTACATTTAAGACATGCAGTAATCCCATCAAAACCCCCTGCCTTACAGATTTATATACGAAACTTTTCCTTTTATTTTTATGGGGGCCCAGGGGGCGAAGACTACATAAGCTCACAGAGTCTAGAGATTTTGTGAGGTAAAATTGAAGTCTTAGAATTTAGAATTTTGTGCTTCTTGTGATTATACCTAATTTTTAAAAGTTTGTACATTTAAGACCTGCAGTAATCCCACCCAAATTCTGCCTTGCAAAAATTATATAATATACAATGTATGAGTGTATATAAGTATTACATGTATGCCGATTGCGTTTTTCTGGACCACCTATATAGTAGTTCTAAAAACATTAAGATGACACAGGTTTTACTCTTATTTGTTCCAGGATTATTGCAACCCCCCCCCCCCCAAAAAAAAAACCACCCCACAAACACACAAAAAACAAAAACAAACAAACCCCTTTCAATTCAGATAGGTGAATATCATTGTTTTTTTTTAAGATATAGTCTCATAACTGCAGCGGTGTTTGCATACAAATTTTAATAACGCGCTAATGCACGTTACTTAATTTGTATGCACACACCTGAAAAATTAACAATATAACTTTAAATAGAATATTAGGATTATACGATATTACGTGTCTGGCCCTGCCGTCAACAATATTTTCAAATCACTCAAATTGGTCCTCAACTCAAGTCTTTGAAGTGAAAGTACATAAATTTGAGGTCAAAACTCAGACTTGAGACTGACTATTGACTTGAGGTAATCGAGTTGGTGTTGTCGGGACCTGTTAATCACACAACAATTAGTTTGCTATAATTATCCCTTCAGCTGTGAAGAAACAGGTGATGTTCCGGACGTAAAAAATTAACGCCAAGGCTGAGCGTGCTAATCCGCCTCTTCCTACACCCTGGCCGGTGAACCACCTTTGACCGTGTGATAAATTGACGTAATCTAACGGGAAGTGGGACCACTTGAATGGCGTCATCAGTGGTAGCACTAGCAGCAGCTCTACACCCGTTTAAAATCATTTCTCCAATAGTCACACCGGGATTTGTGCATCAGGATATTACACTCAAAATACATTGAATCTTAATATAACATATAGCATATATAAAAAATAACGCAATGTAAACTATAATGTTGCGTTTGCCATGTTGTTGTCTAAATTTTATTATTTGTCGTATTAGACGGCGATCACGTGACACGTTTTATCCAATGATGTTACGTCATTTCAGTCTGAGGCAAAGTAAAATGTGCTAATTGCATTGTCTAACAAGTTATCCTAAGTTAAAATTTTCAAGTGTATTAAAAGGTCAACTATCATGAAAGGAGAAAGTGTTTTGTATACATATTAATTAATTTTATTGTTAAATGAATATAAGCAAGAATACAAAATGATATAGACAATTAAAAGCCAGGGAAACTTGATAAGATTGCTTAATTAAATGTAGCAATCTAACAGACAGTCAAATAACAAAAAAAATTTATAAACACATGAGGATGTTCTCTTTCTAAAACATATTACAAATGCATATGGTACATATTTTTTCCCTCCAAATATTGTGTATATTCATCCTTTTTATAATTTTTAGAATATTGCATCTCTAGCCGCCACTTAACATTTTGTCATACTAAAAAAAAAAAATCTTTCTAAAAAAAAATTTAACTTAAATTAAAGCAAACCAAAAATGCATCACTTTAATTTCTTTAAAGTTCTTTTGTAGAATCAAAGAAAAACTTCAAAGAGACAAATAATGTCAGATATCATTTTAAAAACACACTTCTTGTAATTAGCCATGTTAACTTCTTTCACAATACTTAACAAAATAAAATGCACATTTAAAACTTTCAAAAAGCAAACATAACTAGAGGTACTGTGAGCAAGCTCACAAGTGATACCCACCTCTAGGGAAAAATTATAAATCGTGTATTTTTTCTATTATAGAAAACATTGGATGAATCTATTTCACAGTTCATTTTCTGTACATAACTGTGCATGCTCTATTTCTTAAAACTGTTAATGCAAATATGAGTTCACAAACCAATTTCTATTCTTTTAATTCCATTTTATTTCAAATTAACCGTTAATGCATGAGGACATTTGCATCCTTCTGTTCACAAAAATTACTCGAATCAAACGAAAATCGACATGTCAAGCAGCCATTTCATGTAAACATTTTGAATTATGGTATACTGAGCCCGATTTTTTCCCAAAAATTTTTCCCCCACATTCTCCCCCTCCCCCCCCCCCCCCCCCCCAAAAAAAAAAAAAAATTGGGGAAGGCCATTTTCAGAGAGACGGGGATGAAAGTCTAAATTAAAATAATTTTATGTGGCCTGAGACAAGCAAGCTTTGTGTCAAATTTTAGCTTCTAATTATTTCCATTAATACAAGACATGACACAGACAGAAATTAAGAATTTTTTAAACAATGACCTTTATCTTCCTCAATTGACCTTGGGTCAAGGTCATGACACACCCTCAGGTTATAAGCAATCTTTATGTGAATTAAGAACTTCCAATATTTGTCCATAAGAAAGATATGGGCCAGACATGAATATTGAACTTTTCTGCCAGTGACCTTGACTTTGCCCAAATGACCTTTGGTCAAGGTCATGACACACCCTCAGGTCATAAGCAATCTTTGTGTGAAGTAAGAACATTCAATGCTTCTCCATAAGAAAGATATGGACCAGACTCGAATTTTGCACAGACAGACGGACGGACAGACAGACGGACGGACAAGGTGATTCCTATATACCCCCCAAACTTCGTTTGCGGGAGGTATAAAAAAACAATCACAGCAAATCAGAAACAGAACACAGGAAAACTCCAGAATAAAGACATCTAAACAAAAACAGACCTACTTTAATACCAGTATATGCCAGTACTTAAATAGTGTAGGCATATCAATAAATCTCATACATGTACATGTAATAAGGAAAAACAACATCATAATTACAGACACAACCAGTTACAACTTATCATTGTTTGATCAAAGCTACTTAATCTATTGATACAACTTAACACAACTCAACCTAATTTTAAAATTTTAAAGTGTCTTCAAAATAACTAAAATCAAAAACTTAAAAAATTCTGCCAAAATATTGCAGTGTAATGAGGGTCCACATACCCACCCTCACGGTCTCTGAACACATTAAAGTTGAACACCGCTCATAAATAGGCACCGCCACACCGGTACCTGGTATATAAACCCTTCGATTTCATTACATCTGATTGCACACCTGAAGCTCGTGGCTGATGTGTAGTACCGGTATATCTTTCATGATCTTCAGATTTTATGCATTTATTTCTTATTCTATGTGCATATTCTGTTTGAAAATAATGCATTGACCAATCTATTTGATGTTAGTATTCTCCTGGCTTGAAAAAAGTGTGTAAAATTTGATAATTTCATTGTGACAGAGTAACACGGTGGGGCAAGATGTACATCCACACAGGTGAGACCTCTACAGCAAAGTACTTTGAACTGTTCCGAGGTCTGCGCTTTATATAGGGGTAGTAGGGACAGCAGTGATTAAAGAGAAATATGGCTGACAGTGCCTATTTACTAGCGGTGTTCATCTTTAAGTACTTGAACCAGCACTAATGGGGAAGAAATTTCCCTTAAAATGATAAAAAACAAACTTTCTACCATTAAAGAGGCTGAGTGGTTAGCAAGTTGACCATCAAATCTGCCTTAAATTTTGAATGATGATATTTTACTTCGTAAAGAAAAAAAATCCAAATTTAGAGCTTAAAAATTTGCGCATTTCACTATATCTTTATAAAGAGCTCTTCGTCTTAGTGAGGTAAATATAGCCTACAAATTGCCACAATCATCAAGCATTCTTAAGTTAATGAAGATTCAAAGTTAAACTCATTGCAACTGCTGCCTTTCTTTATATATCGGCCAGTAGAAGTCATTGTTAAGTAGATTTTTCTAAAGTGTGAAATCAAAACCATTAGGATAAGAAATATTAGCATGGAGTTAAAACCACTTAAGAAGGATTGATAGTCATGGCCATTTTTAGACAGCACTGATCTTTAGAAGGGAAGCTGTATATAAAAATATAGAAAAAAATACCCAAATTGAATACATGGAATACACGGATATTTTTTACTACAAATCATACATATCTTCAAATTTTAGGTATATTTGATGGCTTATTTGTTGACCTCCAACCTCCTTATACACAGTGAATAAATGAACACATCTTAGAAAGCTGTTTCAATTTTTCTCCTCTATCCTGTACTGGGAATCAGCAATGACCCTCTTGAGCTTTTCCCTCAAGGTGCTACTGTTCTTCATTGCTAAACGTTCAAGATTTCTCACTTGACGTTGGAAGGTCTTGGGCGATTCTTCTTTGAGGGCAGGGTTCATTATTTGGGTCAGCGTTCTCTGACGTAAGTTGTATTTTGGCTGCACAAAAAATTACACAAAAATACTTTCAGTTGTTTATTGATAATTATGTTTAATTAAAAAGATATACATGTATATAATTTGAGATGGTTTATGAGTTGTGAAGTTTCTATATTCAAGCCTCGGTGAAATCAAAGCATCACTTTAACAGTAACATGCTTAAAAATGAATTATGACGTTCAGTGCATTTCCAAAAAAAAATCATTGCATTTTGGTGAAAACATGTGATAAAACAAATTTAATGAAAACATTTCATAATAATGTTTTCAAAAGATAGAAATATACAGAAATATTGTGATAGCCCATACTGACCGTAGATGAACCGGGGGAGGATGGAGAGACAGGGGAAGAGCCATCTACAGAAAGACAATGTTAAATCAGCAATAAATGCAAAGAGAAAAATTTGATGTAATTTTCGAGAATATCAAATGCAATTTTTCAATTAATTGAGAACTTTCTTTAAAGTTTACTTTTCAAGATAAAAAAGTAAAACGATCTTGATATTCATGCAATTTTCAAATCAGAGAAAAAATTATCTAGTAGCTCAATAGGCTGAATTTAAGTATTTGATGAAACTGGCTTATAATTGGCTGAAGTCGGAATGCTGCAAGCACTCAAGACAAAATTAATAACTTAATTGGTTGGGGGATGTATCTGAGATTTTTTTTTAACATTTTTTTGATTTATATCAATTCTTATAGTTCTCCATTGTCGTTAGCCACTAATGTAAATTCCTAATTAAACACAAGGAATTAATATCTGTGTAAAACGAGAAGCCTGTCTCGCGAATTTTAAAATTTCACTTTTAATATTTCAGACACATGTGAAGTACATGACACTATGATAAATTTTGGTATTCATGATTTTATGTTCTCGCTTTTTGATGGAAAACTGTTGAATCGTGGAACTAAGTACATAAAATAAGGAATCTCCAGTATTTCTCCACCTACCCCTTGTGTTATTGACATAGTATCCTGTCTGACTCCAGGTCTGCATCCTCTGGAGTTTCCCATCATGTAAAGGGGTGGAGTTTCTCAGGAATTCCAGCTCTTCCTTGTCGATGGAGGAGGACTCTGTGTGACTCATTGAGGCGGTGGAGGAGTTATCCCCCATTTCTGTGGCTCTATGGTTGGGTCGGTAGCTGACATCTGTGTACTGTGACGACGATTCCTCCAAGTCGGAGAGATCTGAAGAACTACTCCAGGCAGAGTCGGATTCATCAGTACCTTTGTATGGATGAAGACTTAAATGAGAGAGAGAGAGAGAGAGAGAGAGAGAGAGAGAGAGAGAGAGAGAGAGTTTTAACTTAATATGAACTTAGCCATTAATTCTCAAGTAAAGCTCACTTAACATGTAATTAAGTTATGATACATGTGTACAAGTTTAATATCATTATACTCTATCACAGACTATTCTAATCATGTTATAGTCTATCTAATTTATTTTATAATTAGTCATGATTGTAAAATCTGTTATAATCAAATTATAGTGTGTTAAGCTGCAGTCCTGTTTTAAACCTGCTATCTTTCATTCCAAATAAATATGCCAAGGATATTGACATTGGGAAATAATATTCCCAAAATTAAAAAAAAATCTTAATCAGTTTGGTACTGTCAAAGTGCAGGTATTATTACCTTCTGCAAGGGCTGATGCTTGGGACTGGGCAACCCTTCGGATTATCTGAAGGGGGTCTGAGTCTGCCGGAGACATGTGATCTATTTCATCCAATGGGAGGGCTTGGTCCTTCCCCCCTGTAAAAAAGATATCATTATCTTTTAGATATGGTTCGTTTGCCCAACTAACAAAGAAATACCTGATGCAGATACAATTGTTTCATGCAACAAAATTACTTTACTCCTTACTAACCCAAAAGTTAAACATTAAGTAGGGAGAGAGCAAGAAACTGAACAGAATATTACGTAGATGACAAAGCTCTGCTTTGATGTCCAAAAGCAGCTGGTTGTTAAGTGCGTTGAGGTCGCGGTATCTGACTGCATGGATCACCAGGACAACCACCGCAATAACACCACTGACTTTACGGCAGAAAATATGCCAACTGTAGGCAGCCTCCTGGGTCAATATAAAATGCTTGTATTAAAATTATTTCGTTCAGGATTCCAATACAGGTTTAAACATAGCAATGTTGTCGATGGTCTTGAACATTCAACATCAATAAATATATGCATGTTTAAGAGAGCTCATCAATTATTTTAAAATGAGATTATTCTGTAGATTCATTAGTTGTATTTGTTGAATATAATTTCATTCATGTATTTTTTATACATGTACATACCGGTAAATTAAAAAAAAAACCTGATGAGATAACCAATACAGTTACTATGACTTTTTGTAATTCAGTTGATTGCGTTATTCTTAATTGGATAAAAAAGACAGACAAAATCTCGTCTCACCTCACTATTATTGACCACCAATAGTCCACTGGTGCAAACGTAGATAATGAGTCTTTCTACTAGGATATTTGCAGTCACGATGCCAAACATCCAGAACCGAGCAGAACCCGTGCGGGGGGTGGACGTCACTAAATAAGACAACAACACTGACATGGTGTAATACACAATGGAGTAAAACCCCGAGAACTCTCCCAGCATCGTTCTCTGAAGGCTTGCAATCTTGTCAAATATGTCATTGATGAGGAGTCGCTGCTCATCCGTTGTTTTACGAAAGTCAGAGATAACAGCATGGAGATTTTCGGATGAGGAGTTGATCACATGACTGAGATTCACGGACTGTTGAATAATGATTTCCTGATTATGTAGAGCCTCTCTCTGTAATTCTGTTGTAGCAGCGAGGTTCTCTGCTACCTCCCTCGAGGTCTGACTGAGACGGGTTATGGTAGCCTGCGTATTCTCATGCCAAACTTGCGACTGTAGGAAGTAACAGATATTCTGAGTGTGCGTGAAAAAGGTAGCGAGGGATGATCGGTCGGACTCTGTAATGTCAAGCATGCATTCTCTTACACGCATGCTTTCATCACAAGGATAAGGTTCGCGCCCCTGTACTTGAAGAAAACAGTTCAGGTAGGCCAGAGCTAGCCTACTCTGTGTGACGTCAGTCAAGTGTTTACAGCCCTCCTGGAGCGACACCACGGTACTTGTCCAGCATTTCCCGTACTCTGGCATATGTGACTGGGTCTGTAAGAGTTCAAACTGTGTCTTCCCTGCCTCATACTGGGTTTTGTCCACTCCAAACTTAAAATCCTTGAGCGCCGTGGAGCAGACAAACAATAGTATCACAAACAGCATCATGAGATTCAATATATCCAATAAACATTAACTCAATCGCTATGTAACAACCATACTTGATAAAACTTGAATTGTTTACAAGGCGCTACTTTCATTTTCAGTTTAAACGGAATTCGTCATTCGGTAAACCTCGGTCGATTCCGTAGCCTACATGAAATAAGAATCGGCCGAGGAATGCCGAGTGGAAATTCAGGTCATAAACGTATTAGTCGCTGTTGCTTTGCTCGCTATACCGGCATGTTAAATAATTAAAAACATAGTTAATGCTGTGTATTCAGAAACACACAACACATTATTTACCAACATTAGACATGTTTAGATATAGACGACAACGTCCGATAGAAGAAGAAAAAGTGTGTGTGTGTGTGTGTGGGGGGGGGGGGGGGGGGGGGGGGCTGCAGAATTTCGGATGGAAATTAGGCGAGAAATCTTGAACTTTTTTATGCCATGACCAGAACATCCATATATGAATTTGAAAAGAGATAAATGTAAGTTTTATTATCAGTTTTAAATGTTTTCTATATAATGGTTTATATTGAATATCATTAATTGCACCAACTTGTCATACTTTCCCCTCATTTGTGTCATATAAAAATCACGTGCGCAAAATTTGCAAATGATATAAATGATACTGCGTCAACTTGCTGATCGACGCAGGGGTGAGTCTCATCGATTCCAGATAGCCACTGAGCACGCTAGCTGCACGTAATGGCAAACAAACATAAGATCGAACACTCTACAAAGCAGGATTCACTACAGGGCTTCGCTTTATAAAATAACTTCTGCTCATAATATTCTCTACGTACAAAATGTTGCAACTTAAAATTAATTAAATAGTATGTACGATGCGAACGATGATTTATCACATGTTTAGCTCAATATGCGGTGGACATCACTTATAAATATTTTTTTTGATACTCCACTGTGTGTTCTTACGATGTGGTAAAACATGTGATTAAAAGAATCTCTCATAATCTGCAATGGTATATATGATTTTTATCTAACTCGTTGTGTGTTGTCTATCCTCTCGCCATGGCTCGGGGATAAAAAACACAGAACTTGTTGGATAAAAATAATATACCATCACAAACAATGAGACAACCTATATTATAATATGTGATTGAATTAATGAAATATATTACACCAATACCTTCATGAAAAATTCATATTATTTCTTTATTTCAAGTGATCATCATAACATACAATCTTTTTTTTGTAATGTTACTATTTGTTACTGCTGTTTACGTGTAATATTGAATTTGTTTCAATTTCGATGTTTCGTATTCAGCCACAAAAAGATTGTCTCTGGAGTCCACACACAAACCCCATGGACCATGCAAATCACAGTTGTCGATGTAGTGGAGGAACTGTCCGTCCTGATCCAGGATGTGTATACAATCATTCTCACAATCTGCTGTCAGGATCCGACTCTGGCTGTCAGAGGTAATGCCACGTGGTTGAAACGATTTCTTAGAATTTAAAGAATGCCCTTTGTATGTAAATCGTAATTTTCCGGCCCGATTGACTACCACTACTGAACCGGCTGCATAGTCCGCCACACAAATGTCTAGGTTCTTATTTTCATTGATGTATTTTGTGTGTCGACCAGATGAGAACAATGGCTGACCTTCGCCATTGAATTGAATGCTTTGTTTTTCTTTGTTGCCAGAGTAACGCACGACCTTAGCTTGATCTTCTTTATCATTGATCATGACAGCGAGGAGGTCACCGGAAGTGGTACTGCAGACATATCGAGGTTTCCATCCTTGGACTTTGACCGCTTCCTGTATCTGTTCGTTCTTTACTAAGTTCAAACTTCCATCCAAGTAATCAGCATAGACAAGCTCACCACTCATTGTCACTGCTATGTCTGATGGCCAGTTTACTGATTTTGTATTTATCGACTTTTGTAACTGTCCCTTGAGACTGTAGAGTTTCATGACTTTGTCTGTACCGCTGCTCCATATTTTGTCATCACTCAGACAACACACACTGGCTAGATAGCCATATCCTGTGTCTATAGCTACCAGAGTCTTTGGTTCATCAAGCATTGGTCTGTCAGAGTGAGATACAGCTCCTGGGGGCTCCAAACTTTGTTCTTCTTTTGAGACTAAAAGTGCTGAAAGTGATCCAAATTGTTTATGAAATTGTTCTGTATTGATCTTCTGAGGCGTAAAGTTTGGTAAGGATACCTTGAGTTTTGGAGGCAACCTTCTGAATTCTGCATTTCTTGATTTGTACGTGGAGACTAGACTGACATCACTGGAGTCGAGTAGTGTTTTGAGAGTAGCCATGCTTTGTTCAATATCATTAATTCTTTGTTTGATTTCCCCTTCCTGTTTATTGAGGAGGTCCAAATGTTTGGAATCCATTTCATCAAGATTAGATTTTAATGTCTTGATAATGGTTTTTATTTCTTTCTGCAGGTCCTCTCCGTGTTTGTTGATAGCAGTTGTCAACTGCTGTGAGTTCTTCTTCAGATCAGCTTTCTGAAAAGGAATATCCGAGGCAATCTCTTGGTATTTTGGATAAATCAATTTCTCTAGTTCTTGAAAATCTCTCCGCAAGACTTCTTTCTTAGTATGGAGTGCTTTCACCATGTCCACAAACTCGTGACCTCTGTGTTTTGTATCAGAGGCACACTGCACACAAATAGCAACATCACACTGCTCACAGTGGAGCTCACAATGCTTCGTCGAGTGTTTTGGACATTTTGGAAAGCTAGAGGTAAATCTTCGCTGTTTGATGGGCACCACCTTGTGTTCTTTGGCTTCGTCCAGTAGATGTTCCCCGGCGCATTTCTTACAGAGGTTGATGCTACACAGGTCACAGTAGTAAGGGGGGACAGGAGTCTCACACAGGTCACACCGTAACACGTCCTGGGCACTTCTCCAAGGGTCCATACTCAGGCTATGAAGAGAGAAGTTCACATTATAAAAAAACGAGAACAGACCTTACATAAGTTCAAGCCTCTGTATATAATTTATAACACATTTTAAAAATAACAAGCAATTACCAGAAAGTAATTTAATTTTTCTACCTTAGAAAATGAAGAATGCATTAAAAAGCTGGCACCTATGAATTATCAATTTTTTTTACACCCTGCATATCCTTTTGTAGTGTGAATTTACACAACGAACAACCATTTATGATACGAGAATGATCTAGTTTCGATTTACAAACCTTTTCAATCTAACATGGCGATCCTCGCTACGCCTAAGGTCACGTGATTGTTTTAAAACCCAGATACAACACACTGTGCGTACATATACAGTATACAAAGATCATTTCCTGGGGCTCGTAACATAAAGCATGCTAAGATTTTGACTAAGTAGGGTCATAAGTAGGGACTTAGGCGGAATCTTAGAACCTACATAAGTCCTGCTTAAGTATGTCTTATACCGTAACATAAAGCAAACTTAGCAATGTCTTAGCTAAGTCATGTTTATGTTAAAAAGTAAAAACGTATTTTTCATTTCTTTTGTCGAATTTGAATGTATTGGTTTTTATAGATACACGTGTATGACATCTTTGATATTAGATGGGGTAGATGTAAATGTACAGACACAACAATCAAGGTGGCATGTGTATATATACATAAGTCTAAGACTGTACATAAGTCCAACTTAAGCACTGTCTTAGACTTAAGTACCCTTTTTGTTACGAGCCCCAGCATAGTATACGACACCCCCCCCCTTTTTTAATAAGTTTCAAATATGTGCTATTGGCATACGAAGAATAGCCATACCAATCTTATTGGTTCACATGATAATACAGTATCTTTAAACGATTTTGAAAATAATTTTTAAAAGAGACATTAAAATATTAAAGAAAAAGTTAATGGAAAATTGTCATTCTACAGCCAATTAAGAAGTACACAAAATCTAATTAAGCGTGGAATTCAACCTTATATATATTTTTTTTATTTCCAAGAAGCTTAATTCGGTTTTTTTCTCAATTAAGAATAAGTGCCCACAAATAAACTACAGATTGAGGTTGGGAGATATTGTAACACTATTATTCCAAGGGATGAAAGATATTGTATTATTTGTCATAATGCTGTTGAAGATTTGATGAACATCGTTTTTTTTATTTGTATGTCCTCATAATCTATAAACAACGACGAAGTGAATATTGTTCACTTTTTAATAACACAGGCATATCTTATTAATCCAACAGATTTTAAGTCAACAAGAAATACTTGTAACTTCATACATGATCCATATTACATAGGAAAATCTATATACTTACTGAACCAAAGCTCAAAGTTAAATGTTTGCCGATAACGTTTGAACTGCTGTAGGTTATTATATCGAATTTGCATGCATTTTCTTTTTTGGTTTAATTATGTACGTATGTGTGTTTTCATATTAGAAATTTGCATCTTTTTTTATTTTTTGTTTTTTAAGGGGGGGGGGGGTTGGTCTTGACAAACAAAACACATTTGTTAAAAATAGATTTTAGTTCCTTTACATCAGGGACTAATTTAACAGATTGTAAAGAATTTTGTCCTATTATAAATCAATGTTAATAATGGAATAACCCAACACCCCTTTCCAGTGGACTCTCCCATGTGTATATAAGTGAGAAAAGCTGAGAGTCGGTGTCATTCCTGTTTGAGCAGTCAAAGGAGAAGGCAACAGAAACACTTGATTAAACTTCTGGACCCACACAATTAGATCAGTGGCCCGAATAGAGCCGAAGCTGTTCTATTGTGTGGTATTGTATTTAAGGGGTGTTTGTAAAACACATTACTGACAGTTTGCCAGGGAAGATAGCAAGTGCCAGGGTTAGGAGCCCGAATAGAGCCGACCTGTCCTTGAAACTTGTCTATCTATAATATTAGCAGAAGTTAGGTTTTCCTCCTTCATTGCCAATCATTTGTTATTCTTGATTCACTCTTGATTTACCCAAAGTAGGGACATTTGATATTAAATATAAATCTAATTAGTGATTGAGAAAAATTGTATGCCTTTTAATTTTGCATTGACAAGCAAAGAAGCGACTGGAATCATTTACACATTACAAGATAAATGTATTCGTGATGTATATTTTGATTCTTCTTCATAACATAAACATATGGGAATGTTAATTGTCACATTCAAATTAAAAAATAGTTAGATATGTAAAACTCTTGTATAGAAAATTTGTGAAACTTTATTATCCAATAAATCTAAACTTATCGTAGTTCAAATTTGTGAGTACACTGTGTATTGTGCTTTGACTAACCTCCTAGATGAGTACACTGTTAAAATTTCTCCATCGCCTCGGGAAATAATCGCTGTCTCTGGATAAAAACTGCTCTCGTCCTCATAGCCAGTTAATAGGTATCTTTGTATACTTTACCTGACCCCTTAACAATTATACACACGCACATAAAAGAAACTCAAGCACCATCACAATATATAAAAAAAAATACAAAAAAAGAAACAACTAAAACATGACAAAAATAATAGGTATAAACATTGTCTAAATACTTGTTTTACGTCTCGAAATTCAAATATTTAATCAATGCCTTAAAAAATTGACATAAACAAATGATTGATAAATGTTTATTATTTTACCAACATATTTTATCATTTAAATATCAAGCTAAGATGTTCTAATTGAAATTTAAGTTTATTCAGCTTTGTTGATTGTATAAACTCAATTTAGTGGTTAAAACAAAAATAAGTGCATCATCAGTCATATCATACTAACAATACTTTGACTCTTGTGCACTTTTTCGCCAAAAAGGTTTAATTTTCAATTAATTTCATAGCAATTTAAAAATACCAAGAAAATGAAATTAAAATCTAAAACATTCAATTATGTTATTTTCATATATTGTTCAATAGTTGTAAAAATGCTTTATTCTATACTTAAAATCGGTATTCTGACTAAACAGTTCGAAGACTTTGAGAATTTTCATAATACATTTTGACAATGTTTTAATTTTTCTACCTCGCAATATTCATCAGCTCGTAATTTTATTATATAAAATTTCCTAATATTTGGGATTTTATGGTATCTCTTGGACGAATCATTTTTTTATCATTTGCAAAATTTGTACATCTAACAAAATATAATAAAATTCATCCCGATGCTATTGCATCACACTTTGTATATTTTCTTAAATTTTTTTCATTATCATTCCATCTACCTGTTTCTATTGGAAATCGATGGTTGCAGGTTCAAAAGTTTGTAAACGTGATCCGTATATCTTTGTTTAAAATCAACAACACAAAAGCAAAGTTAGACAAACTAAGAACAGGTGAGTATATATATAAGATATTTATTCAATGATCTTTCATGTGGTTGTTATCGTTTTATAGTAGATGTTGTGGAAACAGCACCACATAGTGGTCCAAAAATGTCATAATTGCGAGGCAAAATGTTTACAGTGCATATGTACGCCGAAGAAACTGTACTTTTTATGAAAAAATATTTGAAAGTAATTTCAATGATTATGACGGCACTTCATTAAACAAAACGAAAGTAGAATTATTGCTTACATTGTTTTCTATCTGCATTGAGATGACAACCGTGTAAACATCCGGTTAATTTAAAAAGGTTGGAACGGAGAGTAAGTAAGTAAAGTAAGCAAACTTCCTCTCTGGTATGCTATTGTTTTTATAACATCTTTTTAACGTTACTTGAAAAAAACTTGATATGTACTACCAAAATTCTTAGATAAAAGGATAAGTAAACACTTACTGAAGCATTCTTATAACATTGCAATTTGATATATATCAGTATGCATTTTCATCTATTCCTTGTATTAGATTATTCATTTATTAAATGCAAAACCAATTCGTAAACCGGTTTTTACATTTTACATTCAATGTATTTTTGGTAATAAACAAGAGAGGATAAAATTGCACGATTCGTCCTTTGTTTGTGAGACAGTGTCAGGTACACATGTACAATCCTGTTATGTGCACAGCGCATGTCACGCCTGAGCGGTGCTACATTGGTATCTAGTTAAATCTTTAAACCATTTCATGACTTTAACACAACCCAGATTTTGCAATAATTAGTTTTCTAACAGCAGTTTGTGTTACAAGGATACATGTAAGGCATGAAATGAACTCAAAACGGCAAATGGTATTTTAACAAAAGTTACATCATTTACATGACGGTTTATTTAATAAATGAGAAGTCAGGATAAAAGAATATCTATTAAACACGACTCGTATATTTTATTACGCAATAAGTACATTAAATACAAAAATTATTGACTGTCAAAGAAGACGTGTATAACAACATATCATTGATATTTATATGTATGCTCACCTTTATTTTCTAAGTTATGATTTTTCTCTTAATATAAATTCCTTTAGCTATTTATTTAGCAAATTTATAATTTTTGCTTTTTCTAGAATAAACTATGCCGGAGCTCCTAAACCAAAAATACAGAGACCAGTTGGTCACGTGGATCGGTAAGGCCTGTCACTTCCGGTTGTTGTACAAGATCAGCAGGGACGGATGTTCACCTACATCATTTCATCAACAGTGTGACGATAAGGGGGCCACGGTAACAGTCCTGTATAACACAAACAACACGATATTCGGCGGCTACCTGTCACAGAGCTGGGACTCTGATAGTGGATACATTGATGATTCGGAAGCCTTCCTGTTCCGGTTGCAACATAATAGATCATTCGACCCATTGAAATTTCCAGTAAAAGACAAAAGCAAAGCTGGATATGGAAGCTCTTTATGCGGACCAATCTTTGGCGATGGGTATGATATTCATACTTTTACCGGAACAGTAACCAGATCAGGGAATGAGTTTCCTCTTAATGGATCCGTCAGCAGCATTGGAAAGAGTTACAATCTGAACGGTCAGACAGTAGCCACTATTACAAACAGTAGTCTGAAGGTCACCGACCTGGAGGTTTACAGAATTGTAGAAGGTAAGAAATATCGATAATCTGTACAATTATTGCACTTACATGAACATGAAACACAAATACGACCAATTTTTTTGGCAACCAAATATAAAAATATCTAAATCCATACTAAGATATTGTGTGTCATATTTAAAAAAAACTCCCAAATTTGTTCAATGATAAAGGTATTTTAATATAAACCAAGATATTGAAGGGACATTAAAGGGGCATGGTCACGATTTTGGTTTTAAAAGTAAACAATGCTTCAGTAAGACTTTTCTAACAGCCAACCAGAACTTGAGTGACAGTCATCAAGTCATAAGTAGAGAGCTCACAATTATTTGTTATGTAATCAAAGCTCAGGGATGGTTTTGTTACGAAGTTAAAAAGAAAATTCCAGTTTTAGACCTAAAATGAATGTTACAAACGCTAGGGACTCTTTTTTTGGTTCAAAATAAAGTAGAAGATAGAAAAATCAACTTGAAGCACTTTTACCGGTATATTGAACAGAAGTAACAAACGAACCTTGTTTACATATGACAAAGAATGGTGGGCTATGTATCTTGTTTATCACTCTATATCATGTTTATTACTTGTATATCTCTTCGACTGACACTCACATTTCGGTTGATCATTAGAAATGCATTATTAAAAGCATTGTAAACAGAAAATATGATTTGACTAAAATCGGGACCATTAAGATTGTGGAAACCAATAGTAGTCAATAAGCAAAATATCAAATCATTTTTGTTTACAATGAATATACATGATTGTATACATATACTTTGTAACTGCCTTTTATGTTTACTAAGAAAGTATTAATTCTTCAGTTTTTAATGGGATGTTATATACTTATCACTCCCATTTTGGTTTTTTACTTGAAGCTTCTAAGATTATTGTTGTTGAAAAAAGCAAATAATATTTTACTCTACACTGAGTCATTAATCGTTTAATACATTTTAGTTCATCACATTTTATCATTGTAGATAATATAACTATTTATTCTAATTTTTGAACTGAATTATTAAGTATGGAAATTTATACTGTGGAATCATTAGATTTCGTGATGGCTCAATTTTCGTTGTATTCATGGGTACCTCTCACCCACGAATTAACATTCACCACGAATTAATAAATTAAGTTATATTTCCGTTTGAAGGTATATGAGAATACACGAAATTATGTCCCCGCGAACCTGTATAATTTAAGCAATACACGAAAATTGGCCCTCACGAATTTTAATGATTCCACAGTAGTTTAAAAAGGATGAATTATGCATCTTTCCAAGCACTTTATCAAAGAATATTTAGCAACAAAATTTATACCGATCTAAGAAAGAATTTCATTTATCGTTCAGCTGCAGCCCACATAAAACACAAATAAAAATCGATTTACAGTATCTTTACCTTTTCAGTAAGAAAGTTAAATCAATTTGTAGGTGAAGAAGAAGAAAGGCCTTGGAGAGAACACCCAGCATGGACAACCGAGGTTTGTGTCACCAATCTATATTGATATTAAGTGTTTTTGAAAATAAACAATTATATTTTAGAATGAAGTTCAAAGAATGCAACAAAACAACATGAAATATTTCTTATATATCTTCAATCTAAATAAATGTGGATGAAATATATGTTTGTATCATAAACATTGATAGTTATCTTACCAATGAAACATAAGTTAGACATGTCTAATTTTGATTTTATTCATCTTGCAAACAAAACTAACCTTTTCCTTGTAAATTAACATTATACTTCAAATTCATGATATGATTCCAATAAAGCCCGAATGGCTTTATGATAAATATGACAACGCTCCGACCGAATTTATCACTTCATAATATTCTAAGAATATCTCACTCCTAACGTTTTGATTTCATTGCACAGATGATCATTATATTTTAAATGAATATGATTTTATTTATTTAATCATCAAAGAAAGATCATTATTTCATAATTGCACAACATTCATAAAGAAAATCTAGAAACAAACACGTTTTTAGGGAAACTATTTTTCATTCGGAGGAATTTTAGACGAAAATGACAGAAACAAGCAATTTTATCAATTTTAAATATACTGTTCTTTTTATTATACTTTATTCAATATTCACATTTAAACATTTGATAAGTTTGTTTCATGTTCTATAGGTTCTGTATGACATGTACACAATTAAAATTTTGAGAGAGTGATACACGTTTAGCATAAATAAAATCTTGCAAATGTATAGAAAGATTTTTTTTAGTCAAATTTTGCGCGAATTTTACCTTTGAAGTCATATAACTAAAATTTGACATCATTGACCCCCATGTTTTATTATGTCAAAATGATACTGAATACATATCTAGGCAAAGTGGATTAGTCTGATAAAATTCCTGATATTAGAAATGTTTTTATTTCAAATCAAACTGTAACTATTTTAGAAACTGTCTATTTAAGTGCAAAAATGGTCACCAAAAAGTTAATTCAGCTTCGTACAATTTTTTCTCGTAATCCTTCTATTCAGGGTGACCATTGTGCATAATTAAAAACAATATTTGAGGAAATAAGTTTCCTTACTCAAAAACACTGACAACAAATCCTAATCAGGCTGAAATCGCATCTTAGGGGAAAAATCTCAAATTAAATTGGCCATAACTCAAAGGAATGAAAATTGACCTCCCATTATCTTTGTATGTTGAAGTATGTTTTGTCTACAGATTTTAATGATTTACTTCTCAAAACATTCTTGATACAAGCACATTGAGGAGTGTGATACCTTAAAGACATTACTTTTCATGTAGCACACTCATGCTTTTGATTACTACGCAGTGCAGCCAATACCGTTTTTCGGTTATGCTATAAAACGCGCCCATTTTGTGTCGCTCATCATTTATAAAATCATTGGGTTTTATGCTTCAAAATTGATTCGTAATGTTATCACAGATAAAGATTGTCGAAAACGTTAATATTATGTAATATAAACGACTATGGAAGGTATTACAAGATAGGTGCAATACGCCCTCCTTTATAACTAAATAGAGAACCTTGATAAAAAATGTATAGCCTTACTAAGTTAGCTTCGGGTTTATTTGTTTATTTGTTTACATAACCCATCCATTTCGTATATCGTCTTTTAACATTAAAGACAATGCAAGAACTTAAAGACACGTTGCAAGTCTACGAACCCAGGATGGAAACAAACGTGACTGCAGCAAACATCCTTCTGATTGGTCAGATCGGCGCGGGAAAATCGAGCTTCTTTAATTCTGTTGATTCAATATTTCGCGGCAGAGTCATGAATAAAGCATGTAGTGGGAATTCAGAGCGCAGCATCACAACAATGGTATGATACAGTGTACTTTTGTAAACAGCTTAACATACTACACATTTGTCCTGGTTATGAAACCGTCGTCAATTTTTGCTTAAGGAAACGATCTAGACATGTAGTTCATTGCATGTGTATTTAATTTGTTACCTTTCTTTACTGCAGACCTCAGAAATTTACATAAATCTTAAAACAGAATTGCGTTTAATTGAAATAGCAAACTATAAATAATTAAACATTAAAATCAGACAGTATTTTATAATATTCGGAAAGAAAAGTTTTTAAGAGAAAAACATTCATCTAACCTGCCTTTAGCAAGGTCTCCTAAACTTGTTAAATAGCACCATATTTTGAAAATGCTGTTGCAAAACAATTGCTTTTTTAAAGAACTTCCTTTGGAAAGTTTCGTTCTTCGTTTGAGTGAAATATCCAGACTAACATACTAGCTGAGGCTGATTTACTTAGCTAATTATTTTTAAAAAGTACATGTAAAATATACACTTACGTTGAAATATTGGAAATAGCGAAAGTTTTATGAAATTATTTTCATTTGTTGGTTTTTTACATGTAAAACCCATAACACTGCTAGCGCTTTTCAAGTGAACAATTTTAAATACAAAAAATAGTTTGAAGCCATCAGATTTTTGCAAACCAAATTTATGTTAGTATTAAAAAAAAATCTAAAATGTGTTTTATAACAAGTTTGATTGTTTTTATCAGTACCGACGTTATGAACTGAAAGATAGCTCCACGAAGAAATTTCTAAATTTCCGCTTGTGTGACACTTGTGGATTCCAGGAAGGATTTGCTTTTGATGCACAAGAGTTTTCCTTTATCGTTTGTGGAAACCTTCCAGATTGTTACCGGGTAATATTACGTTCTTTTCAGAGTTGTATTAAGCAGCAATCCACACGCATTTGCAATGCATTTTTAATTGTGTTTGTTTTATGTTGTAGTTTAATCCCTTGGTACCTTTTGAATCGGATTCCGCTGGGTATCTCAAAAAGCCGGAATTAAAAGACAAAATTCACTGTGTGGCATTTGTTATAGATAGCAGCACCGTTGATGTAATGCCGGACAAAGTACTTAAACACATGAAAGATCTACAAGACAGGATGACCCATAGAGGTAAAGTATAGGTCACGTGGTGTGGAGAACCTACATTACGGCAAACGAAGAAGTTTTCCTTTATTTCAGAATAATGTACTTTAAAACATATAATAATTTTTATTGTCTTTAAAATAGTATTTGAACGTTTTTTAAAATGCATATGTAATCTAAACTAAGAATAATTTTCATATACATTTCCTTTTTAAATAGGTTTACCACATGTTGTGTTGTTAACAAAGATTGACAAGCTAAGCCCAGAAGTAGATGACGATGTAACCAATACTTATACACATACAACTGTCTGTGAAGCCGTGAATAAAGCAGCAAAAATCATGGGACTGCCATCTGCTCACATTTTTCCGATCAAAAATTACGTAAGCGAACCAAACCTAACAACAGCTTTAGACATTTTGATAATGAAGGCCTTGAAACGATGCCTTGAGTTTGCCGATGATTTTATGGATGAACAACTACTCAGAAAAGCAGCAGAAGAAAAAATGAATTGCACAGAAGTTGAAAATGATCAGAATCACATAGAGAAAAAAATTGAAAATATGATAAATTAGGTCTGAAACTTTGGAAGTTAAATCAGTTGAATTATTTATTGTGACATTGTTGGTTTTGCAATGCACACTGTTTCTAAAACATAAAAAAAGTTTCCTACCTAAGTAACTGAATAAAAAAAAATGCTCACACTGGACTTTGTGTTAGGGATATGTCTGTATCAAAAATAAAGCAGTGAAACATATGAAAAACACCAGAGAGGATAGTGGTTTTAAAACATAATAAATTACCAAACCTAAAACGAAATCATCGCTTTAAAAGATATACTAAATAAAAATAATAAATTCAAAACATGTCTTTGTTACACTGCAACCCACGTTTATTTTCCCCTCGCCCCCCCCCCCCTTCCCCCGCCCACCAATAAACAAACCCCCTCTAATGTTAAGAATTATTATTTTTAATTTTTATTTTTAATTTTTATGCGACTTATAAACTGTTACAGCCCAAATACGAATGATAATCATATATTATGAATAATTTCATGTTTTACCATCACACAATTCTCTAAAATGTCCTTATTTGCCAATATAACAACTCAGAAAGCGTTCGCTTTTTTCCATTTTTTTAATGTCATCAAAAGTTCCGAGTTGTTTAATGAAAATATGTATATTTAGTACAGTCAGAGCATTTCTTCAGAAGACTTTATTATGTCTATTAAAATTTTAAATGCTTTGTCTGTTCAAAAATCTAGCGAGCATGATGACAAAGCTCAAGAGGAATGGACTTGAGTAGATCCAGGTTGATCAGATATAGTTGGTTTCCTGTCACAGTTTGTATATATGATGCACGAATGTAAAAAAAAACCCAACAACTTTGTTTTGGTTTTTCAGTAGAAAAGGTCATGGGAACGTTAAGATCTATTAATTAACATTCGACGTTTTATGATTTTTTGTTTTACTTCGTTTTCTGTTCCTCTCTATATTCAAAAATAATATCATTAATATATCGGTTATAGCCTAAAGATAGACTGTTTCTTGGTTATCAAATAAAAAAAATTACTTTTGTGTAAATGATGTCTAAACATTTTTTCTTTTAATATTATAAAACACCAATAAATGATTATTTCAATAGAAGTTGGGATAAGAAAAAATCACCTGACCTTAATATCTGCAACATCATTTAAAATCATTTTGTATACATTTGTTGTCTTTTATGTTCTGTCTGTCTTTTTCTTTGATTTATATGAGTAGCAATGAATTGCTGTATCGATATTATATATATATATATATATATATATATATATATATATATATATATATATATATATATATATATATATATATATATACAGTATATATATATATATATATATATATATATATATATATATATATATATATATATATATATATATATATAAAGAGAGAGAGATAGAGATAGATATATTATGTCATTGCTTTATTCTGTATACTAATATGTTTATATCATATAATTAAAATGAAAAAAAATCTTTTAATCTAACAAATAATGATTTCTATGACGTGTTTGCTATTAGATAAGAAACGTTTTATAATCTGAGGAAGACATTCATTCATTTTTTAATTCGTGTTTCGTATTATATTGATTTCATTTGTTCTATAACCTTGATCCTATATATAAATACTAAATTGCTATTATTTATGGCATGTATAACTCTGTCGTATTCTTAAATGATATAGATGTTGTTGTAAATATCTTGACACCTGACTTTAAAGAGTATGAAATTAGGCAATTATATTTGGTGCAGTTTTGATGTCACAATGGTCTATGGTTTCAAACGATAAATAGATTCTTATGCAAAGAACGGAATTTTAAAAATTCAAAAACAAACGCTTAAACGCCTTGCCATTGTCACAATGTCGATTGAAATAGTGCCTGCCATAACACGGACAAGGTTTGTAAGGTCAAAATAATTCTTATTCAGTGTATGCAAAATGCAAATTCACTGTGACACTGGCATATAACGTCAACAAATTTATCTACAATAACAGCACACCATAAGCTTGCAAATGCTACAAAACGAAAGTGAAAACCTTAAAGACTGTTTTCAGAAAATGCATCATCGTTTTAAATAATACGATAAAAATCAAAATTTGAGGAGAAAATGTACGTAGGTCCTAAAAACGTGCAATTATTGTTGTCAACACCATTCATACAATCCATAAATTAGAACTTCTCAAAATATCTACACAGTACATAATTAAACTTCATCAACTTATCCTTCTGCAATACTTATGCAATCATCAAACTAACAGGTCACACTGAATCCCGATTATGGTGATAATAATCATTCAAACTTATAGAAAATAAGTAAATCGACGATATTAAAACGTGCGAGTACCCATTATTGCCGAAAAATACAAAAGTTCTCTCTATTACTCATTTCATGTAAGCTGTCATGTAAAAATTTCAATGCAAATCTCTGAATTGTGTCATTTATTTAATTTGAGTAATTATTTTTATTTTATTCTCATCAATATCGACTTACTTTTGACTAGGAATAAACAATGTTCATGACCTTTGATTAACAGGAAGTTCGAGTACCCATTATTGGTGCTTAAATCTTTTCGTCATTTTTCAGAAATTGAAGGTCAAATTTTTAAAAGAATCCAACAAGATAAGATAACGTATTAGAATACAACGTAAAAAAATATATCATAAATGCAATTCAATCACATCATAAGCAAATCTGTTTATGATGTCCCTGCGGCCACATGCACACATACAGAGGAACATGTGCTTCCCATGTCTCGAGACAAATGATTTAAAAAAATAAAGAAATGCATTGTATATTTAATAAAAGATTTTTAATAATAAGGTAGTGTGTCCAGTAAAAGAAATTATGTGTCTGAAATTTAATAACAACGCCTCCAAGTTACGCCGCAGGTGCACGGGGATAAATCTTTGATCTGCCTCAGGTTGTAAAAAAAAATGGCGTCTTACAAGCAAGCAGACGCTCGGCTTTATTTGTTAAGTATTGTGTAGTAAAAATGGTATCTTGCTTATTTTTTTCAAATATCATAAAACGGAGGTAAATGTGGACTCTAACAAAAAAAAACCTGTCATCAAAGTGGATTACAAGTCAAACATTCGGCGGCATGTGTCATCGCACGCATACAAATGGGATACGTTTTCATAGGCTTACTTTGTAGTGGTGAGTTCTGAGATGTCTGAAATAAATTTTCTTCGTTCCCAACTCTTATAGTGTCTTAAAGTTGTATTATTTATTTATTTATTTTGGTTTGTAGCTTATAACAACGAATATATAGCGGAAATCTTGTTGTTTTTATACGATCGCCAAAAATGGGTACTCAGCAATAATGGGTACTCGCACGTTAGACAAAAACCATGTGTGAAAAAACAAAAGTTTAAAATAAAGGTCTTGGTTGAAAAATTGTAATGTAAAATTATTTTCCTTTATCTTTAAATATATAGATACCTAAAGTTGATTATAAAAAGTTAACTTTGCCTAAAAGTTGATAAATAAATTCTATAATGAAGTCATTAATGTACATCATTTATTTTGTTATCTTCAATATGTGCGGATCTAAAAAGTTATTACCGGGTGGGGTGCGGGGGGGGGGGGGTGTTCCAAAGGATTATCGTTGTATGGGGGAGGCAGGTATATTTTTGGTAATTTTTTTGTTAATTAAAAGTATAAAATTCATCAATTTAATCTTAACTATAACAGTTTACAATTTTATAGTTAAGTTTAAACTGATAAATTTTAAACATTTAATGTAACAAATTTACTATATGAAGTTAATAAAAATTGAATCCTTCGATCTCCTGAAAATGTGTGCATGTCCAAAGACAGCCATGTTAGTTATTGATTTCAATAGCGTTTATTTATACACGACTGCCATATATGTTGAGCATCAAATGTTATTAATTTTTACTAAACCTATTTACCAAAACCACGCAAATTTAGATGTGGGTATTTAATTAAAAACAAAATTCTGGGAAAATCCATCGTAACAACTTTTAAAACAATAATCCCTAAAGAATTAAGTAGCAAAAAAACCACCGCCATCAACAAAGGCAGGAGAGTTCTTTACATCAAAGTTATATATGTGCTTTAAAATCAAGACCGGACCTTTTCACTCTCCTGTCGAAACAACTGACATCAATAATTCAAGTGACCTTGTATTTTTACAAAAGTGAAAGAATCATGTACTTGACACGTTGTTTTTCAGCTCATAAAAATCCAACCATGTCTCTGGAAAACGCCAAAAACGAAAGAGAATTTGGATATACTTTTGCCTCAGCTATATTTTGACGTGAACCTTCAGAAAAATACTATTGTTAGAATTGCAGGGGTGAGGGCTCTATTCAAGCTCAATCGCTCTCAGGTATTTCATTCACCTGAACACATAACACAAAAAATAAATATATGTAAAAACGCACAGATATGCTTATATATATACATATATGTTTCGAATATAACATAACATCCTGTGCACTGTTCACCTTGTGAGAAACTAACAAAACAAAATGAAGATTAAGGCGATCCTTAAAAATCCTCGTTACAGAACAAATTATCCATTAATCAAAATACATCCTGAATGTAAAAGGTTTTGTTTCAGGTTGGAATCTAGACAAGTTCAACTTCCATCGTGAGGACAGAAAGTGTTTTATTTTACTATCGTTGACGTAGTTGTTGATAATTGTACATGATGTACATAAACTGCAAAATAGAAGTGTTTAGGTTTCTCTCACTTTCGTCATTTTTTTTTTTAGCAGAAACACGTTGTAACGTGAAAGACACGTTATTTCTGTTGCTTTGATAACAATTTAACAGTCAGCGTACTTGTGAAGGTATTTGTTACATCGTTATGTACTTCATGACATATTTTGTCAATGTTGGTCAACAAGTCAACCTTGGTTATATGCACAATAATTAATGAAGAAATTTTGAATTAATGATAAAAAAAAAAAACAAGTTGAAATTGCTTATTTCATTGATTGATATCAATTTTTCTAGCTATCATTTTTTTCTTTGGGTGTAAATAAAGTTTATTTTGGCCAAAACCAGCCAGATTTTTTGTGCATCGTAAATTGCAATTTCTTAACACGTAAGGAACTGTAGGTCTCAGGTCATCCATCCGAATTTTTTCAGACCAGGGTCAACGGATCTGCAGCTTCAACGGAAAAAAGAAAACAACTAGCAAAAGATTGAATGGACTTTGATCAAGAAAATATAAAATAAGAGAAATAAGACCGTTTACTTTTAACAGATATATTGTTATGATCTTATTAATCAGCCCGCGGGCTGAAAAATTAAGTTAGGGATTAAACTTCAATTGCGCTCGCGTAAATTAGAATTCTGGGAAAGAATTAGACAGTTCTTGGAGAAATTCAAAGATGTTACAAATCTGGTCAGTTTCTAGATGAAATTGCGCATCGTCGTTTTGAAAGACTGCACATAGGTATTGCCTGCACCCACGGGCCCAGTGGTCTTCGTGTCTGTATCTTTTTCATACAACGTGATAAATTTCTGATACATATACACGCAAATATACACTTCTCGCTTCTCTTAGTGAGATTGGAGAGGAAATATATTGGCAGTGGTTTGCGGGAAATTCAGAGAGCTATCTTTGCAAAGTTAAAATTATAAGTAATAAGTAGGATTGCAGCCTCACGGTGTATGTACACTGCGACAAGCTTGTTTTCGCACATTGGCATACAGTCATAAAAATAAGCGTGCAAACTATGCATACACTTGCATATTAATTTTGTTCTGGAAGTAATCGTATCATCGTATAGAAGAGGTCTTCTTTTGTCGGAAAGACCCGAGAAACTAGTAATTACCCTCTCTATTTCTATTGCCTTTTTAAAGCAATATGAACTGCAGTTTTTATGTTGAAATTTTTTTTACGAAAATGTTATTTTCTGCTAAAATGACAAAAATATTATGGTTTTTAAATTTCTGTCTGTCATATTTTTGTGAAAAAAAGATGCCTTAATTGAAGCAAAACTTAATCATTATCGTATTGTACAAAAATTGATCTGCTATATATTCCTTAGAAGAGAAATCTTTCTTCTGACAAATACTAATGTTTTTTCAAGTCTAATTTATCATTAAAATTTAATTTACATGCAGACTTGATATACTAGCAGGTTTTTGCAGCAAAATAAAAGTCTAAAAAATACAGGTCATATTGTTTTAAAAACAGCAATATGGTCAGCGCTACATAAAGGTTTTTTTATTGTACTTCTATTAGTATATGTTTTGTATAAATCCGTAAGTTTTTGGTTATCGGTATGATATGTAAATCTATTTCTTCTTACCTTCTAAAGAACTTAAAACATAATTAAGGCGATAAAATAATTGTTATTTTACTTTTGTGCGATAAATTGTAATAATTTCTTAAGTTTAGAATCCAGAAAAAGAAAACAAGAACTAGCCAAGTATATTTAAAAAAACAATACCTATACAACATTCCTAATCTTTTTAAAATAATAAGCTTGTAAAGACATAAATGGCACACCATACTCTTGTTCATGTTTGCACTTTAAAACGAAACTAGGATAAATCGAAGATTGTTTTCAGAAAATACTAAACCAAATTTAGGATTTTTTTAATAGCGACTAGAAGATATCTAGGAAAGGTAGGCAAGTAGGTGAATATAAGTGTAAAGCTATTGCATTAAACACCGAATATGTTGTTGTTGTATATAATAAGGTGCAATGGTCATGTCCATTTAAACGATATATTTACGAAGAGCTCTGTATTAAAATATAGGATATAGGATAGCTGAAATGTATTTGGAATTATGCTTGACTTAAGGTAGTCCATCCATAACTAAGGTGAATTTAACAATTTTGATTGATCTATACTACAACAAATACATATTATAGAGCTTTGATGAGGCTGACATAGACTAAACTTGGGTGTATGTATAAAGTCAATTAAATGAACTGTGTGCACTTAAAACTTTTTTAAAGAGTTGTCTGCCCTTTAGGAAAATTGAAAAAATCATTTTCTGAAAATATGTATCGTAAACTATGAATTATTTTAGCATATTCGAATACGGAGAAAGCTTTTGCAACTTTTTACCAAGAACAATGTGAGAAAATTACTTGTACTAAAGAAATATATTTAAAAATGCATTTTTCCCATAGACTTCAATGTTAACTTCAACATATGATAAATTTATTAGAATAATTTTTTAAAGATTTCAAAAGTGAAACATTATTATTTAATAAACTCCTTAAAATCACACTAAGATTTTAGTGATCAAACTTGCAATCTATTAGATATGAAATATGATAGTTATGGATGGACTACCTTAATAAACCTATATAAACAATTATTACCGAAAAAAAATAATATTTAAAAGTTTAAGATCTAAAGGTTGATATGATGACCACCTAGCCTCCATACAGAGCTTAATCAAGTAAGATAATATATACATGAACTATTCATTGAAAGGACAGGGTCACAAACCAGAACGAAATTAACTGTTAGTGGGTCTATAAATCACCAATACTGTATCAATTATTAAATTATCAAACAATTAAAGCTAATCACAATAATCAAAATCTATTACTTTTTTCACTCTCATTTGAACAATATCAAAACCATGATAGATAATTTCATAATTTGCCAAATAAAAAGAGGCTGGTGAATATCTTAAAGGATGTGATCCTTTTTGGATTTTGGAAAGACAATAAAAATCATGTTTTAAGCTGTCATTTCATTAAATTTATCATGTAAAGCCTCTGTCCCAACTGGCCGTACGTGTTTGGTAATTATGAGAAAATTATGTGTATTTATTTCAAAATTTTTTGATGCTGTCTGCTCCTCTTAGTTGTTTTCCTATTATGATCCTTTATACTAAAATCTAACATAAGTAGTGATTCTATAGTCTGTTCTTTTTTATTTATATTTTATCCCTGTATGAAAATGTACCTGTTTGTATGTACCTCTGACGATTTGTATTTGTGTGTATTATATATATGTTCCTCTTGTACCAAATTATTTGGTCTGAGTGAATAAACTGAACTTGAACTTGAACTTGTAATCATGCGCGTGCTACGGGTTTTGCCTTTCATGGCTCCCGTGGCTGATCATAGCGTTAAAAATCGCATTGAAGTGATTGAGGTTGCAACATAAGACGATTGGACGTTTGGCGTGCCAGTCGTAGGTGTCACGAACAATTTTGATTTTAGACGGGATGACACTCGCAACGTGCGATGCTCGTAGGAACCGTACTTCCATCGTGCGATTGTCGTGCACCAGACGTAAGTTTGCCTTGCGAACAGCAGTAATAACATTCGTGTCGTAGATTAACTGCAAGTCAGTTGTAATGGTTTTGCAAGTAATTACTGCTTTGATACAATTATGAAAACAATTTCATAAAACTCCGATGGTCAAAATGATAATCAGTTTTTTCAAAGTGGAGAAAGGAGTACTCTGTTTTCAATCGTATATTATCATACTCACAAAAAACAACTTCCTCCGGTAGGATGTGTTGAAGTTGTTTTGTGTAGTTGGTTTTTAATCAGTAAAAAATATCGTTATGCGCGTATATCATATCATTTTTCTTCTCCTTAATCCGACATTCTATTATATATGATTTTATCTTAGCACGCTTGCAGGTCGAAGTGATTGAGAAATCTCATGCCATTTCTGAGATTTCTCTACAATCTACTTCAATATTCAGTTACTTTTTCTTATTTGCCTTTCGTCTTTCTGTCAAAATGAACTTGTTTGATTATTTGATGTGTTTGATTATGGGTTTTAGAAGGAGATTTAATACTATAATCTTTGATTTGATTTTGATGAATGGTAAAACTAACGATTCCCTTATCGTGATGGCGATTGTTTTCATAATCATTTTTCTAAAATCTTGATTACGCACCCCGCGCAATTGATGTAGGCATGACCTAAATGTGACGTACGTTTATTGTACGTTCAATTTATATGTTGATGGCAAGCACTTGCGACTTGCAGTCAACGTACCTGTAACGCAAAGGACACGTGAGATCTTATTACGTCATTCGTACAAGTCAAATCGTATGGTCCTTTTACGGTTTCTTGAGCGTAGTTTTCAGATCTTGCAAGGAAACTGTGGTTATTGTTGTTCATGTCCAACAGCCACCATGCTTGCTTTAGGGCGGGCAGTCTTTCCAAAATCGTACGATGCACTTGCGTGTCTCGCAAGATTTTCATCAAAATCCGCCTGTAAAGACGAACGTACAACCAGTTGTGACTTAAGCTTTAAGTTGCATATAAATTATTTATTGTTTCAATCAACAATATGGCATTAAGGAAAAATTAGATTTTTATTTATTTTCATAAGTCGTATACTTTTTTTTTGTTTTATGAATAATGATTGTCTACTTTTGTCTTTCTTTTCTTTAAATATGGATGAGAAATGACACTTTTCATCGTTTGAATTTTAAAGAATCAACTTACTCAAAAAATACATACTATGCCGGAGCTTCTTAGCAAGAAATACAGAGACCAACTGGTCACGTGGATCGGTAGGACCTGTCACTTTCAGTTGTTGTACAAAATCAGCAGGGACGGGTGTTCGGCCCCGACTTTTCACCAGAAGTGTGACGGTCAGGGCGCCACGGTAACAGTCCTGTACAACACAAACAACACTATCTACGGCGGCTACCTGTCACAGAGCTGGAACTCTAGTGGCAATTACATAAACGACTCGAACGCCTTCCTTTTCCGTTTGCAGTATAATGGATCATCCAATCCACTGAAGTTTCCAATCAGTCAGCCAACGTTTGCTGGATTGGGACAGAGTAATTATGGTCCAACCTTTGGCAGCGGGCATGATATTCATACATTAAGTGGAACAATATCCAAGTCAGGGAGTGGGTTTTCACTGAATGGATACGTACACAGTATTGGAAACAGTTACAAACTTAATGGACAGAACGCAAACACAATAACAAACAACAGTCTTCAAGTCACAGACTCGGAGGTTTACAAAGTAATAGGTTAGATGATTTTTACAATTTTGTAAACTAAATTATAGATATAAAATGTTTAACAATACCAGTCAAAGACATACTTAATATAAGAGTTTTCTGATTGTAATGACCAGACATAACTTAATTTTATGTATCTGATTCAGTCATTAATTATATACATGTATTTATCAACTTCGAAAGAAAAAAAACCCCGAATAATGATAGATCTACTCTAATGAAAAAAACCCACTTACTATTAAGATGAAATCATTTTTGAAATTTATCTCTTTATCTTACACAATATTTGATATATAAAGATGGGCCGGGTCAGACAGTTCCAGATCTAGACAAACCCTGGAGAGAACACGATGGATGGACAAATGAAGTATGTACACTTGGTTTGTTATAACAAAACTGTTCTATAATACTGTATGGTTTTAATACATTATTAACACGTCATAAGAATGCGCTCAGTTATCATTAAATTTCCATCGCAAATACTCAGTCTTTCCCGAAATTGGTGGGGAAATTGCAATTTATTTATATTATCATTTGTTGAAAATGGATTTGCACTGTTCAATTTGATGCGGTTTAATTTTTGACTGCAATATAATAAAAGTTTTTATCACTGTTTTGGGCTCTAATTGCAAACTATATTCTATAACTCTATATCTATTTAAAAAATAAGATATTATTTTTGGATGTATATCGGTATAAGTGTAAATCTTTCACAAAGCCGACATGAGAAACAATTGAAGCTTGGCGGAATATTTCTTCTTTCTTTGAAGTCACGGAGCTGTTGGAAATTTTAAAACAAAGTGTTTAAAACAGGGTTAGGATCTACGGAGGAAATTCATGGTCGTTCTTTTCCCCTTTCCTCTCTTTGCAAAATAAAAATGGGTTTTTAAACCTAATAAAGTAAATTATAAAAAACGTGGCAAATAATTGTCTTATTGCTCTTTCAACTGACGAAACATAGAAGAGCCCCAAACAACAGTATCAAATAATGACATTCCTATTATCCTTTTTTATTTCATAAAATACTTGTTTCTCGTCTAACATTAATTTCATAGAATAATGCATAAGAATAATGAATCGTAGGAAAATCTAGTGTTACTGCTTGCATTGATCTCAAAATGATTATTATCATTGTAATAATGAATATACAGTGTTTCGATAACATTTGTGCTTTTATAGAACCGATCGTAAGATTATAAGAGAGTAATTGATGTAATTCAAACCTTAACTAATATAATGATCATTATGGTGTTTTTAGATCGTTTAATGACGAATATGTTATTCACTCAGTTGATATGAGTTTGATTTTTAGACAATGCAAGCACTAAAGGAGTCCTTGCTTGACTACAAACCTATGACAGAAACAAAGGTGACAGCAGCAAACATCCTTCTGATCGGTCAGATAGGCGCAGGAAAATCCAGCTTCTTTAACTCTGTCAACTCTATTTTCCGGGGGAAAATTACCAGCAAGGCTTGTAGTGGGAGCTTCGAACACAGTGTGACAACGATGGTGAGAGAGAGAGAGAGAGAGAGAGAGAGAGAGAGAGAGAGAGAGAGAGAGAGAGAGAGAGAGAGAGAGAGAGAGAGAGAGGTGTAAGATAAAACAATTAAGCAACAAACCTTTTAACCAACATGCAGATTACTTGAGTGGTTATATTAATGCTCATGTTAAATTGAACCACAAAACAATGATAGAAATCCTGTTTTATTTATCATTTATGTAAAGAAAAAAATGAGCTTTTATTTATTCATTTTTTCTTATCAGTATCGACAGTACAAAGTAAAGGATTTTTCCAAAGGGAAGTTTCTTAACTTTCGCGTGTGCGACACTCGTGGCTTTGAGGAAGAATTTGCACTTGATGCTCAGGAAATTTCATTTATTTTGGATGGAAATATTCCTGACCGGTACCAGGTGTTTATAATTTCCTTAAAGCAATACAATGTGATCTTTACAACATATCTCTCCCGAAAACCAAAAACAAATACTAGTCAATATTTTACAACTTGTAATCAAACCCCATCATTTATTTCGCATGTTAAACACTAGACTCGTAGGTTGCCTTTTGGGCATTATATGCTATTTGTTTTAGTTTAACCCTTTGGTTCCTTTCACACCGGATACCCCTGGATATATCAAAGACCCAAACCTAAAAGACAAAATTCACTGCGTGGCGTTTGTCATAGATGGCAGCACTGTTGATGTTATGTCGGACAAAGTCCAAAAACGGATGAAAGATCTACAAGTCAGAATGAACCATAGAGGTAAGAGATTGTATAAATAAAAGTACCTAAATCTTTATCGATCTGACAGATGACATTGCGGGGTGTCAAACCACATTAAGCAAGATTTTTCAACTTTTGTATGCAGGGTTACCTCAGGTTGTCTTCTTAACCAAACTAGACAAAATATGCCCGGTTGTAAATGAAGATGTTAAACACACGTTTACGAGTACCGCTGTCTGTGACGCCGTGGAGAAAGTAGCAGAAATAATGGGTCTTCCACGTGCCCACGTGCTTCCGGTGAAGAATTACGAGAGCGAGACTAAGCTGAAGACTACAGTGGACATTTTGTTAATGGAAGCTCTGCAGCGATGCCTGGACTTTGCTGATGATTACATGGATGAACAACTTGACAAAATGGCAGCAGAAGGAAAGAACGTTCAAAGCAAAGATTAGTTGGAATCGTTTTCCATATAGATATGGTTAATTTCGTCGAAATAATTTGATTGTGCATTGAGGTCTACCTGTTTTTAAGAGACGTTCAAGACATTTTACTGATTTGGTCAGTTCTTAATTTTAACGTCTATAGCTCTGTAATAAACAGTATATTCAATGAATGGTCGTTTAATGACGTCAATGGTACAGAAAAAAAATCCTTGTTTTTGATTTGTATTGATTTTAGCCAGAAAGTTTAGAAATGTTGTTTGAAATTATTTTTAGAACAATTTACAGAAACAAATGGGCATATGTGTGTGAGTTCGGGCACAGTAGCAAAAGAAGTTAAATGGACAAATACACGATTTGAGATAGGTAGCTTTTACAGTTATTTACAAATAATGAAATCAACACAAAATATGGTCAATTTAACCAATGTAACATATACTTGGTCCACAGATATCGACAAACTGAGGGAGTTTATTCGTAGTGAGCGACCACAACCGGTTACGTCCACCCCGGCAGGCAGGTAAACTGTTTTACTTGCGCCCCGCTTTCATCATGTGTGTGACTGATCCTACATACCGTTGTGCTATTCTTAGAATGGGATTTCCCCCATACATTTTGACGTGTTCATGCGCTATTCCAGAGATGCGTTCTAAATGACTACCTTGTAATGATTATATGTATGAACAATGAATCTGTGTTGATATTCATTTTTTGATTATGTCCCTTGATTAAAGAGTCGAGCATAGTGTGTATTCCATTTGATTGGTCATTTACAATCGATATTGATCCTAGTGAATACTACATTGGCGACGAGGATTCAGAACAGACATTGTAATTTAAAATGGAGCAGATAGTGACGACTGATTTAGGGGGAATTCATACATTTGATTGTGATGAAGAACCGACTACGGTAGGGTTGAGATGGCAAAAATGGCGCAGAGCCATTGAGTTATTTGTAGTTGGTAAAGAAAAAAGAAAATGCGGCACAGAAAAGGAGAGCTTTATTATGACATTGTGGAGGTGCAGGGTATTTATTTCACATTTCATATTTCTTGCTGTTCTCGAACTTGACGGAGATGAGATGTTGTACGACATAGCTATGGAACAGCATGACAAATACTTCCGGCCTCGGGTAAACAAACCATTCGAAAGGCATGGGTTTCGTTTGATGACACAAGAACCGACAGAGAGTGTGGATCAGATTGTGACTCGATTGAAAGCGCAACATTGTAATTTTGACCAGGCGGACAAGCATATTAGAGATCAAGTCATCGAAAAATGTAAATTGTCTCACTTACGAAGGGAATTACTAAATGAGGGAGTGATTTGACACTTGAGCAAACGTTAACTACAGCAAGGGCTTTTGAACAAAGTTAACAACAAGCTACCGGAATTAAAGGAGGAATTCAGAAGCTTTCGTGAAGAAAGTAAGAGTACAAAAACACAAACCGAACTCACGTATAACTTGTTATAGGGTGGCCAAAGGACACAAGTCAGACCAGCATGTCCAGCCATCGGTCAAAAATGCATCTAGCCAGGTCACTTCGCTAAGCGCTGTAAATCTTCCACACCAAAAAACTCACAAATATTTTTGGATGGAGCAACCAAAGCAACGAGTTAGACTGATGGACACAAACGATCAGGTTGACTCCGATGACGCTTATATATTTTAGGGAAGGCAATCAGTTACAAAATTGCTAATCTCTTAATTGCAAGACGTTCCGACCGATTAACTGGTTAATTGTATCAGAAATAAGAACTTAATTTTTGTAAACATATTTTTATTATTAAATTCTCAAATGAAATTTATTTTTACGTGCAAGAAAACAGATATGCGAATTTGTTAGCATAGTCAAGTTTAATGACATCATTTCAATAAAAAAAGATCACATATATCCTTTTAGATAGCACTGATGTACCTTGTTTTGATAATATTTTCGTGCTAGTACTGCAAGAAAGAAACAGTAATTAATATTCAGACCACCATTTGAGAAGATCAACGTTTTGCGTTCCTTTCTATTTTAATACTTTTACGCTTCACTTTAAGATCCGTTTAGCTCGTGTTGAAACGCTGCTAGAAAGACCAACGATTGTTTAGCTTTGCATTTTTTGGGGTGGGGTGGTTGTTCTTTGCTGATGGTCTCTGGTCGCGCGCGATTAATCAATGGTAAATCATCTAGTAGAAGCGAGAGCTCAAAGTAATTTTGAAACTAATGCCTCTTTTACACGTAGGTGTATTGTGTGGCCTAGATAATGATGACTTGTCAGGTTTCGAGAATGCAGCATCTATATTTTTAACATTATCATGTACAATAGCAAGAATTTTCTTATCAAAACGGCGACAGAAAGAATGTGTTTATGCCTCAATGACAATTTCATTATCATTCACGCATGATTGAAAAAAACCCGGTGAACAATTAGAGCAGTTTTGAGGTGTTTAAACAGTAATTAGCACCTATAACTCCAGTACATATCGCTTTAATAAAGCAAGGAGAAAATTAATTATCTCCAAATTAAAGCTCTTAGCGATGCATAAAAGTGTTAACATATAAACGTTCGTAGTCTTTATTGTTGAGTTTTGTAATTTTTTGTCCGATTTTAACCGACTACATAATCTGTAACCGATAACCATCGTATCGGTTAACCGATTAGAATACCATCCCTAATATATTTACATTGTCTATGGACAACTCACAAGAAACACTTGCAGTCGGCCGTAGACAGAATTACCAAACAGTTACCACAAATATTGGTGGAGTACAAGATATTTTGATGAATGTCGACTCTGGTGCTAGTTGTAATGTCATCGATCGCTATCCATGGGAAGAGCTCAAGAAGAGAAAAGATATCAGATAAGGAGCTTTGTCAGTATGGAAGTGCCAAACCACTGGACATCTTAGGAAGCTTTATTGCACTGGGAATTTCAACAGTAAAAGCAGAGTTCATTGTGATCCAAGGTAAAGGACAGGCACTACTAAGACTTAAATAGCAACAGAACTTGGAATGCAAATTTTCTGTCGGAAGCCGATACATTTACCAACTATGAAATGTATTTCAATGGTGTTTTAAAGATGAAGAATTTTAAGTTACACATAGATGAGAATGTTACTCCTGTAGCACATCAAGTCAGGAGGATTCTATTCCAGGGAAAAGGTCGAGGCAAAAATCAAGGAATCACAAGCTAATGAGGCCAATATTAGAGAGAGACAGCCAATACCTACCATTGGTGAGATCCTGCACGAGCTAAATGGGAGTTGTATTATCAGCACGTTAGACCTGAAGTAGGGTTTTCATCAGTTAGAGCTGGCTGATGAGTCTCGTGACATTACCACTTTTGTTACTCATATTGGACTGTTTCGTTACAAGAGACTTAGTATTTGTTGCGTCTGCATCAGAGATGTATCAGCACACGATTTAGCAGGCACTTAAAGGAGAAAGAAATACGTCGGCGGTATTATTGTACATGCTAAAACAATGAAGATTACTAGTTGTAATTGAGAATCTTGGCAGCAAAGGATTGACATTTAACAAGAAAAAATGTCAACTTCGTCTCCAAAACCTTGAGTTCATAGGACATGTCTTATCAGACAAAGGAATCAACCCGACACGAAAGAAGGTGAAAGCTAAAGAAGAAGCTAGACCGCCAGCAAACGCATCAGAAGTCAGAAGATTCCTGAGATAAATTACATATTGTGGAAAGTTCATTCCTTACCTAGCAACACTGTCAGAACCTATGAGACTTTTGACGAGGAAAAACCAATTATTTACTTGGGGTCCTGCAAAGCATTTAGAAAGCTAATACGCAGCAATGTTAAGGCACCCCAGGGCTAAAATACGGCTGGAAAACGATATTATTTGAATTATCGCAAAAATACTTTGACCGGGAGTATTTCTTTATGTTACATTTATTGACAACGATGTTACAAATAATATTTGATGCATTTTTGTGACGTCATATGTACTTTGTTTTTTAAACATATTTTTATTGAGTAATCAAATGGATCAGGCAACCGGCAAAGCCTATATAAACCCTCTCCAAAATACAAAGTCAAGAAGTGGTGTTATAAAATAATCATAGAATATAGTATATAGTATGTAGTATAATTTACCAGTTTACAGAGTGATATATTATTGATATATTTGTATACAAGACAAAGGATAATTGGATAATAAACAATAAGCTTGACTTTTATCATATGATGATAGATTAACTTGTTGTTTAGCATATACATGAACACATTATGTAGTTTGTAATCACGTGACGGGCGAATCCTAAAATTTCAATTGATCTATTTAAATTGCACCGGCGCAGGTGATTAATGACATTAAATCATAATTTTTTAAAGAGAAATCCTTTGTCAGTCATATACTTTGAAGTTCTTGCTTGGACTTGAAATAGATATTTCGTCTATGAAAGATATTGTTGAAACATTCCACAAAATCATCAAAATAATGCACATTTTTACTATTCAAAAGCACTTTACAAAAATTTTGGGTAAATTAATCCGTACCCAAAGAGGTTTACCAAGCACGTTTCACATTGTTACTTGTATTCTCTACCAATTTTACGTAAAATATTCTAAAATTGAGTTGATCTTTCACTGGTTTTTACATGCATTGATTTATTTTCATTCAGTTGTTTACACGTAGCAGGAAGAGTCTCCAAACCACTAGTTTATAAATAATATTTTCTTTAAAACGAAGCTTTAAAACTGCCGATTATTTGATACTGGGTTTTGATACGAATGAATTCTGTATGTCTATCATTAACGGTAGCATCTATGTAAAGGAAACGTGGTTTTTTAGTGGTTTGATATAATTCACTTTTAACGTTAAGGAAGGAGTCTTTTTATTATCAAACATACTTCTTATAATAAGAAATGCATGAAATTTTGACACAGTCAAAAGGATCATATTACTTAATGATTCTATCAGTTTAATTAAATTTGACCTTTTTGTTTTCGGATAAAGGTGAGGTCAAGGTCACTACCTTTTTCCTCAACGTAAAGAGTGATAAAAATAAGTGTAGCTCTTTATAGTTCTGTAGACATTTGTTTAAGATTTGAAGATTCAAATCTTCAATGAAATCATAGAACATGAGAGTGTCTACCAGCTTATACTACTAAATTGGAATAAATATTTATACTAAAATTGATATTGCTTAGCCCGCATTTCCTCTAATTTTCTTAAATTTTGAAGAAATTTTGATTATTTTTTTATGCTTTCAATAATGAAATATTTCTAATTTTTATGTATTATGCAGACTTTATATAAAGATATAAATTGACAAAAAAGCTAATATATTGACCGTTTCATAAGAGAGAAAAACTGATTTTAGTGATTTTTTCACAAAAATCAATGTATAGAATGGGCGCTTTAAAAAGCTTATAAAAATGTTATTTGATAGGCAAATCATATTTTAAAAACATATTCTGAAACCCAAGTATCATATTATTAGTTCACATTAGTAAAAAAAAGTCCAACATTATTGTTATTGTTTTTAAAATGACAAAACAGACTCATTATATATATATATAATCTGCTGCAATTCTGAATTGCGCAACATGTGATATTTTCCTACGCCAAAAATATAGTCCTTGTTCCATTCTAAACATTGATTACATTTTTCTATGCCAAGTTGTATGATAGTAAAAAAGAAAGAAAAATATACTATTCTAATTTCCTTTCATCTTGATTTAATGAACAATTAATCAAATTTACGTTTGACAAGTCGAAAACCAGAAAAGACTCCTTCCTTAAGATACATTCCCTGAGAACTATCGACAGGAATGCAGATCGTGACGTCAAAGTTAATTATGACGTCATATCTTATGAAGTATAGACAAGTGACTGTCTACACATCGCTGTAAAATCCATCGGGAAGCATTAACATGCCCGTGCATACATCCACTGATGTTATGACCCCAAAAAACCCCAACAACAATGCGACTAATTCATAAACAATATAGATACACGGAGCAAGACAGTACATTTCCTGTTTAATGAATTATAATAGTAAAGAAAGTGACCTTGTACTTTAAAAAAACCCGATTAAACCTCAGGGAGTTTTATTACATCCGCTGAAGTCAAAGAGCGGTTGAAAATTTGAAAACACGCTATTTAGAACATACTTACAAAAATAATGAAATTAAACGACAAAGATGCAAACTATGATGGATTGTATAGATTTTAAGGTCAAACGGTCAAAAATATTTCTAATGGATTTTAATTAGTAATTGTTCTAAAAATTGTTCTGCATGTGACACAAGAATATAAACACGGAACATTTATAATGACACATGTAGCACACCATCAACTTCTAAAACGGAAGTGAAACTCGGAGACCGTATCGTTTCAGTGACTTTAGGGGATCAATCGAGAAGAAAAGGTAAGCAAGTCTCTGAGTATGAAAAGTATGAAACTATTATAATAACCACTGTACATACATTGCATTTTCAAAACGTTAAATTTAAAATATAATTAATTTATCAAAAATATTTACATGAACTTCGTAAGGTAATCATTCTGTCGTACTCCGATCTTGTGATATTATCAAACAGACTGGTCACGTCAAATCCTGATTAAGATCTTTTGATTAAAGGCATTCAAACGGATAAAAAACTAAAAAGTCAAGGCTTAGGTTACATTATCAAACAATCTTAGTGAAAAAAGAATTTAAACATGAATTCTTGTTTATACGATATGTAATATAAAATGAATTTCATTTATCTTTTACCACGTAGATAACTGTTAAAGTAAATATAAATAGTAAACACTGCAATAAAACGCCCTCTGAATATCATAGATAAAGCTTAACATAAAGTGATCAATGGGCATCATTTATTTTCTTTCAACATAATCTCCAACAACAGAGCCAGAACATTATTCAGGAAAGGGGGTCCGGGGCCTAATTTTTGTAATTTTTCTATGCAAATGTAATAATTTGAATTTTCCAGAGGGTCTGGTGTCCGAATTCACAATCGCAAAAGCCCATTTGGTTTAGGCGTAAAAGAACATTTCAAATGTGTTTTATTCCAATTAAATCTATATGATAATGTTACAATACAAGTTTGCAAAAGCACAACATTTAACTATAATAAGTTAATTTTGAATATTTTTACATTCTTGTCTAAGACCAACTTTGTTGTTCATATCGAAGATATCACCAACAAAATGACGATATCGACATCAATATCGATTTTTTAAAAATGTTAAACCAATTATGATGTCGATATCGATGATATCGTACACAAAATGACGATATCGACATCGATATCGACACTAATAAATTTTTAGGCTAACTATATATAGGCGATATCGTACACAAAATGACGATATCCTAATCAATAGCGATCTTTATAATTGCATTTAAACAAATATAACAATATTATTTGAAATGACAATATCAACCTCAATATTGCCTCTTATGAATCTTTTGAAATCATCGGTAATAAAATTTAACTAGATGCTGTCATTAGACAGTAATACCCGCACCATGTGTTTGCCCCTAAATAACACTGTTTTTTACCAGTTTAATTAAAAATGAAGGCTATATGCAAGCTCCGGTAATACAATTAAAATCATAATTTTCATAACTGAAGGATGAGATCCCTTCCCATATGATAATACACATCGTGACATGAGCAGCACTTTATGTGCAATTTGGGGTAGAACTGTTTGCAGTGAATTTTCAGTTAATCAATAATCTTAACATTTTATGTCATAGAAAGTATAATGGTCTATATAATTATTACAAACAAAATTAAAAATTAAATTATATGCCCCCTCCCCGTGGCGGTTGCCGGATTTAGATTTGCTTCTGTGTGCCTACATGAACATCATCGTGTGCACAGATTTAGAGAAGGGGTGGGAGTGAGGGGTCCGGACCCCCCCCCCCCCCCCCCCATGAAAATTCATTTATATCAATTGTAAAATTACCAAAAAATACACCTTGGACCCTAATGCTCTTACAGACATGTAAACGCTCTAACCCATTGCGCTTCAATGTTAGGTAACATTATTTGGGGGGTAAATATTTAATCAATATTTGATATACTTTATTGTTTATCTCAATAGAAAGTATACATGTACATCACAATATGCAGGTGTCCTGCACCACCTTAAAGCTGTTATTTACCTAATAAAATAGTGCAAGTGGATTTGAAGAATAGGTCATAAAAATACATGCATGTTACAAATGAATGATCTTTGTCTGAAGTTACGTACACAACACAGGTCTGCATGTCTCATTAGCGGGTGCTAGTTTTACCCAGCTCTTCGATTAGATGGGTTCACGTGTATACATACATGGGTGTTGATAAATTGCGGAACGGAAAACGGAACGGAAAGCGGAACGGAAGGGAAAACGGAAAATCTTATCTAATGTTATTTACCTCATAGATTTGTTAATCATGCTAAAACGATATACTTTATGTACCTTTTTAATTTTTTTTGAAAGATTAGCAATATTAGATTATTTATTCAAGAATATTTATTTCCTAAAAATTAACAGTACATGCATTGACCACTATATTCTGTCCCAAAATATCCTCGATTCACTTTTTGCTGTATATTTATATATACCTCAGGGTTCAAGCGATTCTCTCTTAGAAGCATTTAACATTCTCATTATTCTTTCTTTAAAACGTCCCCTCTAGCTTATCAGCTGGCATAAATACACGGCTAAAAATAAAGAAGTCTACGGGGTTTTGAATTTCAACAGACCCGGATGATAGTGTTGAAAAATTGTGCAAGGTCTTCTGAGTGACTTCCAAATGAAGAAAAGATGTCAAAATTTTCCATTATAAATCGTCCAAATGTGCTGCATGAATATTTTGGGATCGACAGACTATAGTCCAAATATATAATCGGAAAATCAAATCAGGCAACCTCTAGAGCTTTCTATTCGGATCATATGTATATAGCTGCTGGAATAAACAACTGCTTAGTAATGCAAACGTAAACAAAATTGCATTGCTAAAAATACTAGTTTCACAAATTACCGGGTATTTTAATGTTTACTGTATTTTAATTTTTAATGTCGTCAGTCCTACGGGTTTTTCTCTTCCATCTCAATGATACTGTATCGTCTGTATGATAAAAGATCGTCTAGAACACCGAAAATTCAATAATTTTGATGTAAGTATATACATGTACATCATACTAGTATTTGAAATATAAAAATACTCAAAACACGCATAAAACGCTTTCACTAACTGCGTACGTTACGCTGATATGCCAGCAATACCAAATAAGAAAAATAAGTAAAAAGTTATAGCTAATTTGCTCGTTTAAAGTCATGTTAATGTTTCACAATTCGAATACATTTGATTTTTCCGTTTCGTACTCATATAAAGCCGAATGAATAGAATGCTATAATTGATAGATATTCATAATTATGAATATTAATAAGATAACAACATGTTGATAATCATTCATTAGATATAAATAAAAGATACAAAGTAAATCGTTTCTGGCCAGTCTATACCCTTTTTTAAGCGATAAACGTGATGATATTTTTCATTCCGTTCCGTTTTCCGTTCCGCGTTTTAGCAACACCCATACATACATGTCTGTGTTTTCCGGATGCATGAAAGGATTTTTTAAGATCAGCTAAAGGAATTCATTATTGTGTTTTAATTGAATTATCATTATGATGTTGACCAATTTAGGTAAGCATAATACATGTAGTATCAGTAGCACAATATAATGAGATGCCAGCATACATATATAAAAGTAAAAAAGTATATGCTGCTTTCATTGACCTTAGAAAAGCATTTGACACTGTATGGAGAGAAGGTTTATTTTATAAGCTCCTAAACTCTAATATTTCTCAAAAATTATTTAATATTCTTTTTTCCATGTACAGCAACACAACCAGTATGATAAACTGTTCTGATGGGTAAGGTAAAATATTTAACTCTGAATGTGGTGTCAAACAAGGGGATGTTCTTAGCCCTACACTTTTCAATATATTTATTGATGGTATTGTCAGTGACTTGAAACAAAATGTAAAATGTGAACCTGTACATGTAAATAATCTCAATGTAAACTGTCTGCTTTATGCTGATGATATTGTTATTTTATCAGAGAGCAAAAGTGGTTTACAAACTAGTTTAGATATTCTTTACAACTATTGTTCAAATTGGAAATTACAAGTCAATGTTGATAAATCTAAAATCATGGTTTTTAACTCAAATAGTAAACATCAAAGCATCAATTTCACTTTCAATGGAAATACTATGCAAGTTGTATCAAAATACTGTTATTTGGGTATTGTATTGAAAAGTAATGGGAAGTTTAATTTAGCAACATCTGTGCTTGTTGAAAAGGCCAGAAAAGCATATTTTAAAATGAAAAAAATAATTGGTATTGATTATCCATGTAAGCTCTTAGAAAAACGTTTTGATTCTATTGCACTTCCTGTACTTCTTTATTGTTGTGAAATATGGGGAGTGGATCTCTCATTGAAAGATATTTCAGTTATCGAAAAATTTCATGTAAAATTTCTTAAAGATATACTTGGATTACATTGCAAAGCATCTAATGCTGGTTGTTTGGCAGAATTAAACAGGTTACCACTTTGGTCTAAAATCTCATTCTCAAGCATTAAATATTGGAATCACTTGATAACATCTAATTCTTTGGCATTTAAATTATATCAGGGAACGATCAATTCCAATTCCTGGACTAAGAAAATTTATGGCATCCTAGACAATTTGGGATTCTCAAACATTAGTAATTATAAAAGCACAATCCAACACTTTTTACCAAACATAAAGCAAAGAATCATTGACCAATGTATCCAAGAGCAATCATCAACAATTTTTAGTTCAGAAAAACTTTTATTTTTTCAAAAATTATATATGAGAAAAAGAAGTCCTTATGTTGATATACTCAGGAAAAGATCTGAGAGATCCTCTATTAGTAGAATAAGATTAAGTGCACATAAACTTGCAATAGAAAGTGGTAGATATAATGCCACAATTAGGAATGAAAGATATTGTAATGCTTGTAAAACTGGTGCAATTGAAGATGAAACTCGTTTTCTTTTTCAATGTAAAGCCTATTCTCATCTAAGGAACAGCTATTTTAGTAATTTTTTTTTAGATAAGTAAAATAAATATTGCCAATAACTTGGACAAAGAAAGATACATTTTACATGTATGTTTAAATAGTGAAATACATACTATTTTAAATATTGCTGTTAAATTCATTAATGACTGCTTTGAACACAGATGTCAATTAGTCTAAGGAAATGTTAAACTGATCTATATAGATCAGTAAAAATATATATACTGTACATGCAACTATTGTAAACATACAATGATGTTCTTATATATTCATTGGGCCTTTGCCAATTATTGTAATTGTGTTTGTGCCAATAAAATGTTTGTATTTGTATTTGTATATAAGTTCTACTTTCACTTTCTAAATGTGATCTCCCTAGGCCTTTGACAGCATACTGTATCATCATCTTTTAATATTTAAATAAGTTTATCATCGTTACCTATCCTATCGCATTTGTAAAATTTCTGTCATTTTAGTTGCAAAAGTTATTTTTTTTATTTGTCAGACTGCATGCACTATTGAGTTGACCCCATATTGACCCTGTATAAACAATTTCTTATTAAATTTGTGTATTACATGTAAGTAGGTGTAGACACTTATCATTTTTATATGAGTTATAATAGGAAGGAAGGAGTATTTCTTTCTTAATGTATTATATTATGCATCAAATACAATGTAGGTCATGACCTTATGGGACTGTTCTGACCCCACGAAACAGGAAAATACAAAATATCTTCTAAAGTCATTATGATGCATCTAATGGTGTAAAGTACATTAATGACCCCCAGGTGTTGTCTTTAACCCCCCCCCCCCACCTTTATGAAATAGGAAATGCTATGATACACTGTATATTTTGTTAACTTCTGAGATCTGAGATCCTCATCCCTAAACCATATAATTTATTTTTGCTCTTTGTGTCATTGCGCGTAAAATTGTATATAGATTATGTCCCCTTGGAGAAACCCTGACATTTTAGAACTAGAAATAATAATGTATTTTATCTTATTCATATGTTATACAGTAGTGTTTGGTCCATGTGGGTAATTCCTAGCCTAATGATGTCAGCGCTTTGTTAAGGAGACTTTAAAATTTCCCAAAATAGGCGAATACACATGGAAGTGATGCATATAACATTTTGTTTATATAAATCTTAAAAATTGAATTAAGCAATTTCCAAAATGTTAATGTGAATCACGAGAGAAAAAGCAATCAAGAAATGAGTTAAAATTTGCTACTGTACACATGTTAGAATGTATTAAGAAGACTGAATCTTTATAACCAGGTTAAATTGGGGGGGGGGGGGGGGGGTTGAATGTGGAGTATAAACATTTATAATTTGAATCATTTATTGTTATTAATTTTAACTTGTCAATGAATACTTCTTATTGATCCCAAGGTAGAAATATGACCTCTGATCATATCTCAATAGATCATTTGTCAATTATGCAAGGTGTAATATTATTTTTTTTAAGAATAACATTTTTTACCAGTTCATAAAAGTTTTGACACCCAAATCATATTTTGATTTTAATAGATCATTCGACAAGAGGGGGAGGGGGGCAGTTTATATTTGAGTTTGTTTTGGAGTGGGGGTTCCAAGTCATATATTTGACAATTTTTTAATGTAATTTAAAATAAGACTAATAAGCCATACTACAGTCATGAACATGAATAGTATAGAACAAAACACAAACTAATACATGTATATATACATAGGAAGTATTACAAAAAAGATGATCTATATCTGGGTTCTTAAATTGAATCATATATCATGTACATATTATATTATTGTTTCTTTGTTCAAGGCATTTCAGATGGTATGTAGGTCATGATCCCAAGTGCTCTTCCTGAAATTATTAAATATCATAAAAACCATTGAGATCCCCACCTTAATCCGAAGATATTATTCCTCCTTAGGTCATGCAGGCGCATCAGATCATTATGGCATGTAAGTCATGAACCTAAGGGGTCATCCTGACCCCCTTAGAATCAGAAATTGTCAATTATCTTTAAATTATTGATGTTTGATGATCCTATCTCTATTTAATCTTTATTATTAAGTCTCCCGAATGATATTTGGAGACTTATTGTTTTTGTACGGTTATTAATTCATGTTTTATTATTCCTCATCTTCTTTTTCTAATTCTTTCCTGCTCTGCATGAACTTGTTTCTCAGAGATGGCTGAACAGAATTGTACAAAACTCTAGGATATGATAGGCCTGCATATCTAGTTGTGCACCCTGGTTTGATTTTTCTCATTTTGGGTTAGACAGCCACTTTTCGGGGGAGGGGGGGGTGTCAAAAGGGTGTGGGGTCTAACATTGAACATTGTAGGAAGAATCATAGACTGTAGTGTAAATGGTTACTTGAAAACGGACAAAGATAATAATATAGGGTTTTCATAATCATATATTGGCTGTTACTGGCAATATATAGGGTTTATTAGATCTGACCCCTGGGGTCATCCCCACCCCCCAGGAATTTGAAATTACCATATATCTCAGAAACTGTTATAATCATGACCCCTAAACCATATATATTCATGTTTCTGATGTCAAGGGGCATCAAATGTTATGTAGGTCATGGGCCCTGTGGGTGGCCCTGACCCCCTCAAATAGCAAGTCCCTTAATATCTTCAAAACAGTTGAGATCCCCACCCTTAAACCATATATATTCTTGTTCCTTGTGTCAAGGGGCATCAAACGGTATGTAGGTCATGGGCCCCGGGGGTGGTCATGGTCAAGTGCACGAATATCTTGAAAACGGTTGAGATCCCCACCCCTTAACCATATATAATCTTGATCCTTAAAGGGCATCAAAAGGTATGTACCGGTAGGTAATGGGCCTCAGGGTTAAATTTAATTTTTCAAAACCGTAATGTACATCTATGGAACAGTTCCTATCATATCCCAAGATATGATGTGTCTATCCATTAAATCATAAAAGGAGTTCTAGGATCTATGTTTTTTTAAGTGATTAACGTCAATTATCTGCTACTTTTTGACTCCCTGGATGAAATTTAAGTTTTTTAAACCTTATTGCACATCTCTAGGACAGCCCCAATTATATCCCAAGAGATGACGTAGCTACTCCAAAAGTTGTAAGAGGAGTTCTGGGAACCATATTTTTTTTTGCAAAAAAACGTCATTTTTTGTTGCCCACTGATCCCCTTAATAAAAAAAAAATTCTGAAACCTGATCACGCCTCAATAGGACACCCCCAATCATATTCTAGAAGATCATTTGGCTACTGCCAAAAAAAAAATGGCGTTTTTGAAACCAGTTTTTTTTGTAAAAAAACGTCATTTTTCAGCCATTAAATGACCCCCAGGACAAAATTGAAAATTCCGAAACCTTATTGCGCATCTATAGGATACCCTAAAACATATTCCAGAAGATGATTTGTCTTCTGTTGAAAATGTAGGAGGAGTTCGAGGAAGAAGGTTTTTGTGAAAAAACGTCATTTTTTACCAATTATTTGACCCCCAGGACTAACAGAGAATTTTTGAAACCTTTTTACAAAACAACATGATACCCCAAATCAAACTCCAAGAGTTCAGTTTGCTGGTTTATAAGATGTAAGAGCAGTTTGAGAAAGTAAAACGTGACAGACGGACGGACGGACGGACAGACGGACGGACGGACGGAACAGGGTAACAACAATATACCCGAACTTTCTTTAGAAAGTGCGGGTATAATGATTATGACGGCACTTCATTTAACAAAACGAAAGTAGAATAAAGTACATTTTTTTATGGCATTGAGATAGCAACCCTGTAAACATCCGGTAAATTCAAGACAGAGGTTACGTGAGGATATTGAGTGAACTCCTTCTCTGGTATGACATTTTTTTAATTACATCAACTTCATTGTACTTAAAAAGACATGCTATTGATATATACTACCAAAATGCCGACTTTTTGTAAATAATAGGATAAGTTAAAAAAAAAAACTTTATTACGGCATTTATATAGCATTGCATTTTGATATTAGTAGGCGTTTTCATCTATTCCTTGTATTAGATCTTCGACTGTATATCATCCATTTATTAAATGAAAATCGGTTTTTCATTCAAAAATTTTTAAAATACATTTTGGGTTATAAACAAGAGAGGATAAAATTGCACGATTCGTCTTTTGTTTGTGAAACAGTGTCAGATACACATGTAGAATCCTGTTATGTGCAAAGTGCATGTCACACCTGAGTGGTGCTACATTGGTATTTAGTTAAATCTTTCATGACTTCAACACACCTCAGATTTTTACACAAGTTACACAAAACTATCTAATTTACTGAACAATCAATCTTCGACTGTATATTATCCATTAATTAAATGGAAACCGGTTTTTCATTTTAAAGAATTTTAAAAATATTTGGGTTATAAACAAGAGAGGATAAAATTGCACGATTCGTCTTTTGTTTATGAAACAGTGTCAGGTACACATGTAGAATCCTGTTATGTGCACAGCGCATGTCACACCTGAGTGGTGCTACATTGGTATCTAGTTAAATTTTTCATGACTTTAACACACCTCAGATTTTTACACAACTTACACAAAACTGTCTAATGTATTGAACAATTAATACATAACGAATTTACCAGAAGATCATTTACATGACGAATTATTTAATTAATAAGAAGTCCATCAATCGTTTTAAGATATTAAAAGATAAAGGAATATCTACAAATCACGATTCATATATTCTAATTCGCAAAAAGTATCAACATTACAATTTATATTAAAATCATTGTTTTATGATTAAGAGAATGATTTTAATAGCTACCCAATTTATACGAATATAAAATGGGTTTAGGCAATTTACCCTTTATAAATCGCGAAGCGTTTGATAAAAAAGTATATAAGTATTCCTTATTTGATTTTTTTCTTTAGATTAAACCGATCATTTGACATTTAACATGACATAAACTTGTACAAAGTTCAAACGTAACGTCAGGCGGATTGATTCGTTTTTGACGTTAGCCTTACTGCATGCAACGTAGGCAACATTCTTTATATTGTATAAAATAATTTTTCAGATTATGATTCGTATTAATTATACAAAGTTATTGTTCATTAAAAAAGACATAAACTATCAGAAAATATCATTTATATTTATACATAGTCCTACCATCACCCACTTTTACTTTCTTAATCACGAGTTTTTTTTAATGATATATCCTTTAGCGATTGACGTGAAGTAATTTTTTTCTTGCTTTTTCTAGAATTAACTATGCCGGAGCTCCTTAACAAGAATTACAGGGACCAGTTGGTCACGTGGATCGGTAAGCCCTGTCACTTCCGGTTGTTGTACAAGATCAGCAGGGACGGATGTTCACCTACATCATTTCATCAACAATGTGACGGTCAGGGTGCCACTGTGACAGTCCTGTACAACACAAACAACACGATATACGGCGGCTATCTGTCACAGAGCTGGAACTCTAATGGTGGATACATTGAAGATTCGGACGCCTTCCTGTTCCGGTTGCAATATAATAAATCATCCGACCCATTAAAGTTTCCAGTAAATGACAAAAGCAAAGCTGGATATGGAAGCTCTGTATACGGACCAACCTTTGGCGATGGGCATGATATTTATACATTTAGCGGAACAATAACCAGATCAGGGAATGAGTTTCCTCTCAATGGATCCGTCAGCAAAATTGGAAAGAGTTACAATCTGAACAGTCAGACAGTAGACACTGTTACAAATAATAGTCTGAATGTCACCGACCTGGAGATTTATAGAATTGTAGATCGTAAGCATTATCCATAGTCTATACAATTATTTCACTTATAAGTACATGGAAAACAAATGCGACCAGTTTTGGACTTTTGACTTAATACATTAAATTCTCAATCACATACTAATCACGAACATATGTAAAAGGAAACAACAAAATATAAATTGTTATAAAAATGAGAAAAATATCGTAAATAATATGCAGATTAATCTAACCTAAAATCTGTTTGTAGTATTTTCAATATTAAATCATACGATTTTCCCTAAACGCGTTCTTTCGGTAAAAATGACAATTGAAAAAGGATCATGTATTTGTACTAAATAACAATGACGTGATTTTGAAGAATGTTTTCTTGAAAATAAATTTGATATTTCCATTTAATTTTTAAAAGGTCACGATTTTAGTTAAAATTTAATTTTTCAGTTTTAAATGTCTACAATGCATCAGTAAGACATTTCTAATAGTCCACCAAAATTTGAGTGTTAGTCGTCAAATCATAAGCGAGATAGAGAGCTCACATTTGTTTGTTATGTAAACAAAGATCAGGGATGTTTTTGTTTACATTTTGAAGATTGTAAAGCAAATAACAGGTGTAGACCTAAAATGAATGTTACAAACGCTAGGAACTCTTTCTATATGTTCGAATGAATTAGCAGGTAGAAAAATCAAATTGAAGAAGAACGTTTACCGGTATATTGAACCGATATAAACAAAAGCAGGACACAAGCTTTGTTTACACATCAAAGAATTGCGGGCTCTGTATATTGCTTATTACTCTACGACTGGCACTCAAATTTTGGCTGATTATTAGAAATGCATTACTAAAGCATTGTAAATAATAAAAACAGAAAAATATAACTTGACCAAAATCGTAAGCATGCCCTTTTAAGATTTTGGAAACCAACTGTAGTCAATCAGTAAAATATTATGTCATTTTTGTTTACAATGAATATACAGGAATATACTTTAAAGTTAAATTATTTTGTAGGCGAGGATGAAGAAAAGCCCTGGAGAGAACACTTTGAGTGGACAACTAAGGTTTGTGTTACTAATCTATATTAATATTAAGGGTGTTCTAAAATAAATCAAAGTACTGAAGTACTGACGGGAGTTGATTTTATCGATTATCATTTATTTTTAAATCAACTTATCTTGCGTGACAATTAGTTTCTAGTCTGTATTCAAATTACGCTCATTTTAATAATATGAAATTTTATTAGACTTTTCCGACAAGAATTTAGAGAAACCCCATATGAATCATGTTGTGTAATATTTAAAGATAGATTTCAAACTATGTATTAGTAATTAAAACAATTCTAAAAATTGTATGGATCTAAGCACTATTGACATCGAACTCTAGTCTCGTTCAACCAGACGCTCAGCTGACTCCGTTAATCTCCGACAAGCAACAGAGCCTCTCTGTCGGAGATTCACGGAGACAGCTGAGCGTTTAGTAGAATGAGACCATATTATAATCTGGCGTAGGAATACATGAGGCTACAATATTAGCTTTATTGTTCGTATTATATAAAATCTGACTATTTTCAAAGTGTTTATAGATAATTTTCCTTGAAAAACAATACTTCGGTATACATTACATCGAATTTTTGTATTATTTTCAAGAACTAAGACTTTTCAGCGGTGATGATTTGTGCTAAGGTCCAAACACTGTTTCACTTTCGGTTTGCCAGAGTAACTGCATCGGAGAGTTGATTAAAATCAACTCCCCAAAAATATATTTGAGAATGAAATAGAAAGAATGAAACAAAACAACAAGAAATTTATCTGAAATATATTCATTTTTGATCATCTAAGTCGCTGTGGATGGATGATATCTTTGTACACATTGATAGTTATCTTCCTAATGAAACGTATTAGACAAATGTCTAATTTTGATTACCATAATATTAATGCAATGCATTGATGTCTTTATTACCATTCATTCATCTTGCAAACAATAACTACCTTCTGTACTGGTTTCTTGTAAATTTTTGTCACGTAATCCCTTTTTTTTCGCTTTTACACAGATAAAATACTTCTAATTTAAAAAAAAATATATTGACTAAACACTCTCCATTCTTAAAAATAATGGACAGAGACAAGTAAAATTGTTAACTTATTGGACAGCTACCAGGTAAGTTGAGTGAGACTGAGACAAATTTCACATATGAAAACCATATTCTTCACATATCTAGTTAATTCATGATCATTCGGACTACATTTACCCAGGAAAAAGTTCATAAAACTAAACCTTGACCATCAACCCCCTCTACAACCCTGAAAAAAAATTTCCATCTGAGCAAGTCAATGCATTCTTTGTTTTGGTTGGCTTAATCATTTCATCAAATGATTTTGTAAGTCGTATCAAAATTTGGCACATCATTCCAAACCTGAATATCCGGAATATCTCTTAGCACATTGTCAGTATATGCAGTACCTCTTTTACATCTTTAAATATTGTTAAATAAATAATTTCTCTAATAGAGAATGAATGGTGTTGCTTAGTAAAAAAGTGAATAAATATGAAATTTTCACAGCACGGCTTTATAAACCCCTTGTACATACCTGAAGGTATCCATTATACGAACAACATCAATTTCTTTGCAAGACTGGTTTTATTGTTCAAAATTAAAAAAATATATATTTATCAACATTGTCCACAGGTTTACCTGGTACTGTCCATTGTTAAAGCAAAGAAGGTAATGTTTTAAGTAAGATTTTAGCCTAAAACTGTTCATTCTGTAAAAGAAAGAACTATATATATCTTCTTTTCACATTTTAAGACAATGCAAGAACTTAAGGAGACGTTGCAAGTCTACGAACCCAGGATGGAAGCAAACGTGCCAGCAGCAAACATCCTTCTGATTGGTCAGATCGGCGCGGGAAAATCGAGCTTCTTTAATTCTGTTGATTCAATATTTCGCGGCAGAGTCACGAATAAAGCATGTAGTGGAAGTTCCGAGCGCAGCATCACGACAATGGTATGATACAGTGTACTTACTTATATTTGTTTGGGATATGAAACAGTCGTCCATTTCTGTTGTTTATTGTTCCATGTAGCTCAATGTATGTGTGTTTAATTCTTTACCCCTTTTACTGCAGGCGTAAGACGACTATAAATAAAACAATTGCCTAACATCTGAAATATAAACTTTATGATAATAACACAAAATAAAAATCTGTAAGGTGTTTGTTTTAATAAAATGTTATTTTAACAAAATCATGTTCACCTTATTGGTTTACATGCCTAGAACATGTTCTCTTAAACTTAAAGAATAGCAACATATTTTGCAAATGCTTTTGCAAAACAATTGCTTTCTTAAAAATTATGAAGAGAATAACTTTCTTTGGAACATTATTTTCTCAATTTGAGTAAAATATTACGCTAAATATATGTTCAATTTGAGCTTGCTAGACAAACATTCTGGCTGAGACTGATAAACTGAGCTCTTTAAGAAATATACATGTAAAACATACAATGAAATGTTTTCAGGGGAAGTTTTATGAAATTAATTTATCAAATAATGTAAATCACTTAAGCACTGTTATCGCTGTTAAAGTGAAATATTTGAATTAGAGAACAAATGGATTTTTTTCGCTTACCAAAAGCATGTAAGTAGATAAAGTAATCTAGAAATGTGTTTGTTATAATTTTTATTTCTTTTATCAGTATCGACGTTATGAACTGAAAGATAGCTCCACGAAGAAAGTTCTTAATTTCCGTTTGTGTGACACCTGTGGGTTCCAGGAAGGATCTGCACTTGATGCACAAGAATTTTCTTTCATCGTTTGTGGAAACCTCCCAGATTGTTACAGGGTAATACCATATTCTTTTGCAGAGTTGTATTGGGCAGCGATCGTCCTATATTCGTTTACCGTGTTTTAATTGTATATGTTCTATGTTGTAGTTTAATCCCTTGGTACCTTTTGAATCGGATACTCCAGGGTACATTAAAAACCCGGATTTAAAAGACAAAATTCACTGCGTGGCATTTGTTATAGATGGCAGCACTGTTGATGTAATGCCGGACAAAGTACTTAAACATATGAAAGATCTACAAGCAAGAATGAACCATAGAGGTACATTACAAGTAAAGTGGTGTTGAAAACCTACATTAGGACAAATAAAGAAGTTTTCTTTCTAATTCATTTCAAAATAAAGTACATTATAACATTTTATTTTATATCATAAGTTAATATTTAAACGTAAATTAAAGTGGTTTTAAGAATGCATGTTTAATTATGGAATAAGGAATCATTCTTTGAGTATTAGGAGGTGATAAGTTTGGTCGGGGCGTGATCAAATCCAATAAAGCCCAAAGGTCTTTCTGATAGATTTGATCACGCCTCGACCGAAATCATCACCTCTTAATATTCAAAGAATGATTCCTTATTACTTATAGTTATACAATTTTCAGCAATTGTACGAATTAATAATTGAATATAAATAAGGAAACCCCTCTTGCGCCCCAATTATACGTCATTTGAATTCATTGGACTGTATAGTACAAAATCGATTACAGTGTTATTACAGGCAAAGCCACTGAAAAATGTATATATATATATATATATATATATATATATATATATATATATATATATATATATATATATATATATATATATATATATATATTTATCTCATACGTGTGGTGTTTATTACCCGTGTGTTAAACCTTTGCTATATCACACGGGTGATGCTATATCAAATACTTCCGGTCGGAACTACTTTTGACACAGCCCCTCGCTTCAACGCTTCAGTAACCTATTTTCGAAGATTTGCTAGTACTTTCAACATAACTATATCTACTACAAAAATTAATATAAAATTGATTTTGTCAAAGATTTAAATTACAAATATGAAGGAAAACATAACTGCGTAGCACAGGCGTCGGAACCGGGGGGCTATTGTGAGTGGGGGGGGGGGGGGTTAGCCCCCCACACACACCTTTTTTGTAAAGTTATTCATAACCGTACCCACAAGACCCTTTTTTCTTGTTTGTCAAGATTTTTGATAAATTTAGCCCACTTCCAACTTTCAATTTGCTTTGTGAAGTTTATAAAACTACAAATTACGTTAACTATCAAGGAGTTCATCCTGACAACGCGATGAAAACAGAGCGCTCTGGTTGTGTTTATATACAAGAACTTACCGAAATAATGTTTCATGAAACTTTTATTCCACCACCAGTAAGAATCCTTATTCACTATTTTCAATTTTGAATCATAAGGCTAGCCTATTGTTTGTTTCATAAACATCATGCATCAACAACTGTTCCTCGTTCGAGTCAATTCAAACTAACGAGCATTCGCAACTTTGTGTATGTCAACAAACTTGATTATTCAAGTCTTCTAATCGGAATTTCCATTTAATCAAGTGAATAATCTCTAAGGAAACTTATCTAGAGCTCAAAAAATATTTTAAGGTTAATTTCAGTGAAACTTTACATTAAAATAGTTAGATTTATCTCAGGAATGACGTACTAAATTGTATTGCGCAAGGTCACAATAGCCGCATTACACAACGTTGCATCATCGTTTTTAATCTTTGGAAAAAAACCAATTTGGGTCACACAAGGGACTGTCTCAAAAGCTTCATAATATAAATCAAATTGTATGAGATAAATAGAACATCTATAAATTGTGTGATTTTATATTTGCTTTATCCAACTCGTTGAAATGGTTATATTCGCTCGGCAAGCCTCGCGAATATATACACCATTTCAACTCGTTGGATAAAGCAAATATAAAATCACACAATATAGATATCCTCTATATATATATATATATATATATATATATATATATATATATATATATTATAAACTAAACATAATGATATTAGAGAATAATTTATATCCATATTTCTTTTATGAACAGGTTTACCACAAGTTGTGTTGCTGACAAAGATTGACAAAATATGCCCTGAAGTAGCTGACGATGTAACGAAAACATATACAGGTACAGCTGTTTGCGATGCCGTGAATAAAGCAGCAGAAATCATGGGGCTGCCATCTGCTCAGATTCTTCCGGTAAAAAATTACGTAAGCGAACCAAACCTGAAAATAGCTTTAGACATTCTGATAATGAATGCCTTGAAGCGATGCATCGATTTTGCCGATGATTTTATGGACGAACAACTACTCAGAATATCAGCAGAAGAAAAAAAAAGTGACACAGAGAACCAAATCAAAAAATTTGATTAGTTCCGAACATTTTGATTTTTAATTCAGTTGAACGCTGAGTGTGATTAGTTGTATAAGAAAACTAAAGATGTTTGTTTCTTTAATACATGCTGCTTCAAAAAGCCCCTTTTCACAATAGTATTGTTTGCTAAGCAAAATTTGTGTTCAGTCAAATTGTTTATAGTAGTGGTTTAACAATTATTGCTAAATTACATTTAACAGATATGCCGAGTAAACGCGCTGCAGCTGGAAAACATGTCGAATTACATTCGCGTCCGGACGAATCGATTTAGTTAAATGCAGCAACATTATTGTAAATATAATTATGTTAATTAAAAAGTCCTTTTTCTTTGTATTTGTGTATTCATATGTGATTATTAATATTAAAAAAATAGTAAATATTGTTAATTTCTTACATTAAAACATTTTTGGGGCGCCATCGTTTGTTAAAACCAAGTCCGAATATCCATGATTGTCCTGCTGAAAAAACTGACATACTGCAGATAATTGGAATAGACACAAACTCACTATAGAAAAGAATAAAAACAAATACTCATTTCCACAATCTTACGGGATTGTATCAGCTTTAACGTGCAAACTGCATAGAAAATCCAAAAGAATTGAAATATACAGATCCAATCACCAGGGGAAAATTCTGGCAAAATCAAAATGACATATTGCACGAATTTTAAAAACATAAATTTGCTGAGTTAGCTCGATTAACGTCGTCCTTTTGTATAAAACGTTTATAAGCGTTGACGTTCATAAAGCCATGTTTGAACATTTAAATCTTACTGAATCACACCATCCTCAACCGTTATTTTGCACACAAATTATCAATGTGCGGGAATTTCGAACTATTCTCACCTTTATTTGTTATGTAATCAAAGCACAGGGATGGTTTTGTTACGAAGTTAAAAAGAAAATTCCAGTTTTAGACTTAAAATGAATGTTACAAACGCTAGGGACTCTTTTTTTGGTTCAAAATAAAGTAGAAGATAGAAAAATCAACTTGAAGCACTTTTACCAGTATATTGAACAGAAGTAACAAAAACATGGCACGAACCTTGTTTACATATGACAAAGAATGGTGGGCTTTGTATCTTGTTTATCACTATATCTTGTTTATCACTTGTATATCTCTTCGACTGACACTCACATTTCGGTTGATCATTAGAAATGCATTATTACAAGCATTGTAAACAGAAAATATGATTTGACCAAAATCGTGACCATTAAGATTGTGGAAACCAATAGTAGTCAATAGGCAAAACATCATATCATTTTTGTTTACAATGAATATACATGATTGTATACATAAACTATGTAAGTGCCTTTTATGTTTACTAAGAAATTATTAATTCTTCAGTTTTTAATGTGATGTTATATACTTATCACTCCCATTTTGGTTTTTTGAGTGAAGCTTCCCAGATTATTGTTGTTGAAAAAAGCAAATAATATTTTACACTACACTGAGTCATTAATCGTTATATACATTTTAGTTGAATACATTTTATCTTTGTAGACAGTATAACTATTTATTCTAATTTTTGAACTGAATTATTAAGTATGGAAATTTATACTGTGGAATCATTAGATTTTGTGATGGCTCAATTTTCGTTGAATTCATGGGTACCTCTCACCCACGAATTAACATCCACCACAAATTAATAAATTAAGTTATATTTCCGTTTGAAGGTATATGAGGATACACGAAATTAGGTCCCCACGAACATGTTTAATTTAAGCAATCCACGAAAATTGGTCCTCACGAATTTTAACGATTCCACAAAAGGATGAATTATACATCTTTCCAAGTACTTTATCAAAGAATATTTAGCAAGAAAATTTATACCGATCTATGAAAGAAACTCATTTATCGTTTAACTGCAGCCCAAATAAAACACAAATAAAAAATCGATTTACAGTATCTTTACCTCTTCAATAAGAAAGTTAAATCATTTTGTAGGTGAAGAAAGGCCTTGGAGAGAACACCCAGCATCGACAACCGAGGTTTGTGTCACCTATCTATATTGATATTAAGTGTTTTTGAAAATTAACAATTATATTTTAGAATGAAGTTCAAAGAATGCAACAAAACAACATGTAATATTTCTTATACATCTTCAATCGTGCTCATCTAAATAAATGTGCCCGAATGGCTTTATGATAAATATGACCACGCTCCGACCGAAATTATCACCTCATAATATTATATAAATAGTGCCTGTTTGGGAGGGTAACAGTTGAAATTGACACCCCGAGAAAACCATTGTCAACCGACGCGAAGCGGAGGTTGACAATGGTTTTCGAGGGGTGTCAATTTCAACTGTTATCCTCCCAAACAGGCACTATTTATTTTGTTATACTGAATGTCTTTTTTAAAATTTTTAAGAAAATTTTACTGCTTTTATATAGGAATAACGTGAATTCTACAGCGAACCGTACGCGCATAATTTTCGCGCATGTAACATTTTTTAATGTTACCCGTTGCCAAGTGCGTTGCTAACGCTGAGGGTAATAGTAAATATTATTAACTGCGTCTTAACCAATCAGATTTCAGTATTTAATAGGAAAGTGTAACAATCAAAGAATATCCCACTCCTAACGTTTTGATTTCAATGCGCAGATGATCATTATATTTTAAATGAATATGATTTTATTTATTTAATCATAAAAAAAGATCATTATTTCATATTACACAACATTCAAAAAGAACATCAAGAAACAAACACGTTTTTACGGAAACTGTTTTTTCATTCGGAGGATTTTTAGACGAAAATGATACACGTTTAGCATAAATACAATCTTGCAAATGTAAAAAACAATTTTTTAGTCAAATTTTGCGAGAATGTCATATAACTAAAATTTGACATCACTGACCCCCATGTTTTATTATGTCAAAATGATACTTAATACATATTTAGGCAAAGTGGATTAGTCTTATAAAATTCCTGATACTAGAAATGTTTTTGTTTCAAATCAAACTGTAACTATTATAGAAACTGTCTATTTTAAGTGCAAAAATGGTTACCAAAAAGTTAATTCAGCTTCGGAAAATTTATTTTCGTAATCCTTCTATTCAGGGTGACCATTGTGCATAATTAAAAACAATATTTGAGGAAATAAGTTTCCTTAATAAAAAATACTGACAACAAATCCTTATCAGGCTGAAATCGCATCTTAGGGGAAAAAGGTCAAATAAAATTGGCCATAACTCAAAGGGATGAACACTGAATTCCCATTATCTTTGTATGTTGAAGTATGTTTTGTTTACAGATTGTAATGATTTACTTTTCAAAAAATTCTTGATCAAGAACATTGAGGAGTGTTATACCTTAAAGACATTACTTTTCATGTATCACATGCTTTCGATTACTATGCAGCACAGCCACTACCGTTTTTCGGTTATGCTATAAAACGCGCCCATTTTGTGTCGCTCATCTTTAATAAAATTATTGGGTGATAGGCTTCAAATTTGATTCGTAATGTTATCACAGATAAAGATAGTCGAAAACGTTAATATTATGTAATATAAACGATTATGGAAGGTATCACAAGATCGGTGCAATACGCCCTCCTTTATAACTAAATAGAGAACCTTGATAAAAGATGTATTGCCTTACTAAGTTAGCTTCGGGTTTATTTGTTTATTTGTTTACATAACCCATACATTTCGTATATCTACTTTTAACATTTAAGACAATGCAAAAACTTAAAGACACGTTGCAAGTCTACGAACCCAGGATGGAAACAAACGTGACTGCAGCAAACATCCTTCTGATTGGTCAGATCGGCGCGGGAAAATCGAGCTTCTTTAATTCTGTTGATTCAATATTTCGCGGCAGAGTCATGAATAAAGCATGTAGTGGGAATTCAGAGCGCAGCATCACAACAATGGTATGATACAGTGTAATTATTGTAAACAGCTTAACATACTACACATTTGTCCTGGTTATGAAACCGTCGTCAAAGTTTGCTTAAGGAAACTATATAGACATGTAGTTCATTGCATGTGTATTTAATTTGTTACCTTTCTTTACTGCAGACCTCAGAAATTTACATAAATCTTAAAACAGAATTGCGTTTCATTGAAATATCAAACTATAAATAATAACATTAAAATCAGACAGTATTTTATAATATTCGGAAAGAAAAGTTTTTAAGAAAAAAACATTCATTTAACCTGCCTTTAGCAAGGTCTCCTAAACTTGTAAAATAGCACCATATTTTGAAAATGCTGTTGCAAAACAATTGCTTTTTTAAATAACTTCCTTTGGAAAGTTTCGTTCTTCGTTTGAGTGAAATATCCAGACTAACATACTAGCTGAGGCTGATTTACTGAGCTAATTATTTTTAAAAAGTACATGTAAAACATACACTTACGTTGAAATATTGGAAATAGCGGAAGTTTTATGAAATTTTTTTCATTTGTTCGTTTCTTACATGTAAAACCCATAACACTGCTAGCGTTTTTCAAGTGAACAATTTTAAATACAAAAAATAGTTTGAAGCCATGAGATTTTTGCAAACCAAATTTATGTTAGTATTAAAAAAACAAATCTAAAATGTGTTTTTGTAACAAGTTTGATTGTTTTTATCAGTACCGACGTTTTGAACTGAAAGATAGCTCCACGAAAAAATTTCTAAATTTCCGCTTGTGTGACACTTGTGGATTCCAGGAAGGATTTTCTTTTGATGCACAAGAGTTTTCCTTTATCGTTTGTGGAAACCTTCCAGATTGTTACCGGGTAATATTACGTTCTTTTCAGAGTTGTATTAAGCAGCAATCCACACGCATTTGCAATGCGTTTTTAATTGTGTATGTTTTATGTTGTAGTTTAATCCCTTGGTACCTTTTGAATCGGATTCCGCTGGGTACATCAAAAAGCCGGAATTAAAAGACAAAATTCACTGTGTGGCATTTGTTATAGATAGCAGCACCGTTGATGTAATGCCGGACAAAGTACTTAAACACATGAAAGATCTACAAGCCAGGATGACCCATAGAGGTAAAGTATAGGTTACGTGGTGTGGTGAACCTACATTACGGCAAACGAAGAAGTTTTCCTTCTAATTTATTTCAGAAATAATGTACTTTAAAACATATAATAGTTTTTATTGTCTTTAAAATAGTATTTGAACGTATTTTAAAATGCATATGTAATCTAAACTAAGAATAATTTTCATCCACATTTCCTTTTTAAATAGGTTTACCACATGTTGTGTTGTTAACAAAGATTGACAAGCTAAGCCCAGAAGCAGATGACGATGTAACCAATACTTATACACATACAGCTGTCTGTGAAGCCGTGAATAAAGCAGCAGAAATCATGGGACTGCCATCTGCTCACATTTTTCCGATCAAAAATTATGTAAGCGAACCAAACCTAAAAACAGCTTTAGACATTTTGATAATGAAGGCCTTGAAGCGATGCCTCGAGTTTGCCGATGATTTTATGGATGAACAACTACTCAGAAAAGCAGCAGAAGAAAAAATGAATTGCACAGAAGTTGAAAGTGATCAGAATCACATAGAGAAAAAATTTGAAAATATGATTAATTAGGTCTGAAACTTTGGAAGTTAAATTCAGTTGAATTATTTATTGTGACAGTGTTGGTTTTGCAATGCACACTGTTTCTAAAACATAAAACAAGTTTTCTACCTAAGTAACTGAATAAATAAAATATGCTCACACTGGACTTTGTGTAAGGGATATGTCTGTATCAAAAATAAAGCAGTGAAACATATGAAAAACACCAGAGAGGATAGTGGTTTTAAAACATAATAAATTACCAAACCTAAAACGAAATCATCGCTTTAAAAGATATACTAAATAAAAATCATAAATTCAAAACATGTCTTTGTTACTCTGCAACCCAAGTTTAATTTCAATTACCATTACCCCCCCCCCCCCCTCCCCCCAACTCGCACACCCACCAAAAACAAACCCCCTCTAATGCTAAGAATAATTATTTTTAATTTTTATTTTTAATTTTTATGAGACTTATAAACTGTTACAGCCCTAATACGAATGATAATTATATATTATTAATAAATTCATGTTTTACCAACACACAATTCACTAAAATGTCCTTATTTGCCAATATAACAACACAGAAAGCGTTTGTTGTTTTTTTAAATGCTTTGTCTGTTCAAAAATTTTGCGAGCATGATGACCAAGCTCAAGAGGAATGGACTTTTAGTAAATCCAGGTTGATCAGATATAGTGGGTTTCCTGTCACAGTTTGTATATATGAAGCACGAATGAAAAAAAAAAACCCACATCTTTGTTTTGGTTTTTCAGTAGAAAAGGTCATGGGATCTTTAAGATCTATAAATTAACATTCGACGTTTAATGGTTTTGTTTTACTTCGTTTTCTGTTCCTCTCTATATTCAGAAGTAATATCATCAATATATCGGTTATAGCCTAAAGATATTCACTGTTTCTTGGATATCAATTAAAAACAATTTTACTTTAAAAATGTGTGTAAATGATTTCCAAACATTTTTTCTTTTAATATTATAAATCACCAATAAATGATTATTTCAATAGAAGTTGGGATAAGAAAAAATCACCTGACCTCAATATCTGCAACATCATATATATAATGTCATTGCTTTATTCTGTATACTAATATGTTTATGTCATATAATTAAAGTGAAAAAAAAATCTTTTTAATCTAAAGAATTGCGATTTCTATGACGTGTTTTAAGTGTTTGCTATAAGATAAGAAACGTTTTATAAAATGAGGAAGATATTCATTCATTTTCTAATTCGTGTTTCGTATTATATTGATTTCATTTGTTTCATTACCTTGATCCTATATGTAAATACTAAAATGCTATTATTTATGGCATGTATAACTCTGTCGTATTCTTAAATGATATAAACGTTGTTGTTAATATCTTGACACCTGACTTGAAAGAGTATGAAATTAGGCAATTATATTTGGTGCAGTTTTGATGTCAAAATGGTCTATGGTTTCAAACGATAAATAGATTCTTATGCAAAGAACGGAATTTTAAAAATTCAAAAACAAACGCTTAAACGCCTTGCCATTGTCACAACGTCGATTGAAATAGTGCCTGCCATAACACGGACAAGGTTTGTAAGGTCAAAATAATTCTTATTCAGAGTATGCAAAAAGCAAATTGCCTGTCGATACTTTTAACAGATATATTGTTATGATCTAATTAGTTAGCACACGAGCTAAATAATGAAGTTAGGGATTAAACTTTAATTGCGCTTGCGTAAATTGGAATTCTGGGAAATAGTTAGACAGTCCTTGGAGGAATTCGAAGATGTTATAAATCTGGTCAGTTTCTAAATGAAATTGCGCATCGTCGTTTTGAAAGGCTACATATGGGTATTGTCTGCACCCACGGACCCAGTGGTCTTCGTGTCTGTTTCATTTTTATACAGCGTGATAAATTTCTGATATATATACACGCAAATATACACTTCTCGCTTCTCTTAAGCTTAGTAAGATTGGAGAGGAAATATATTGGCAGTGGTTTGCGGGCCCATGAAATTCAGAGAGCTATTTTTGCAAAGTTAAAATTATAAGTAATAGGCAGGTTTGCAGTCACACAGTGTATGTACACTGCTACAAGCTTGTTTTCGCGCATTGGCATACAGTCATAAAAATAAGCGTGCAAACTATACACATACTTGCATATTTTTTTGCTTCTGAAAGTTATCGTATAAAAGAGGTCTTCCTTTTTCGGAAATACCCGAGAAACTAGTAAATGCCCTCTTTATTTGTGTTGCCTTTTTAAAGCAATATGAGCTTCAATTTTTATGTTGAAATATTTTTTTTTTACGAAAATGTTATTTTCTACTAAAATGACAAAAATATCATGGTTTTTAAATTTTTATTTGCCATAGTTTTGTTAAAACAAGTCGTTGAAATGCCTTATTTGAAGCAAAATTGAATTATTGTCGTCATGTACAAAAATTAATCTGTTATATATTCCTTAGAAAAGAAGTCTTTCTTATGACAAAAACTAATGTTTTTTCAAGTCTTATCTATTATTAAAGCTTAAGTTAAATGCAGACTAGATAAACTAGCAGGTTTTTGGAGCAAAATAAAAGTCTAAAAAATACAGCTCATATTGTTTTAAAAACAGCAATATGATTAGCGCTACATAAAGGTTTTTTTAAAAATTGTACTTCTTTTAGTACTTGTTTTGTATACAGCCGTAAGGTTTTGGTTATCGGTGTAATATTTTTTCATACCTTCTAATGAACTAAAACATAATTTAGGCGGTAACATCATTTTTATTTTACTCTCGTGCGATAAATTGTAATAATTTCTTAAGTTTAGAATCCAGAAAAAGAAAACAAGAATTAGGAGAGGATATTTTCAAAAACAATACCTATTCAACATTCCTAATCTTTTTTAAAATGATAAGCTGTTAATGACATAAATGGCACACCATAATCGGGTACATCTTTGAACTTTAAAACGAAACTAGGATAAATCGAAGATGGTTTTCAGAAAATACTAATTTAAAACCAATTCAAGGATTTCTAATAGCAACTAGAAGATAACCTAGGAAAGGTAGGCATGTCTGTGAATATAAGAAGTGTAAAGCTATTGCATTAAACACCGAATATGTTGTATATAATAAGGCTCAATGGTCATGTCCATTTAAACGATATATTTATTTACTTTAAACGGAGAGCTCTGTATTAAAATATAGGATATAGGATAGCTGAAATGTATTTGGAATTATGCTTGACTTAAGGTAGTCCAACCATAACTAAGGTGAATTGAACAATTTTGATTGATCTATACTACAACAAATAAATATTATAAAGCTTTTATGAGGCTGACATAGACCAAAGTTGGGTGTATGTATAAAGTCAATTAAATGAACTGTGTGCACTTAAAACTTTTTTAACGAGTTGTCTGCCCTTTAGGAAAATTGAAAAAATCATTTCCTGAAAATATGTATGGTAAACTATGAATTATTTTAGCATATTCGAATACGGAGAAAACTTTTGCAACTTTTTACCAAGAGAAATGTGAGAAAATTACTTGTACTAAAGAAATATATTTAAAAATGCATTTTCCCATAGATTTCAATGTTAACTTCAACATATGATAAATTTATTAGAATAATCTTTTTTTAAAGATTTCAAAAGTGAAACATTATTATTTAATAAACTCCTTAAAATCACACTAAGATTTTAGTGATCAAACTTGCAATCTATTAGATATGAAATATGATAGTTATGGATGGACTACCTAAACCTAGATAAACAATTATTACCGAAAAAAATAATATTTAAAAATTTTAAGATCTAAAGGTTGATATGATGACCATCGAGCCTCCATACAGAGCTTAATCAAGTAAGATGATATTTACATGAACTATTCATTGAAAGGACAGGGTCACAAACCAGAACGAAATTAACTGTTATTGGGTCCATAAAATCACCAATACGGTATCATTTATTAGATAAACAAACAATTAAAGCTAATCACAATTATCAAAATCTATCACTTTTTTCACTCTCATTTGAACGATATCAAAACCATGATATATATTTTCATAATTTGCCAAATAAAAAGAGGCTGGTGAAATATCTTTAGGGATGTGATCCTTTTTAGATTTTGGTAAAGACAATAAAAATCATGTTTTAATCTGTCATTTCTTAAAAAATACGAAAGAAATAAGTAACAGATCTTAGAGTTTTGGCAAATTATGACATTTTCTCATGAATTTTATTGCTGCTTTCAAACAAATATTTTATGTTAAGCATCTGTCACAACTGGCCGTACCTGTTTGGTGATCGTGCGTGTGCAACGAGTTTTGCCTTTCGTGGCTCACGTGGCTGATCATAGCGTTAAAAATCGCATTGAAGTGATTGAGGTTTCAACGTAATACAAACGGACCTTTGACGTGCCAGTCGTAGGTGTCACGTACAATTTTGATTTAAGACGGGATTCCACTCGCAACGTGCGATGCTCGTAGGAACCGTACTTCCATCATACGATTGTCGTGCACCAGACTTACGCTTTCCTTGCGATCGGCAGTAATAATATTCACGTCGTAGGTTAACTGCAAGTTATTTGTAACGGTGTTTCAAGTTACAAATAAAATAGTCATCTATTAATTCGTGAGTTCGCTTAGGTTTCCTTTCTAAGAATCAAGTAATAATCAACAAATGCAACGAATTATTTAAACAAACAATTCTGTTTGCTACTACGTACTGTGCTTCACAACTCCTATCGATTCACCAATACAGTTGAGAGTCACTAAGACACACATTCACAAAGACACTATCCAGTCATCAAGACAGAAGTTACAGAAGCAGAGTTAAGATCTGAGTGGTCTAGCTAACAATTCAGTTACTTTTCAACACAGCTCAAATCCCTGATCTATAGAAATCTAACAGAGGAGTTTCACCAGAAGACCGTTCAAAGTGTTCAGGCAGAAGACGAACTAAGAATGATAGGGTGGCTGTTTATATACCCAGCAAGTTCTCACTGATTGGCCTAATCATGTATCATTTCTATGAGATATACTGATTATCATTGATTGGTCCAAAATAGAGGCATCTGATTGATTAAACACATGATAAATTTCAATCTGGAAGTAAAACCACTACACAATCATACCGACGTCTCTCTGTTCCCCACGACAGCTGCACGGACAATTATTAGTTTTCACGATAAAGAGTATCTTTATGTATAATATTATACATGTATGTACTTAAATATATCACTGTAAGAAAGTAAATATTGAAACGTCAAAAGAACTCGTGGAAAAAGAAGACTATTACTAGTACACTGTAATTGCTGCTTTGATACAATTATGAAAACAATTTCATAAAACTCTGATGGTCATAATGATAATCATTTTTTTCTAAGTGGAGAAAGGAGTACTCTGTTTTCAATCGTAATTTATCATACTCACGAAAAAACAGCTTGTGGATGTGTGGATGTGTTGAAGTTTTTTTTGTGTAGTTGGTTTTTAATCAATAAAAAATATCGTTATGCGCGTATATATATCATTTTTCTTCTCATTAATCCGAAATTCTATTGTATATGATTTTATCTTAGAACGCTTGCAGGTCGAAGTGATTGGGAAATCTTATGCCATTTCTCTACAATATACTTTAATATTCAGTTCCTTTTTCTTATTCGCCTTTCGTATTTTTGTCAAAATGAACTTATTTGATGTGTTTGATTATGGTTTTTGAAGGAGATTTAACACTATAATCTTTGATTTGATTTTGATGAATGGTAAAACTATCGATTCTCTAATCATTATGGTGATTGTTTTCATAATCATTTTTCTAAAATCTTGATTACGCACCCCGAGCAATTGATGTAGGCATGATCTAAGTGTGACGTACGTTTATTGTACGTTCAATTTATATGTTGATGGCAAGCACATGCGACTTGCAGTCAACGTACGTGTAACGCAATGGACAAGTAGATCTTATTACGTCATTCGCACAAGTCAAATCGTACAGTCCCTTTACGGTTTCTTGAGCGTTCGTTTTCAGATCTTGCAAGGAAACCGTGGTAATTGTTGTTTATGTCCAACAGCCACCATGCTTGCTTACGGGCAGCGTACGTCTTTCCAAAATCGTAAGATGCACTTGCGTGTCTCGCAAGATTTTCATCAAAATCCGCCTGTATATCACTCAAAGAAGAACGTACAACCAGTTGTGACTAAAGCTTTAAGTTGCATATTAATTATTTATCGTTTCAAACAGCAATATGGCATCAAGGAAAAATTAGATTTTCATAAGTCGTATAATTTTGTTTTTGTTTTATGAATAATGTTTGTCTACATTTGTCTTTCTTTTCTTTAAATATGGATGAGAAATGACACTTTTCATCGTTTGAATTTTAAAGAATCAACTTACTCAAAAATACATACTATGCCGGAGCTTCTTAGCAAGAGATACAGAGACCAGCTGGTCACATGGATCGGTAGACCTTGTCACTTTCAATTGTTGTACAAAATCAGCAGGGACGGATGTTCGGCCCCGACGTTTCACCAGAAGTGTGACGGTCAGGGCGCCACGGTAACAGTCCTGTACAATACAAACAACACTATATATGGCGGCTACCTGTCACAGAGCTGGAACTCTAATTACGCATACATAAACGATCCGAACGCCTTCCTCTTCCGTTTGCAGTATAATGGATCATCTAATCCATTAAAGTTTCAAGTCAAAAATGCAGGTTATGCTGGATATGGACAAAGTGATTATGGTCCAACATTTGGCGGCCATGATATCTTCACGTTCAGCGGAACAGTTTCCCCTTCAGGAAAGGCGTTTTCTCTTAACGGTGGCTTTAGTCTTGGTCAAAGTTACAACCTGAACGGACAGAACGTAGACACTATAGCAAACAACAGTCTTCAAGTCACAGATTTGGAGGTTTACAAAGTAATAGGTTAGATGATTTTTACAATTTTGTAAACTAAATTATAGATATAAAATGTTTAACAATTCTAGTCAAAGACTTACTTAATATAAGAGTTTTCTGATTGTAATGACCAGACATAACTTAATTTCATGTATCTGATTCAGTCATTTATTATATATTTATCAACTTCAAAAAAGAAAATGAGAAAACTACTCTAATGAAAAAAAAACCCACTGAATATTATGGTGAAATCACATTCTAAAGGACTATATATGGTTTGAGCCTAAAATGGCCCCCTAAAATGAACGTTGTCATTTTACTGTAATTCTTTGTTTTATTTGTACACATATACATTTAAAGTTTTTTCATAATTTTCATTTTGAATTTAGTGCCCACAATTTAAAAATATGACATCATAAAGTTTACCTTTTCCCGCCATTTTCTCATTTTCAGCATAAAACGGCTTGTTTTGAGGCAGTTTTTCTTTAAGGAAACATTGAGCAACTACTTGAGCAAACAAAATATTTTCACCAAAGATGTATCTTTCCAATACTTATAAGTAACAAAAAGTTCGTTCTTGTTTAAAGAGTCGCTCTATATTTCCCATTCTAAAAAAGATAAGAAAAATGTCAATTTTTGGTTGATTTTGATTGAATTATAAAAATAGCGTCACTTCTGACGTCATATACTGCCAGTGAGTGCATATAAATCAAATAAATAGGTGAAAAACATATTTCATGTCAACTCTTTTATAAAATAACACAACAAATTAATGTACCTGAATCATTTTAAAAATATCGGATTTTGGGGGCCAAATTTGACTAATATCATATATAGTTTTTTATCTCTTTATCTTACACAATATTTGATATATAAAGATGGGCCGGGTCAGACAGTTCCTGATCTAGACAAACCCTGGAGAGAACACGATGGATGGACAAATGAAGTATGTACACTTGGTTCGTTATAACAAAACTGTTCTATAATACTTTATGGTTTCAATACATTTTAACACATTATAAACAAGCCATATGAATACACTCAGTTATTGAATTTCTATCGCAAATACTCAGTCTGTTCCGAAATTGGTGGGGAAAATGCAATTTATTCGTTTTATCTTTTGTTGGAAATGGATTCACACTGTTCAATTTGATGCGGTTTAATTTTTGACTGCAATATAATAAAGGTTTGCATCACTGTTTTGAGCTCTAATTGCAAACTACATTCTTTAACTCTACATTTATTTAAAAAATAAGATATTATTTTTTAATGTATATTGGTATAAGTGTAAATCTTTCACAAAGCCGACATGAGAAACAGTTGAAGCTCGGCGGAATATTTCTTCTTCCTTTGAAGTCACGGAGCTGTTGGAAATTTTAAAACAAAGTGTTTAAAACAGGGTTAGGATCTACGGAGGAAATTAATGGTCCTCTTTTTCCCTTTCCTCTCTTTGCAAAATAAAAAAAAGAGTTTTTAAACCTTATAAAAATTTTTTTAAAAAAGTGGCAAAAAATTGTCTTTTTGCTCTTTCAACTGACGCAACATAGAAAAGCCCCGAGCAACAGTATCAAATAGTGACATTCTTATTATCTTTTTTTATTTCATAGAATATTTGTTTCTCGTCTAACATTAATTTCATAGAATAATGCATGAGAATAAGGAATCGTAGGAAAATCTAGTGTTACTGCTTGCATTGATCTCAAAATGATTATTATCTTTGTAATAATGAATATACAGTGTTTCGATAACATTGTGCTTTTATAGAACCGATCATAAGATTATGAAAGAGTAATTGATGCATTTAAAACCTATACTAATATAATGATCATTATGGTGTTTTTAGATCGTTTAATGAGGAGTATGTTATTCACTCAGTTGATATGAGTTTTATTTTAGACAATGCAAGCACTTAAGGAGTCCTTGCTTGACTACAAACCTATGACAGAAACAAGTGTAGCTGCAGCAAACATTCTCCTGATTGGTCAGATAGGCGCAGGAAAATCCAGCTTCTTCAACTCTGTCAACTCAATTTTCCGGGGGAAAATTACCAGCAAGGCTTGTAGTGGGAGCTTCGAACACAGTGTGACAACGATGGTGAGAGAGAGAGAGAGAGAGAGAGAGAGAGAGAGAGAGAGAGGGGGGAGAGGGAGAGAGTGAGTTTGTAAGATAAAACAATTAAGCCACAACATTTTTAACCAACATGCAGATTACTTGAGTGGTTATATTAATGCTCATGTTAAATTGAACCACATAACAATGATAGAAAACCTGTTTTAGTTATCATTTATGTAAAGAAAACAATCAGTTTTTATTTATTTATTTTTTCTTATCAGTATCGACAATACAAAGTGAAGGATTTTTCCAAAGGAAAGTTTCTTAACTTTCGCCTGTGCGACACTCGTGGCTTTGAGGAAGAATTTGCACTTGATGCTCAGGAAATTTCATTCATTTTGGATGGAAATATTCCTGACCGGTACCAGGTGATTCATAATTTCATTTAAGCAATACAATGTGGTCTTTACAACACATCTCTCCCGAAAACCAAAAACAAATGCTAGTATATATTTTATAACTTGTAACCAACCCCCATCAATTATTTCGCATGTTAAACAGTAGATTCGTAGGTTGACTTTTCGGGCATTATCTGCTTTTTGTTTCAGTTTAACCCTTTGGTTCCTTTCACACCGGATACCTCTGGGTATATCAAAGACCCCAATCTGAAAGACAAAATTCACTGTGTGGCGTTTGTCATAGATGGCAGCACTGTTGATGTTATGTCGGACAAAGTCCAAAAACGGATGAAAGATCTACAGGTCAGAATGAACCACAGAGGTAAGAGACAGTATAAATAAAAATACCCAAAACTTTATCGATCTGACAGATGACATTGCGGGGTGTCAAGCCACATTAAGCCATATTTTTCAACTTTTGTATGCAGGGTTACCTCAGGTCGTCTTCTTGACCAAACTTGACAAAATATGCCCGGATGTAAATGACGATGTTAAAAACACGTTTACGAGTACCGCTGTCTGTGACGCCGTGGAGAAAGTAGCAGAAATAATGGGTCTTCCACGTGCCCACGTGCTTCCGGTGAAAAATTACGAGAGCGAGACTAAGCTGAAGACTACAGTGGACATTTTATTAATGCAAGCTCTGCAGCGATGCCTTGACTTTGCCGATGATTACATGGATGAACAACTTGACAAAATGGCAGCGGAAGGAAAGAACGTTCGAACCAAAGATTAGTTTGATTTGTTTTCCATATAAACATTGTTAATCTAGTCGAAATCATTTGATTTTGCATTGAAGTCTACCTGTTTTTAAAGAGACATGAAAGACATTTTACTGATTTGGTTATTGTTCTTAATTTAAACGTCTATAGCTCTGTAATAAAACAGTATATTCAATGAATTGTCGTTAAATGACGTCAATGCTGCAAAATCATATCATATATGACAACAACAAAATCCTTGTTTTTTTTGTTTTGTATTGATTATAGCTAAAAAGTTTAGAGATGTTATTTGAAATTATTTTTAGAACAATTTACAGAAACAAAAGGGCACATATATGTGAGTTCGGGCACGGTAGAAGTTAAATGAATGAATGAATGAGTGAATAAGGTAATGGGTTTATAAATGTAGGAATGAATGTGTTCATGTATATGCTAAACAACAAGTTAATTTATCATCATATGACAAAAGTAAAGCTTATTATTTATTATCCAATTATCCTTTGTCTTGTATACAAATATATCAATAATATATCACTCTGTAAACTGGTAAATTATACTACACACTACATGTGTATATACTGTATTCTATGATTATTTTATAACACCACTTCTTGACTTTGTATTTTGGAGAGGGTTTATATAGGCTTTGCTTGTTGCCTAATCCATTTGATTACTCAATAAAATATGTTTAAAATTAAATTAAAAATTAGATGTAGAACCGACTACGGTAGGGTTGAGATGGCAAACATGGCGCAGAGCTTTTGAGTTATTTATAGTTGGTAAAGGAATAGAAAATGCGGCACAGAAAAGGAGAGCTTTGTTATCGCATTCTGGAGGTGCAGGGTATTTATTTTACATTTCATATTTCCTGCTGTTGAACTAGACGGAGATGAGATGGTGTACGACATAGCTATTGAACACTTTGACAACTACTTCCGGCCAAGGGTAAACAAACAATTAGAAAGGCATGGGTTTCGTTTGATGACACAAGAACCGACAGAGAGTGAGGATCAGATTGTGACTCGATTGAAACAGAAAGCGCAACATTGTAATTTTGACAAGGCGGATGAACATATTAGAGATCAAGTCATCGTAAAATGCAAATCATCTCACTTACGTAGGGAATTATTGGATAAGGGAGTGATTTGACACTCGAGCAAACGTTAACTACAGCAAAGGCTTTTGAACAAAGTTAACAAGCTACCGGAATTGAAAGAGGAATTCAGAAGCTTTCTTTAAAAAAAAAGAAAGTGTACAAAAGCACAAACCGAACTCAAGTATAACTTATTATAGGGTGGCCAAAGGAAACATAAGTCAGACCAGCATGTCCAGCCATCGGTCAAAAATGCAACTAGCCAGATTACTTTAGTAAGCGCTGTACATCTTCCACACCAATAATTACAAATATTTTAGACGAAGCAAACCAAAAAAACGAGTTAAACTGATGGACACAAAAGATCAGGTGGACTCCGATGACGCTTATATATTTTAGGGAAGGCAATCGGTTACAAAATTGCTTATCTGTTAATCGCAAGACGTTCCGACTTTTAACTGGTTAATCGTATCAGAAATTCAAAACTCACTCTTTGGAAACATATTTTTATTATTGCATTCACAAAAAAGTTTATTTTTACGTGCAAGAAGACAAGTATATGAATTTGTTAGCATAGTCAAGTTTAATGATAGCATTTCGATAGAAAAAAGAATATATAGTATTACACATGTAACGAATGAACGCCTGCCGTAGAGAATATTCTTTTTAGATAGCACTGATGTGACTGGTATTGATAATATTTTCGTGCTAGTCCTGCAAGATTAAGAAACAGTACTTAATATTCAGACCACCATTTGAGAAGATCAACATTTTGCATTCCTTTTTATTTAAATACTTTTAAGCTTCACTTTCCGATCCGTTCAGCTCGTCTTAAAACGCTGCTAGAAAGACCAACGATTGTTTAGCTTTGAAATTTTTGGGGTGGGTGGTTGTTCTTTGCTGATGGTTTCTGGTTGCGCGCGATTAATCAATGATAAATCATTTATTAGAACCGAGAATTCAAAAGTAATTTTGAAACTAATGAAATGCTCCTTTTACACGTAGTTGTATTATGTGGCCAAGATAATGATGACTTGTCAGGTTTCGAAAATGCAGCATCTATATTTTTTTTAACATTATCATGTACAATAGCAAGAACTTTCTTATCAAAACGGCGACAGAAAGAATGTGTATATGCCTCAATGCAAATTTTCTCAACTCACAAGAAACACTTGCAGTCGGCCGTAGACAGAATTACCAAACAGTTACCACAAATAATGGTGGAGTACAGGATATTTTGATGAATGTCGACTCTGGTGCTAGTTACAATGTCATCGATCGCTATCTATGGGAAGAGCTCAAGAAGAGAAAAGAGATCAGATAAGGAGCTTTGTCAGTATGGAAGTGCCAAACCACTGGACATCCTAGGAAGCTTTATTGCAGTGGGAATTTCACTAGTGAAAGCAGAGTTCATTGTGATTCAAGGTAAAGGACAGACCCTACTAAGACTTAACGAGGCCGGGTCTAATTTGTTCTGCCCTAGATTTTTGGATGAAACTTTTTACATGAATTTCTACTGATATAATTATTATTTTAAGATTAAAAAATAAGACATTTACCACACCGTTTGTTTAGGGGGTCATCTCAAAGTTTGTTAATCTTTAACATAGGACCCTATGGGATTTTGCTTGAAATGTGTCAATTTTGCATATTTTTTACATTTTTTCAAAATTTCTGCCCTAGGGATTTCTTTTTCTGTTCTACATATTAAAGTTATTGCTAAAAGGCATCAAATGGTCAAATAAAAAAAACCTTTTACCTCCTGGTTTGTTCCAGGGGTCTTATCAAAGTTGATTTTTGTATGCCCAATTTCCCAGATTCGTCAGATAATGGCTATTTTTTATTTGACAAAGGCGGAAAGGGTGATCTATATGGTATTATTAAAACATTCAGACATATTTAAGTAATAAATAAATACATAACATCACACATTAAGGGTCATTAATATTAAATACATGGTTACTGTCTTGAAATATATGAATTAAGCTATATTTAGGCGGGTTAAGAAAACGTGACAGAGGGCTAGGCTTGCTGAACCCTCTTCACGTTTTCGACCCGAGCCCAAATATAGCTTATACTTCGAGACATTTATGTTTATTCCACAATAAAACATTATTTTTACGCATCAAACGAGATATTTTCAACAATTTTCGCTGAATATCTGCAGTTGAAACTATCACGCCATGGCGTCAACCAAGCAAAAAGATGACGTCACAATACAAATGAAACGCTGCGCGAAAGCGTGCGTACTCGTTCTGTACTCGGCCTCGTTAAATAGCAACAGAACTTGGAATGCAAATTTTCTGTCGGAAGCCGATACATTTACCAACTATGAAATGTATTTCAATGGTGTTTGAAAGATGAAGAATTTTAAGTTACACATAGATGAGAATGTTACTCCTGTAGCACATCAAGTCAGGAGGATTCTATTCCAGGGAGAAGGTCGAGGCAAAAATCAAGGAATCACAGGACATGGATATCATTGAGCCAGTTTAGAGACCATCATCTTCGGTCAACCCTATCGTTGTTACACCGAAGAAGTCTGGAGATATTCGTCTGTGCATGGATACGAGGCAAGCTAATGAGGCCAATATTAGAGAGAGACAGCCAATACCTACCATTGGTGAGATGCTGCACGAGCTAAATGGGAGTTGTATTATCAGCAAGTTGAACCTGAAGTAGGGTTTTCATCAGTTAGAGCTATCTGGTGAGTCTCGTGACATTACCACTTCTGTTACTCATATTGGACTGTTTCGTTACAAGAGACTTAGTATTTGTTGCGTCTGCATCAGAGATGTATCAGCACACCATTTAGCAGGCACTTAAAGGAGAAAGAAATACATCGGGCGGTATTATTGTACATGCTAAAACAATGGAAAAGCAAAACCGCAGATCACTAGTTGTAATTGAGAATCTTGGCAGCAAAGGAATGACATTTAACAAGAAAAAATGTCAACTTCGTCTCCAAAACCTTGAGTTCATGGGACATGTCTTATCAGACAAAGGAATCAACCCAACACGAAAGAAGGTGAAAGCTAAAGAAGAAGCTAGACCGCCAGCAAACGCACCAGAAGTCAGAAGATTCCTGGGATAAATTACATATTGTTGAAAGTTCATTCCTAACCTAGCAACACTGTCAGAACCTATGAGACTTTTGACGAGGAAAAACCAATTATTTACTTGGGGTCCTGCAAAGCATTTAGAAAGCTAATACGCAGCAATGTTAAGGCACCCCAGGGCTAAAATACGGCTGGAAAACGATATTATTTGAATAATCGCAAAAATACTTTGACCAGGAGTATTTCTTAAAATCTATATTACATTAATTGACAACGATGTTCAAAATTATATTTGATGTATTTTTGTGACGTCATATGTAGTTTGTCATCAAGTGACGAACAAAACCTAAAATTTCAAATGATCTATTTAAATTGCATAACAGGATACATGAGGTTTTATTACTACTTTGATATAATTCCCTTTTAACGTTAAGATACATTCCCTGAGAACGCAGATCGTGGCGTCAAAGTTAATTATGGCGTCATATCGTATGAAGTACAGACAAGTGACTTTCTTCACATCGCTGTAAAATCAATCGGTAAGCCTTAATACGTCTGCGCACAAGTTATTCGAAAGCTGAGACATTAGGATATTTTGATCGAAAGCAAGAACTTAAGTGATAGCGGATGTCAGTCCTGTGGGGCTTGGTGCTACAATAGGGAGAGCACGGTATTATTTGCTTTGCAAGCAACAGTTTGACAGATGTTGAATGAAGATACTCGCAGACCGAGAAAGAAGCCCTAGCTCTGGTGTGGGCATGTGAACGCTTTAATATCTATTTGTATGGTATCGAATTTGATTTACTGACAGACCAGAAGCCTTTACATTTCATTTACAGCAAGAAGTCAAGCCCGTGTGCACGAATACAACGGTGGTAAATGAGACTCCAACCCTTCCAGTTCACCGTAAAGTACATTCCTCGACACATTAATGTTGCTGACGTACTATCTCGTCTGTGTATATAAATCTTAAACACCCTCAAAAGTCACATATTAGAGGATTTTGTGAGATCCGTGATCCGTGGCCTTGCAAACCGTACCAAGAACATTGACAATTCAGGAGGTGGAGAAAGAGTCCGCAGTAGATCTTGAGAGGGAATGACGCCTTACTTACCGGAAATTGGAAAGATTGTGACGAAAGCTACTTAACCGTCAAAACGAACTGTGTTGCATCCTTGAGGTGATCTTCAGAGGTAAACGTATTGTGATTCCAACTAGTCTGAGGGAGAGAGTTTTAGGCGCTGCTCATGAGGGAAACCAAGGAATCACTTAAACCAAACAACGACAGAGAGAGAAAGTATGGTGGTGAAAGAATGACAGTGATGCTGAACGTGTTTGCAAGAAATAATTCGCATGTCAGGTATTAGAAGGTCCATCGTCACCTGAGCCTTTACGCCGCAAAGTGCTTCTAGATTATCCATGGGAAGCTACAGCAATTGATCTAATGGGACCGTTTTCAATAGGAGAATCAGCATTGGTGTATATGGACTATTACAGCCGTTTCTTTCAAACATTTATTTTGAAGAACACAGGATCAACCAAGATGGGCTAATTATTAAAAGCTATCAAGACAGCTCATGTTGAAGGAAAGGATTTTAAAAGGGAGTTGCTGAAGTTGCACAGAACAAAAAATAATATATAAATAATGTATAAAATTAGTCTATACGGTGTATCACCTCACTTTACTTTTGTGTGATTAACTTTATGAACAAATATTTCTTCTTTTCTTTTTAATATTCTTTCTAATATAATAAGAAATCAGCGATAATGTAATCTATGTATAACATAACAAGGCGTTAAATTCCATGACTGATCAACATTTATGACTCTTGTAATTTAATCTGAGTTTCCTCTGTTTAAAACATTTTCAGACAATTTTTATTTAAATAAGGAAAAACCTGAATATTTATAAGGTCACTTGTGCCGATGAAAATTCTTGAATCAGCTAAGATAATGATATACAACACAGCTCAAAATTGTCTAAGTTTGATTTTCAAAAAATCTCTGTAGATAAGATTTTCAGGATTTGAAATTATGTTTAGGTAAACGCCTTTTTCGAGAAATCGAAGCATGGTCTATACTTTTAAACGATAAAAAAGATTTTCATGCAAAGTTAATTCTCAATCAAACAGACGTTTCAAATTCACTAAAAATATTATTACAATTATAATGACCACATTCGAACAGTGGCTTAAATACCCCAATCAGTGTTGTTTTTACTGTGTATAATTCTATAATTATCTGTTAAATATTAATGTTTTGTTTTTATATCGTTTACATTGTTTTGATGTTTTTTAACATTACCAACGCAGTATTTCAATTCTAAAACGTAAAATTGCCACTGTAATCGTCACAATCCTAATAGAGTTAGTGCCTAACATAACAGGGATCAGATATTTAAAAGTCAAATTTTATTTTTTAATAAAATGTATTTAGCGATTATTTCGAAAACAATATATGCATGATACATTGGAATATATACATCATGATTTGTTATACTTTAATGTTAAATACTGAAATCTGATTGGTTTAGACGCAGTTCATAATCTGTTCTATTACCCTCAGCGTTAGCAACGCACTTAGCAACGGGTAACATTACGAATTGTTACATGCGCGAAAATCATGCGCGTACGGTTCGCCTTAGAATTCACGTTATTCCTATCTAAAAGCAGTGATGTTTTCTTTAAAATTCAGACATTCAGTATAACAACATAAATAGTGCCTGTTTGGGAGGGTAACAGTTGAAATTGACACCCCTCGAAAACCATTGTCAACCTCCGCTTCGCGTCAATTGACAATGGTTTTCTCGGGGTGTCAATTTCAACTGTTACCCTCCCAAACAGGCACTATTTATATAATGTTAACTTATGACACATATGGCACACCATCAATTTGATAATATATACATAAAACGAAACTTGAAAACTCGTCGCCGTTTTCAGAAAGTACTGTATCGTTTTAAAGTGTTCAGTTGGGATCAATCGGGAGGAAAAGGTAAGCAGGTCTTTAAAATGTCCAATTATCATAATCGGTACCATTCATATATCACATAACACTGATAAATCAATAGTAAGCAAATAACCAACTTATCAAATTATCTACATGAACCTCGTCAGCTAATCTCTCTATTGTACTTCTAATGCTATCATCAAACGAAAAGATCCCGTTGAATCCTGAATATGATGATGATTATTCAAACGGATGGAAAATAAATAAGTCAGGGAAAACGATACACAAACAAAAGTCTGGTATAGAAGAACGTTGATATGAAATGGAGTGTTTGGTTGAAAACATGTGTGTATATTTGCAAAATAGATTTCCTTTCTCTTTAGATATGCAGATATCTGTACTTGAATTTAAACAGTAAAATTAGGTCAAACATGAAATCATTTATGTTTACTTTTTTATCTTCAGAATGTGTTGCATCCAGGAATTAGTTTCCAGGGAGTTGGGGTCCGAGAGATAATTGTTGCCAGAAATTAAGGGGGGGGGGGCGTATTTTCGGTTTTACAATGTGAGGTTGATAAATTTGAATTTCTGAAAGAGGGTCAGGATCCCGGGATCTCCTTTAGATTCGTGCATGTTCAAAGACAGCTGTATTTTTGATGGCTATTGCATTGATTGCTACACAACTGCTATTTAAGTGCGAAGATTTATTTAAGATCCACTGCATTTAAATATGTAAAACGCATTTTGAAAATAACATAACAACAAAATCCTTGTGCAGAACAAATAATTTATTTATAGAAGTATCATAGATATAATTTTTTGTTTTAGGTTTAGGTTTTAGTCAAGTTTAATAATCGTCGTCAGTAAAGAAAACTTAAACAAAAAAGTATTCTGTTCTATAGCTGTTATATATATATATATATATATATATATATATATATATATATATATATATATATATATATATATAGAATAAACTTATTTCAGGATACAGAACACGTAAAACATGCCGGAGCTTCTTCAAAAATCTTATAGAGATCAGTTGGTCACGTGGATCGGTAAGACATGTCACTTCCGGTTGTTGTACAAGATCAGTAGGGACGGATGTTCGGCCCCGACGTTTCATCAACAGTGTGACGGGAAGGGTGCCACTGTAACAGTTTTCTACAACACAAACAAAACTATATATGGTGGCTACCTGTCACAGAGCTGGAACTCTGCTGGACGTTATATTAACGACTCTAAGGCTTTTCTCTTTCGGCTGCAGTACAACGGGTCTTCCAATCCATTGAAGTTCCCCGTAAGTGATGCTAGCAAAGCTGGGTATGGTAACGGAGGCTATGGCCCTACTTTTGGTAGTGGGCATGATATACAGGCTTTCAGTGGGCAAATTAATTGTTCAGGGAATGTGTTTTCTCTCAACGGAGGATTAAGTTCTGGAGACAGCTACAATCTGAACGGTCAAACTGTACACACTTTGGCAAACAACAGTTTAAAAGTCACAGACTTGGAAGTTTATCGTGTTATAGGTCAGACCTTTTGAATGCTCTCTTGCTATCCCTGTTTGTTTATTTTAAATGACGTTTAAAAACTATGGTTATCGAACTTTAAATAATCTGTTCCGAATCTGTTGCTGAATTAAAAAGGATTACGTTTATTCAGGGGCGCAAAAATCACACTTATATAAACGAAAAAACAACAATTTAACTATGTAACCTTACCATTGAAGTGCCAAAATTTACTTTAAATAATAGGTCAATAAGCTCCTTTTTTTGCTAAGGGTCTTTAAATGTTTATTAAAACTTCCCTCAAAACTGTACACCATTATTAATACTTCCATTATTCTGATATTTTTGCAAACCATGAAATAATTTTTTTTAAAATTATAAACAGTAGAATACGGATGACTTTTCTTAGTGTAAATGTATATTGCAACGAATATTTTGAACGTCAAAGTTTAATTTTAATTTAATCCGATTTTTTTCGATTAATTTAAAAAAACCGAACTCGTAATTGATATTACATTGATATTACTAAGAATTAACTAAAAGAACCTCAATACCTTTAATTGCCTCTAATTATTTATATCGCCGGCATTCTCCTAGGGTGAATTTATGTGAAACCATTGATCGAATTTTTGAGATATTCTATCTGAAATTTGAGTACTTTTCAAAAAATTCTTTTTGCGTATTAGCCAGTTTTTCCCCAAAATGATATTTTTCACGTACTTAAAATATGGAAAATGATATATAAAATCCCTCTGAAAGTTTTTTTTTTAGAGTATATTGCTCCAATAAAAAGTTAGCGATAAAAAAGAAAATTTAGTCCATTTGTCATCAGTTCAATATAAATCTACCTTCGTCATCTTATTTCCATTAGAATAACAAAATATGGTTATAAATATTGATATCCATTAATGACATTGTTAAATTTGTCTATTTAGTACAATATGTGATTTAAGATGTTAAACCTTGTAAAACAAACATTCTTTGCAATATCAAACCCTGAGTAAACGTATTCCTTAAACTGTTTTATATTTTCATATTAGTATTTATGTTAATGAAATTTATAACAGAGCTAATGAGGTTTCATTCATGAGTAAACAAGATTATTAAACTATACCAATAAGACCATACAGAACTATATTTGTCATTTGAGGCTTATTGTATTGTTGTGTTATTTATAGAAGGTCAAAAGCAAGACAGCCCTTGGAGAGAACATTTAGAATGGACAAATGAGGTTTGTTTTATGAAAACCCAAATTCATTGTTTCTGTATAAATCATCAGTAAAAATTCTTTAAAAATCCAAAAAATGACAATATATAAGATTCCAATACATCCTGGATTTCTGATGAGGAACCTATTTTTTGTCAGCAAACACCTCGACAGAATTTACCAGATGAAATATCAAAAATATTGAAAAAATGGAAACTAAAATAAATATTGCTTCATTTTCATCAAGACAATGCAAGAACTTAAGGAGACGTTACTTGACTACAAACCTATGACGGAAGCAAACAAGTCAGCAGCAAACATCCTTCTGATTGGTCAGACTGGTGCGGGAAAATCCAGCTTTTTCAATTCTATCAATTCCATTTTTCGTGGGAAAATAATCAATAGAGCTGTAACCGGGAGAAGTGAGCACAGTGTGACCACAATGGTATAAAATAATATTGTAATTCACGAGCGAAATTAGGCTTTAACCTTTTCTGGTGTCGTTTATTTGGCAAGCATGCTTAGCCTTTTACATTGCTTTCGTATTGCCTGCTTTTTGTACCACATGATGCCAAAATAACAGTAGATGTAAACGATAAAATTAACATACTATCATGTACATTATTTATTTATGTATTTCAATGGGTTAAAAGTATGTTTTGTCCAGTAAGACAACAAAGAAATAATGTTCATTTAAGCGGTGCTGAATGAAACACGAACGTAGAGCTTTAAAATCTAAAGCAATGCATCTGGATCAAAAAAGCGATATTGTTATGCACATATAAGATGTCATAAAGTAAAAGGGAAAACCCGAAAACATTAGTAACTATTCTGCAATAATGATCATTAAAACAAAATGTGTTTTTGAAAAATTATTTAAAGAACATTTGTGCATTCACGATTTTTAAGGTATGAATGACGACATGGATTGCTTATAATAAGGCCAAAAAAAAAATATGTGTGTTTCCGGTTTCCCGACCGATCCTATTTTTTTATGCGCCGACCCTAACACTTCTTATTCCAAATCCAGATTACCAACCGTAATTGGTTTAATTAAGGTAGCTCGCGGGTTTACCTGCTTGTGAGAAAACCTACCTTGAAAATTTGTCCACGTGATCCATAGGTTTTATAGTTTTATTTCTAAAATTTATTTAAGATTCGTCTGCGCGGTAATAATGTTATCGTGTTTTAAATACAGTGTCATTTATAAAATCAGGCAACGCCATTTCAATGAAATGTATAGTAAAATGCACATTTTAACTGAGAAACGCATTACAAAACTATGCTCCAAACTTTTAAACGATTCAGACGAAATTAATCATACTCAGCACAAAAACAGAGGAGATAATTATGAATCAATTCATAAAAAAATATCAGTATGTGTTCTCGGCCAATTTTTGGCAAAAAAACTTTAAAGATTTAAAAGATTTCTCAAAACCTTATATTTTCATTACGACGTTAGCCTGACGTCATCATTTCCTTACTTCTTAGAACATCGAAATTGAAATGCATTTATTGACAAGACTAGCTGTTTAACACATTTTAGAACATTTTAATGCTTATTAGACATTATTGTGAATATTATTTAAAAATGCAGTTAATGTAAGGCTGTAAAGATACAGAAAATTGCTATTTTTGTTGTTATGAAACTCTGAGTCAATCAATGCAAAAATAAAATGCCAGGCAACTACTGACATTGTAAGTAAGTAATCGAATAAAACAGTTATCTCAAGCCAAAAGAAATTTAAGAATTTAATCAGTAGTACAGATTACGGAAGTTATAATTGTAAAAAAAAAAACGCGAATTAAGTTAATGCATACATTCTATTTTAAAACATGATTTTAAATGGAAGAGTTCTAACGCACACTCATTCTTTATCTTTATAGAACAAAATGTGACAATGTATGTGACATCTTTAAATTTTCAGCACTTGATATTATAAATCTTTGTATTAACAATCGTCATAAACCGCATATAAGCTTTTTAAAATATTTTCTTTTATACTTCTAAATATCTCATTTGTCATTTTAAAATAAAATTATGAGTTTACTATGACGATCAACTCTTTACGTCGATTCCTATTGTGACGTCAGCAAACCCGCGAGCTACGTTAAACAATAGAGTCTTTACAAACCAGAGTTTAAAAAACGCTTGTAATAATTCAATAGAAAACATCACTTATCAAAGCGTTTTAAAGATTTCTAAGTGCAGATTGACAGCATGGATGAAAGTTATCCTTGGTTATTTTAGCTAAATTATCAATGCAATAAATATTTTTTAAGGTCAGTGATGTGTTAAAAATTAATATAAAGATGTACATGAAAAAAGCAGAGGCAAAGTTTTTTTTATATTTCTGGGTGTGGAGACTGCAGACATCGTAAGTCTTTGAATAGGCATAACAATCATTCACATTATAAATATGATTTTAAAATGCTGCATTTCAGATGCAAATGAAATTTTAAAAATTAGTCTTAAACCATTAATGATGTATTCATTTTTTTTAAATTATTGAAAAGATTTAATTCTAAGGCTCTCGTCTGATCAACCAGAATTTCCTCTGTTTCTACAGTTACGATATTAGTGTCTTCTGTTATGTCAGTTGACCAGGAAAATAGAACTAATAATTACTATATAATATATTTGTGGTAATGAGTATTATACTCAGTTAATCTATAGTGGCTGTAATATTTATATTTTCTATTTACATGAAAATAAAATCTTCGTATACATTCCAAATTAATCTTAGATTTAAGAAAGCTTTAATTCTGTAAGTTGTCACAATTGCTTCATCTGTAAAATAAATTTTATTAATGTATAGAAAAACCATATGCTAGGAAAAGGGAAAACTGGAAAGCTCATTATAAAAAAAATTTAAAAAAAAAAGCCGACCTACCTACCCTATTTTAAAATCTGAGAAATAGGAAACACACATATATTTTTTTTTGGCCTAATCTATAACAAAGAAATTTCTATGAGAATATTTATAATTTATGAAAATGTGTATTCATCACATACAATGAGCTTTACCATCATTACTCATAAGCTATTAATTTACTTTTTAACTTGATATTCCTTTTTTTAAAATTAAATCAATATGTATAGAAAAAGGGCAATTTGGCTGTATCATATTTGTTCAATTTTTTCTTTTAAAGTACAGACAATACGAAGTCAAAGATTACTCCCGAAAACAATTTTTGAACTTACGCTTGTCTGACACTTGCGGGTTCCAGGAAGAATCTGCCCTCAATACACAGGAGTTTGTTTTTATTCTGAGTGGACACCTTCCGGATTGTTACCAGGTAAATCATGATCGCATTGTTATTGTGGCGCCCTGGACGTCACATTTATTACATGTATGTAATGCGACACTACCCCTTTACATACTCGTCCCTGGGCTAAACATATATTTTTTCTTGTAGTTTAACCCCATGGTTCCATTTGCACCGGATACACTTGGTTGTATCAATGACCCGGATCTTAAAGACAAAATTCACTGCGTGGCATTCGTCATAGATGGCAGCACTGTTGATGATATGTCGGACAAAGTCCGAAAACAGATGAAAGATCTTCGAGTCAGAATGAACCACAGAGGTAATAAATTTAAAAAATAAAAGGAGAAAAGCAAACTGTATTACAGAGATTTAGGATAAATCAATATCTATTATTTGTCGTTCGTAACTTATGAAATAATCTCTTGTGCACACTACAAAAAAAAAAACATAACAAATTCAACAAATGAAATAAAAGTAGGTTTTCATATCATGTATTTTTTTTACCAGTCTAAAAAAGAGTAAGTCTACCGCCGAATGCTGTTAAGGTGGTATGGAACAGATGTCAATATTAATGTGCATTAAAGTAAATAATAATTGAAATACTTTCACCGGTTCAGAATTTTCACATTCTATAAGTTTTACCCAAAATAAAGCTTTTAAAAATATTTGAAGAGATAAATATTGTAAAACCCCCAGGTTTCAAACTCATGACTGACAGATTCGTAGGAAACCTTCTAACCGATTGCGTTGCGTTACGCTGTTAAGTGACAATATTGGGAACTACTTATATAAATACAGTTCATTTTATTGTTTATTTCGATATACAATACGTCACAAGATGGAAGTGTCCCATACCACCTTAAAGCTAAACACCGCTCGTAAATAGGCACCGACACACAGGTGTACAAACTCTTTGATTTCGTTACACCCGATCGCACACTTGAAACTCGTGGCTGATGTGTAGTATTATTTTTGTGTTCATTGGATTTTATGCATTTATTACGGGCCGCCGGAACATATTTTTTGTTTTACTCGTAAATGAAAATTAGGTCATACTTAGTAGATTGTTGTATTTGGCGCGTTTTTATCGAGATTATAATCTATTCGGAAAATTCGGGGTTCTACAATGCATCAGGATCGATATGCGGGACATACTAAAAACCATAAATACTAAAGACCTGAATGTCATTAAATTCTATATAAATGATATATTTGAATTTCTATGTGCCGTGTCAAATAAAATGACTTTGCGTGTGTACTTATCATATTTCCATGTAAAATGTGGTAGAAAATATCATGAAATGACATTATATCAATTATTTACGCAAGAATATGACAGAAATGAAAATTTGAATTGACTGGAAAATTTGAACTGATCCATTTTTATTTTATTATGAGGTCCCTTGAAATCATGTACTAGTATTAAACTAATGCATTAAGTTTTCATTCAATACAATGCAACAACAACAAAAAACCAAAATGGTTTGAAATACATAATCTCCAAGAGAAAAATGATGAGTTGAACTTTGTATTAGAGTTATGTACAAATCAATGTGTTCTCCATTACTTCATACTATGGCAATGGTCATACAATTTCCGTTAGAAATGCTTACAGTAACGAAATCTATTCTTTATGATAATAGTAAAATGTTAAACTTCATAACAAGTTGCTGAAAGTATATTAAAATTTACCATAAAAATTAGTACAACCAACTCTTATTTTCTTCTTTGTGGTGTGTTTTTATGTAAAAACCAATGATTCATACAACAATTATATTTTTTGCGGCCCATTTGACGCTTGCGTCAATATGATTTCTTGTTTCTTATATTATGAGCATATTCTGTTTGAAAATAATGCATTGACCTGTTTATTTGATGATAGTATTCTCTCGGCTTACAAAGTGCGTAAAATTGTTAGCCATCTAAAGCGTAATACTTTAAAATGTGAAGAGATCTTCGGCTTATTAATCCCCTACTGGTTTCAGCGGAGGGGACTATAGCTTACCCCTGCGTCCTTCTGTTTGTCCGTCCGTCTGTTCGTTTGTCTGTCTGCCCGTCTGTCTGTACCACAACAGTTTTCCACACTTTATGCGTTTGAAGAATAAGGAGTTGTTGGGATAGCTGTCACAGTGCCTATTTACGAGCAGTGTTCAGCCTTATTAACATCACTTCAGCATTATGTTTTCCATGGAAAATATTAGATCAACATTATGAACGTGAAATGTGAAAATGGAAAAGGGATATATATATATATATATATACATCCCTTTTCCATTTTCATATATATATATATATATTACAGAAAAAGATTCTTGATTTTATCGTCACCATATCATATTCAGGAACTTGCACTTGTCTCCATACAGCTATATCATTTTTACAAAATTATCTCCCTTGATTATGTATCCATCGTTGTTCTGCTATCATTGTATCATCATATATTGTAGGTCTACCCCAGGTCGTTTTGTTGACCAATATTGACAAAATATGTCCTGATGTGGATAACGATATAACAAATACCTTCACAAGTACCACTGTCTGTGATGCTGTTAACAAAGCAGCAGAAATAACAGGTCTCCCACGTGATCACGTATTACCTGTAAAAAATTACGAATGCGAGAGAAACCTGAAGACCGCAATAGATATTTTGTTGATGGACGCTTTAAGGCAGTGTTTAGATCTTGCGGATGAGTACATGGATGAACAGCTATACAGAGGATCAACCGAAAAAAGAAAACATCTTGCAAAAGATTAAACAGATTTTGATCATGAAAATATAAAATAAGAAAAATAGGATAATTTTCTTTTGACAGAAATATTGTCATGTACCTAGTATTTATTAATCATTATTTTATAACACGTTTAAAAAGTTAATTCAATGCAAACTAGTGTCTTGATAAAAAGTGTTAAAACCTGATGTAGTAGCTCTAAATTTGTTATCTTTGTTTTTAACCATGTAATTTTTTTTTTGTCCTGAAGAAGGGACTGGTTGTCCAGAAAATTTGACAATATCTATTGTTCGTGTCGTTAGCCATTTTTAGTGCTTTATATATTCAGTTTACTGGCTTCTACATATATTATATATATATATAGAGAGAGAGAGAGAGAGAGAGAGAGAGAGAGAGAAAGAGAGAGAGAGGAAAAAAGTTTCACAAAAATATATATGGTAGAATATCCATATTGTCGACAGCACTATTACTCCTTTTCTATATTCTAAAGATGATGTTGGCTGGCGTTGCTATATATAGCAAACCTTTTGTACAATTATACGGTTGTTGGCGGGAATTTGTCAGAAGAAGGCTAGACGCTAAGATATAACCCATATTGCTTGATCTTTGGTATTACCCAAGCTAAGTTATCTCGGGATTATTATGCTATGATGCATACTTGTGTAGTTTAATAGCGGCGTTGCTTAGAAATGATCAGGACCTGCCTTCAAATAATTTTAAGATTGTCTCAAATACCACAACTCAGTGTCGTTGATAAAATAGGTTATTTTTTTTTTTTTAATGTAATCGGCAATTAGTCAAGACCTTACAGGAATGATAATGTAAAATCAACAACAAGTATCTTAATCTTGTTAGTTTATATGTACCTTAAAATAAAGTGGACTTTTTATAGAGAAGATTAGTAGCATTTTGAATAAAAATCATAATAGACCCATGTTTGAACACTGATCAATTGTAGGAAACCAATATTTGTAATAACAATTTACTGGTTTTACTGGTTGATTGTACTGGACGTAGTTAAACGATATGATACGGAGATTTCGATTCTTTCTAAGGACGGCACCTTTTACCAAGATGATGGAAATAGGGATTACAGTAGATAACACAAATAATTACGTAAAAAAAGATTTCAATTTCTACTTTCATTTTGTTTATGAATGTATGTTGATAAATTCATTTTTTTTAAAACAAAACCTTGTTATTGACTACAAATAGGGGGGATCCAAAATACCTATTCTTCCAGGGGCTTTCAATATTAAAAAAGTGACTAATCAGATTGCATTGAATACAGGGTTCAAATGACCTTTGAATTTCTGTTAACGAATGGTTTTTTAGCTCACCTGAGCTGAAAGCTCAAGTGAGCTATTCTGATCACATTTTGTCTGTCGTCCGTCTGTCCGTCTGTCCGTACACTTTTCACATTTTCAACATCTTCTCAAGAACTACTGAACCAATTTCAACGAAACTTGGCACAAATCATCCTCAGGCAAAGGGGATTCAAAGTTGTGAAAATTAAGGGCCACACTCGTTTTCAAGGGGAGATAATTAGAAATTAATGAAAAATTTCGATAAATTTTCAAAAATCTTTTTCTCAAGAACCAGAAAGCCAGGAAATCTAAAACTTGTGTTGAAATATCCTCAGGTAGTGTAAATTCAAAGTTGTGAAATTCATGACCCCCAGGGGTAGGGCGGGGCCACAATGGGGGGTCAAAGTCTTACATAGGAATATATAGAGTAAAACTTTAAAAATCCTCTTCTCATAAACTAATCAGCCAGGAAAGCTGATACTTGTGTGGAAGCATCCTCAGGTAGCGTAGATTCAAAGTTGTGAAATTCATGATCCCTGGGGGTAGGGTGGGGCCACGATGGGGGGTCGAAGTTTTACATAGGAATATATAGAGTAAATCTTTAAAAATCTTATTCTCAGAAACTAATCAGCCAGGAAAGCTGAAACTTGTGTGGAAGCATCCTCAGTTAGTGTAGATTCAAAGTTGTGAAAAACATGACCCCCCAGAGGTAGGGCGGGGCCACAATGGGGGGTCGAAGTTTTACATAGGAATATATAGAGTAAATCTTTAACATTCTTCTTCTCAGAAACTAATCAGCCAGGAAAGCTGAAACTTGTGTGGAAGCATCCTCAGGTTCACAATTGTGAAATTCATGACCCCCAGGGGTAGGGTGGGGCCACAATGGGGGGTCAAAGTTTTACATAGAAATATATAGAGTAAATCTTTAAAAATTTTCTTCTCAGACACTAATCAGCCAGGAAAGCTGAAACTCGTGTGAAAGCTTCCTCAGGTAATGTAGATTCAAAGTTGTGAAAATCGTGATCCCTGGGGGTAGGGTGGGGCCACAATGGGGGGTCGAAGTTTTACATAGGAATATATAGAGTAAATCTTTAAAATTCTTCTTCTCAGTAAATAATCAGCCAGGAAAGCTGAAACTTGTGTGGAAGCATCCTCAGGTAGTGTAGATTCAAAGTTGTGAAAATCATAACCCCCAGGGGTAGGGTGGGGCCACAATTTGGGGGTTAAAGTTTTACATAGGAATTTATATATAGAGTGAATCTATAAAATCTTCTTCTCAAACACTAATCAGCCAGGAAAGCTGAAACTTATTTGGAAGCATCATCAGGTAGTGCAGATTCAAAGTTGTGAATATCATGATCCCTGGGGGTAGGGTGAGGCCACATTGGGGGGGGGGTTAAAGTTTTACATAGAAATATATAGAGTAAATCTTTGAAAATCTTCTTCTCAAAAACTAATCAGCCAGGAAAGCTGAAACTTGTGTGGAAGCATCCTCAGGTAGTGTAGATTCAAAGTTGTGAACATCATGACCCCTAGGGGTAGATTGGGGCCACAATGGGGGGGGGGGGGGGTCGAAGTTTTACATAGGAATATATGAAGTAAATCTTTTAAAATCTTCTTCTCAGAAACTAATCAGCCAGGAAAGCTGAAACTCGTGTGGAAGCATCCTCAGGCAGTGTAGATTCAAAGTTGTGAAATTCATGATCCCTGGGGGTAGGGTGAGGGCACAATGGGGGGTCGAAGTTTTACATAGGAATATATAGAGTAAATCTTTTAAATTCTTCTTCTCAGAAACTAATCAGCCAGGAAAGCTGAAACTTGTGTTGAAGTATCCTCAGGTAGTGTAGATTCAAAGTTGTGAAAACATGATCCCTGGGGGTAGGGTGAGGCCACATTAGTGGGGGGGGGGGTTACAGTTTTACAAAGGAATATATAGAGTAAATCTTTTAAAATCTTCTTCCTAGAAACTAATCAGCCAGATGATTCTTTATAATTGTTAAGACTTTGGCTCCAGGACAATTCTTCGGCCTCACAAGAAGGTTCAGAGTTTGATGTAGCTTAATATCCCATATATAAACAATTTTAAAGGATCTTTTGAGGACTGCAATACTCAACATGTGATATGACTATAAAATCATCCTGTTAGAAAAGGGAGTAATGATTATAAACTGTATTACAGAGATTTAGGATAAATCAATATCTATTATTTGTCGTTCGTAACTTATGAAATAATCTCTTGTGCACACTACAAAAAAAAACATAACAAATTCAACAAATGAAATAAAAGTAGGTTTTCATATCATGTATTTTTTTTACCAGTCTAAAAAAGAGTAAGTCTACCGCCGAATGCTGTTAAGGTGGTATGGAACAGATGTCAATATTAATGTGCATTAAAGTAAATAATAATTGAAATACTTTCACCGGTTCAGAATTTTCAAATTCTATAAGTTTTACCCAAAATAAAGCTTTTAAAAATATTTGAAGAGATAAATATTGTAAAACCCTCAGGTTTCAAACTCATGACTGACAGATTCGTAGGAAACCTTCTAACCGATTGCGTTGCGTTACGCTGTTAGGTGACAATATTGGGAACTACTTATATAAATACAGTTCATTTTATTGTTTATTTCGATATACAATACGTCACAAGATGGAAGTGTCCCATACCACCTTAAAGCTAAACACCGCTCGTAAATAGGCACCGACACACAGGTGTACAAACTCTTTGATTTCGTTACACCCGATCGCACACTTGAAACTCGTGGCTGATGTGTAGTATTATTTTTGTGTTCATTGGATTTTATGCATTTATTACGGGCCGCCGGAAGGCGGTCCGTTATTTGATCCACATTTAAATATTGTTACTGCGTTTCTGCGGGATAGTTCTTTTTTAATAGAATTAATACTATGCTTATTTTTATGAATTAAAAATAAATTTGCATGTAGAAATATGTTTTATGCCTTTTAGAAAATATCACATATTTTTTGTTTTACTCGTAAATGAAAATTAGGTCATACTTAGTAGATTGTTGTATTTGGCGCGTTTTTATCGAGATTATAATCTATTCGGAAAATTCGGGGTTCTACAATGCATCAGGATCGATATGCGGGACATACTAAAAACCTTAAATACTAAAGACCTGAATGTCATTAAATTCTATATAAATGATATATTTGAATTTCTATGTGCCGTGTCAAATAAAATGACTTTGCGTGTGTACTTATCATATTTCCATGTAAAATGTGGTAGAAAATATCATGAAATGACATTATATCAATTATTTACGCAAGAATATGACAGAAATGAAAATTTGAATTGACTGGAAAATTTGAACTGATCCATTTTTATTTTATTATGAGGTCCCTTGAAATCATGTACTAGTATTAAACTAATGCATTAAGTTTTCATTCAATACAATGCAACAACAACAAAAAACCAAAATGGTTTGAAATACATAATCTCCAAGAGAAAAATGATGAGTTGAACTTTGTATTAGAGTTATGTACAAATCAATGTGTTCTCCATTACTTCATACTATGGCAATGGTCATACAATTTCCGTTAGAAATGCTTACAGTAACGAAATCTATTCTTTATGATAATAGTAAAATGTTAAACTTCATAACAAGTTGCTGAAAGTATATTAAAATTTACCATAAAAATTAGTACAACCAACTCTTATTTTCTTCTTTGTGGTGTGTTTTTATGTAAAAACCAATGATTCATACAACAATTATATTTTTTGCGGCCCATTTGACGCTTGCGTCAATATGATTTCTTGTTTCTTATATTATGAGCATATTCTGTTTGAAAATAATGCATTGACCTGTTTATTTGATGATAGTATTCTCTCGGCTTACAAAGTGCGTAAAATTGTTAGCCATCTAAAGCGTAATACTTTAAAATGTGAAGAGATCTTCGGCTTATTAATCCCCTACTGGTTTCAGCGGAGGGGACTATAGCTTACCCCTGCGTCCTTCTGTTTGTCCGTCCGTCTGTTCGTTTGTCTGTCTGCCCGTCTGTCTGTACCACAACAGTTTTCCACACTTTATGCGTTTGAAGAATAAGGAGTTGATGGGATAGCTGTCACAGTGCCTATTTACGAGCAGTGTTCAGCCTTATTAACATCACTTCAGCATTATGTTTTCCATGGAAAATATTAGATCAACATTATGAACGTGAAATGTGAAAATGGAAAAGGGATATATATATATATATATATATATATATACATCCCTTTTCCATTTTCATATATATATATATATACTACAGAAAAAGATTCTTGATTTTATCGTCACCATATCATATTCAGGAACTTGCACTTGTCTCCATACAGCTATATCATTTTTACAAAATTATCTCCCTTGATTATGTATCCATCGTTGTTCTGCTATCATTGTATCATCATATATTGTAGGTCTACCCCAGGTCGTTTTGTTGACCAATATTGACAAAATATGTCCTGATGTGGATAACGATATAACAAATACCTTCACAAGTACCACTGTCTGTGATGCTGTTAACAAAGCAGCAGAAATAACAGGTCTCCCACGTGATCACGTATTACCTGTAAAAAATTACGAATGCGAGAGAAACCTGAAGACCGCAATAGATATTTTGTTGATGGACGCTTTAAGGCAGTGTTTAGATCTTGCGGATGAGTACATGGATGAACAGCTATACAGAGGATCAACCGAAAAAAGAAAACATCTTGCAAAAGATTAAACAGATTTTGATCATGAAAATATAAAATAAGAAAAATAGGATAATTTTCTTTTGACAGAAATATTGTCATGTACCTAGTATTTATTAATCATTATTTTATAACACGTTTAAAAAGTTAATTCAATGCAAACTAGTGTCTTGATAAAAAGTGTTAAAACCTGATGTAGTAGCGCTAAATTTGTTATCTTTGTTTTTAACCATGTAATTTTTTTTTGTCCTGAAGAAGGGACTGGTTGTCCAGAAAATTTGACAATATCTATTGTTCGTGTCGTTAGCCATTTTTAGTGCTTTATATATTCAGTTTACTGGCTTCTACATATATTATAGAGAGAGAGAGAGAGAGAGAGAGAGAGAGAGAGAGAGAGAGAGAGAGAGAGAGAGAGAGAGAGAAGAGAGAGAGAGGAAAAAAGTTTCACAAAAATATATATGGTAGAATATCCATATTGTCGACAGCACTATTACTCCTTTTCTATATTCTAAAGATGATGTTGGCTGACGTTGCTATATATAGCAAACCTTTTGTACAATTATACGGTTGTTGGCGGGAATTTGTTAGAAGAAGGCTAGACGCTAAGATATAACCCATATTGCTTGATCTTTGGTATTATCCAAGCTAAGTTATCTCGGGATTATTATGCTATGATGCATACTTGTGTGGTTTAATAGCGGCGTTGCTTAGAAATGATCAGGACCTGCCTTCAAATAATTTTAAGATTGTCTCAAATACCACAACTCAGTGTCGTTGATAAAATAGGTTATATATTTTTTTTTAATGTAATCGGCAATTAGTCAAGACCTTACAGGAATGATAATGTAAAATCAACAACAAGTATCTTAATCTTGTTAGTTTATATGTACCTTAAAATAAAGTGGACTTTTTATAGAGAAGATTAGTAGCATTTTGAATAAAAATCATAATAGACCCATGTTTGAACACTGATCAATTGTAGGAAACCAATATTTGTAATAACAATTTACTGGTTTTACTGGTTGATTGTACTGGACGTAGTTAAACGATATGATACGGAGATTTCGATTCTTTCTAAGGACGGCACCTTTTACCAAGATGATGGAAATAGGGATTACAGTAGATAACACAAATAATTACGTAAAAAAAGATTTCAATTTCTACTTTCATTTTGTTTATGAATGTATGTTGATAAATTCATTTTTTTAAAACAAAACCTTGTTATTGACTACAAATAGGGGGGATCCAAAATACCTATTCTTCCAGGGGCTTTCAATATAAAAAAGTGACTAATCAGATTGCATTGAATACAGGGTTCAAATGACCTTTGAATTTCTGTTAACGAATGGTTTTTTAGCTCACCTGAGCTGAAAGCTCAAGTGAGCTATTCTGATCACATTTTGTCTGTCGTCCGTCTGTCCGTCTGTCCGTAAACTTTTCACATTTTCAACATCTTCTCAAGAACTACTGAACCAATTTCAACGAAACTTGGCACAAATCATCCTCAGGCAAAGGGGATTCAAAGTTGTGAAAATTAAGGGCCACACTCGTTTTCAAGGGGAGATAATTAGAAATTAATGAAAAATTTCGATAAATTTTCAAAAATCTTTTTCTCAAGAACCAGAAAGCCAGGAAATCTAAAACTTGTGTTGAAATATCCTCAGGTAGTGTAAATTCAAAGTTGTGAAATTCATGACCCCCAGGGGTAGGGCGGGGCCACAATGGGGGGTCAAAGTCTTACATAGGAATATATAGAGTAAAACTTTAAAAATCCTCTTCTCATAAACTAATCAGCCAGGAAAGCTGATACTTGTGTGGAAGCATCCTCAGGTAGCGTAGATTCAAAGTTGTGAAATTCATGATCCCTGGGGGTAGGGTGGGGCCACGATGGGGGGTCGAAGTTTTACATAGGAATATACAGAGTAAATCTTTAAAAATCTTATTCTCAGAAACTAATCAGCCAGGAAAGCTGAAACTTGTGTGGAAGCATCCTCAGTTAGTGTAGATTCAAAGTTGTGAAAAACATGACCCCCCAGAGGTAGGGCGGGGCCACAATGGGGGGTCGAAGTTTTACATAGGAATATATAGAGTAAATCTTTAACATTCTTCTTCTCAGAAACTAATCAGCCAGGAAAGCTGAAACTTGTGTGGAAGCATCCTCAGGTAGTGTATATTCAAAGTTGTAAAATTCATGACCCCTGGATGGAGGGTGGGGCCACAATGGGGGGTCGAAGTTTTACATAGGAATATATAGAGTAAATCTTTAAAAATCTTCTTCTCAGAAACTAATCAGCCAGGAAAGCTGAAACTTGTGTGGAAGCATCCTCAGGTTCACAATTGTGAAATTCATGACCCCCAGGGGTAGGGTGGGCCCACAATGGGGGGTCAAAGTTTTACATAGGAATATATAGAGTAAATCTTTAAAATTCTTCTTCTCAGTAAATAATCAGCCAGGAAAGCTGAAACTTGTGTGGAAGCATCCTCAGGTAGTGTAGATTCAAAGTTGTGAAAATCATAACCCCCAGGGGTAGGGTGGGGCCACAATTTGGGGGTTAAAGTTTTACATAGGAATTTATATATAGAGTGAATCTATAAAATCTTCTTCTCAAACACTAATCAGCCAGGAAAGCTGAAACTTATTTGGAAGCATCATCAGGTAGTGCAGATTCAAAGTTGTGAATATCATGATCCCTGGGGGTAGGGTGAGGCCACATTGGGGGGGGGGTTAAAGTTTTACATAGAAATATATAGAGTAAATCTTTGAAAATCTTCTTCTCAAAAACTAATCAGCCAGGAAAGCTGAAACTTGTGTGGAAGCATCCTCAGGTAGTGTAGATTCAAAGTTGTGAACATCATGACCCCTAGGGGTAGATTGGGGCCACAATGGGGGGGGGGGGGGGGTCGAAGTTTTACATAGGAATATATGAAGTAAAGCTTTTAAAATCTTCTTCTCAGAAACTAATCAGCCAGGAAAGCTGAAACTCGTGTGGAAGCATCCTCAGGCAGTGTAGATTCAAAGTTGTGAAATTCATGATCCCTGGGGGTAGGGTGAGGGCACAATGGGGGGTCGAAGTTTTACATAGGAATATATAGAGTAAATCTTTTAAATTCTTCTTCTCAGAAACTAATCAGCCAGGAAAGCTGAAACTTGTGTTGAAGTATCCTCAGGTAGTGTAGATTCAAAGTTGTGAAAACATGATCCCTGGGGGTAGGGTGAGGCCACATTAGTGGGGGGGGGGTTACAGTTTTACAAAGGAATATATAGAGTAAATCTTTTAAAATCTTCTTCCTAGAAACTAATCAGCCAGATGATTCTTTATAATTGTTAAGACTTTGGCTCCAGGACAATTCTTCGGCCTCACAAGAAGGTTCAGAGTTTGATGTAGCTTAATATCCCATATATAAACAATTGTAAAGGATCTTTTGAGGACTGCAATACTCAACATGTGATATGACTATAAAATCATCCTGTTAGAAAAGGGAGTAATGATTATAAACATAAGAATATCCAGGGGGAAAAACGGATTTTATTTTTACAGGATCTACATGTATTATTGTACATTGTCCAGATTGTTTGTATTATGACTTCATTAAGCTGATTTAATCACACCCATTGTTCCTCAGGTGAGCGATGTGGCCCATGGGCCTCTTGTTTCATATTCTATCTGTAGCCGTTTATCAGACCACGTTTCATCATGAAATACTCCTTTGAGAAGCTGATATATATCCCTAATCGAGAGACTGTATGAAAATATGACTGATACATGTAAGTCATCATACAATAAGGCTGAAATTAAATGCTACATAAAAGTAAGTGTTAGACAAGGTAAACGTTCGGAAGAAATTTTCCAAGAACTGTGTGATGTGTATGGAAACAAGTTTATGTCATTGAGACACGTTTACAGGTGGGTCAGCGAATTCAAAAAATTGCCAAACAGACTTGAAGGATACGCAGTGTCCTGGAACACCTCGTAAGGCTTCAACTGATGCAATACTTGCAAAAACACCGATGTCATTACTAATGATGACCATTAAACAAATGGCAAATTCAGTAGACATTTCATCAGGGACAGTATTTACAATTTAAATGACACAACTTGGCCTCCGCAATGTTAGGGCAAGATTTATACCTCATCTATTAACAGAAAACAAAAACAATTGCGGGTTGAAGTATGTACAAACTAATTAATATCTACAAAAATTGCGTTAGCGGGTTGTGTAATTTTTTTCTGCAATGATCGTTACCTTCATAACCCGCATGAGTTATTGTTTATATTAACATCTTTCTTTTAACTACTTGATAAATTGATTATGAGAAATAAGTAAAATTCACTTAATTACTGTTAATGTACATAAGTAAGTTAGCTAAAAGAAACAGTCATTTCGGCTCCTGTAAGTATGATATCATCATGATTAATTTGTGCATTCTGTTATTTTTCTTAGGTTGCTGTAGGCTTTGACCAATCGATAAACAGGGCGTGTCAATTTAAGTTCTGTCAGTTTCTTGTCAGTTTCAGCCGTTGTAGATTTTGACCAATCGATAAACGGGGCGTGTAGATTTCAGTCTGGCTGTTTCTATAGAGCTATGGATTAACTATAAGTTTCCGTAAGAAATAAAGGAAACAATGCATGATATATGTAAATATTGCATTTTTAACCTCAGGGGAAAACTGATAACGAGATTTGGTTGACTAAAATGGCAAATTGCACTTTCTAGCAAAACAATGCAAAAGTTAAAAAAATATATACGAAATCTTCTTTATAAGAGAGGTCATGTAGGTCAATTTGCTATTCCGAAAAGCTGATCAATCACCGGACATGTAAACAAAAATTACGTGCTGAAGAAAATTAAAAAAAAAACATTACGAAAGAAAGAGACCAAAATCTGGAATTCTTAACATTCGACTTCTTCATGACAACGCCCAGCACACAAATCCCAGATTGTTAGATCATTTTTTGAAGAAAGAAAATGTATATGTTTTGCACAATTTCCTCATTCGTCCGAATTGTCTCCCTGTGACTTTTTCAACCTAAATTCAATAATTGATAAGGAAAAAGTTATGCTTCAAAAAATGCTTTGGGTTCTGCTATTTATCTGTGCATGAATACTGTGCCGATAAACAACTAAATTTTCTCCTTGTGTATAGTGTTTATTGCTCCTCCAGTGAAGGTGAAAACTTAAAAAGTACAAATGCAAGTTACAGAAAATTGCATCATGTCAAAACTGTGCCTAATGATGAAATTTTATCTTGGAAAGGTTTAAGGCTTGTACATCACTCAGATTGATAATAACAGTTTAATGTAAGCATATATAGGATAATAACCGTAACATTCTGCCAGTGTGACTAAATAACGCACAATTAACAATGTTTATAAATTACCATGTTTTACATTATGCCATCCACACGTTTTGATAAAACTAGTAAAGATGAACTGACATCTAAAGGGGAGACAACAGAATTACATTAATGTAAATCGGTTATATGGGTATAATTATATGTTTTAAACAATGCTAAACAAAATACTCCGTTATGTTGTGAATGTACATAAAAAGACTTTGGAAAAAGTGCCTCGAGCGCATATAAACACCGGATGAACTTAATAAAAAAACAAACCAATCCGGACACATAAGTTCTGGATTCACAACAAATACCATTCCCAAAAAACATATGAATGCTTTCAAAGCTTGGATAAATCGGTTGAAATTATTCGTGTCTGTTAAAGGAAAGTATTGTGAAGGTAACCATTAAATAAATAACAAAAATTATTTTATTGTGTTATTTTTGACATTATTTATTTAACGCTCCTCGTTTTAAAAAATTATAACTGTCAAAAACACATTAAAAAACTTTAATCCAGATGTGGCAGGTTTTTAATAGATACTGAAATCAACAAAACGGTCCACTCGTTCTTTAACGTTTAACGCTATTTTCAGTAAGTCTGTTATCAAATTTCATGCTGACAAAATGTAAGGCAATATCTAGGACTTCCGGCAATAATAAGGACATATTAAGAACCAGGTAATATATATTTTAGCTGCAATGTTGCTTTTATGACCAAAAATGGTCAATTTGTTTTGTCAAACGACTCTCTTCTGTAAATTCCACCAAGATGTCAATTGTTTTTGCATAAATTTTTGTGTCACATAGGTAACAACCAGTCGACATACCGGGAATAGCGGAAACAAATGCTACTATTTTTTTTGTTATTTGGTTATTTTACGCCAAAGTTTATAGATCGATCACTTTAAACCTATTTTTCAGCGGTTATCGTATTGTTAAAACAAATAATAAGATTTTCTGTTTTTTTTAATGTTCCATATAAAGATCATGCTGCGTTTTTTCAGTATCATCAGTTGATTTCAGGCAATAACAATAATATTGAATAATGAAATGTTGTTCTTAATCATGGTAGTTGCACGGAAAAAGTAATTCGAGACTGCATCGCTTTACAATGTGGAGATTCGTGTCACGTGATTGCATCGCTGTTCGAGAATAATACTATCTAATATATCAAAATGAATAGCTCTTTATTGTAATTAAAACGATTTAAAAAGTGCTTCATAAAATACTTGATTATTTACAATCATTTAAGGTAGTACAGAACAAATAAGCTAAAATTTTCCTATAGTCAATTTTTTTCAATTTGATATTTTGTTATTTGTACTGAAATCTATAAATCAATAAAATTTGAACAAGAAAATCCGACCTGACAATTTTTGTCCACATCACTTAAAACTTACACTCTGAATCTCATTTCAGAGGAGTGAAAATGAAATAGTCATTGAAAGAATTTGCTATGTGAATAATTTACTTTTTAAGGTGGAAGGCTACATCGTCACAACATGTCTGACTTCCGTTCGAAACGCCATTGTGTTCCGGATTGATAACATTATGTCGTGGACAAAATAGATATACACCGTTTAATTGAACTCTTCTTACTAAATAAGGAGATGAGATAGAAATGAAATCACCAAAACGTTTAGAAAATATGTCAATTTTCTTCCTGTTTAAAGCTTTTAACTAACATTGATTATCAGCTGTTTTGTACGGAAAACGTGGAATCTAAATAATATACCGTTTCCCTGCTCTGCTGCTATTGGCAATACATTTTGGTCATGTCATCTGCAACAGACGATCATACATATGTGGCGGATTATCGATATAGGTAAGCAGATGTCAAATTTTCATTTAAACTATATATATGTATGATGAATATACAATTTAGACAGTTCGAAATTACACCAGATGGTGGTCTGAACTAAGATTATAAAACAAAAGTACCGTAGTACGATCTCTTGAATTGATCCTAATTTCCCAAATTAAAAAAAAAAACATTTGCAGTAAAGGACTTTCACGGAAACTTTGACATTAAACTAATGTATTTTGATTAAAATAGATACAACTAGGTAGCAAAAGCAGTGGAAGCCCGGATTTGCAAGCCAAATGAGGGAAAGACAGAATTCTGAAAAGGAGCATGTTTTTCATTTCCACACATGCATTTGTATCACTATGGACATCTAATGTATGTATTAATATGCGTATGGTTGTTGTTTATAATTGCTATTGTATATAAAAAAGTAAAAGGCAATTTATAATATAATTAACTACTAATATTTTGTTCTGAAGAGTTAAATATATATAATGCATTCATCAATAATATAATTTTTCAGCTTCAAACATCATCATAAGCACTACTTATCTTATATCTACATATTTAGCATAGACTTGTTCCTTTTTTAATTTTTCTTCGTGATTTTTATTAATTGAAAAATTGATCCCAAGATATTTGAGACCATGTAAAATAAAGAAAGACAACTCTTAAACAGGATCTTTCATACCAAGAATTTTGCAATAATTAAGTATTTCCTTTAATTTTTCAATTTCATTCAATTTCTTTTCTTCATCCCATTCACCAACGAATATTGTTTATATTTTCAGGTTTTTGTGGGATTTTGTCCAGCAGTTTGCCTTAAAAGAATTTTTTTATATTTTAGTTTCATATTTATGTGGATTCCAATAAAAATCATACAAACTTCATTCATTATTGTTTTGTTTTTCATTTCTAAACTTAATAACATTTCACTTTCATAAGAATTTAACAGAAATGTTTAAAAATTTGATAAATAAGGGGTTATCTGGAACCAGACTGATATTTTAAAAATTCTCTAGAAAATAGTGTATTGTATTTTGAGGTCTATCATTGTTGAATACTGTGCCTAGTATTGGTAACAAATGCATGCAACAAAAATCTCCTACACTTATTTGGTGTAGAGATCCACCTTAAGACTTACAAATGTTTGCACTGCTATTTATAGATACCATTTTTGTGACTTACAGACACTTGTAACTGGTAACTTGAGGTAGTTTCTAATGGATTATACTGTAAAAATATCCCTTGTCTTTTAAGACGAAATTTTCCAACCATTAATAGTCTTTAAAAAGAATTTGCGTGGTTAAAATTTGAATAGAATTTCGCAACATGATTATCAAGACCACATAATAAAAAAAATCAAAATAATGACTTTTATTTGTGGGCTTTAGATTAATTGAGGTATTTAACAAAGTTGAAAATTGATACAATTACCTAATACTGTGAAATCATTAGATTTCGTGGTGGCTTATTTTTCGTGGAATTCGTGGGTACCTCTCATCCACGAAATAACATCCTTCACGAATTGATGAATTAGGGTAATAAAGTCATATTCCCTTTTGTAGATATATATGAATACACGAAAATACGTCCCCACGAACCTGTAAAATTTAAGTCATCCACGAAAATTGGCCCCCCACGAAATTAAATGATTCCACAGTAACGTCATCATATTTGACCTTTAAACTTTTGATATGTCCATGGGCATAAATTCAATACAAATTTCAAGTCTTTATTGAGATCGGATTATAAGTTACCCATTTTTAATATATTATCACCGTGTGAAATGTACTCCTTGTACATGACACCTTTTCCCTTGTCCCTAGCGTTGAGTGACTTTGATCTGTAACTCTAAATTGACACTCAGTTTATATAAGTAATCGGTTAATTAAAGTAACTCTGTACATTTACTTTTCTTTTATTTTCTATTTATAAATTGTTTTGTTATCTATATGTATGTTCAATGTTCAATGTAGCCATGTTTAATAATTCGGCAGTTGGAGAGCGACGGTCAAGGCGCTCGTACCACCGACTCTCGACTTCGCGGAATAGTGTAAAAGTTTGCTGAGTTTAAATAAAGCTTGTAAAACGAATACCGATCGACATGTACATTTTCCGTGTGTCATAATATAAAAAAATAGTTTTAATGAGTTAGATCGCTAAAATATGCCACTGGGAAATATCATGATGCAATGAGACGCGATCGTGGATGAACAAATTTAATTTGGGAACTAAGAATTCTCTAAATGGATCCGTAAACAAAATTGGTATAAGCTACAACCTGAACGGCCAAAATGTGAACTCTATAACAAACAACAATCTAATGGTCACCGACTTGGAATTTTACCGAGTTGTAGGTCAGAATACAAAGTATTGCATTTACACTTTCTATTTGAAATACATGTATGCTGGAAGTCACTTTGTTCCCAATGACCAGTTTTTCGTGGACATTAAATCATCGAGTATAGTATGCAGTAATATAAATTTTTAAAAAAAGAATTAAAATTAAGTTTTTAACCAACTATTTTGATAGACATAGACACCTTTGTTACAGATACTTCTCTATAATGAATTTAGTAGTAATAAATTCAGTGGAAGAAATTAATGCTTATAACTTACGACAAAGATGTTCCATAAAATCTTAATTTTGTTGTAATAAAAAATCGATTCTCCTTAAAACTGAAAACACTGTTAAATATCATACACAGCAAACTGTGAAATGTCGACACAATATGGCTTCTTTCTTTCTAATTAAAGGATGTGTTTACTTAGGAGTTGAATTGTCAAATTTGGATTGTTACAAAGATCAACGTCATGATTAAAATTTGTTTTAAACAAAAAAGGTATTTATGAAACTAATTATTAATGTCATAAAATTTGTTATATCTCTACTATTATCGAATTATGCTTAAACGAAAATCAAGTAATAGCAAAACAGAGGGAATTTGGACTAAATTTTTCAGATTTTTGTTTTCCGCTGAAACATTTTTGGCAGTACAATATTAATAAAAGTAAAGATTTTGTTTGCTATTGAATATAGCTTTGGATATTTTCTACCGGTTTTTATTTCATTTATTTAATAAAATGAATGTTTGACACGCAACGCAAAATATAAAAAAATGCTTAAAAAACACCATATCTCAAAATGTTGATCGTTTACTCTATATAAATTTTATGCCAGCTGAATAAAATATAATTTATATATAAGTAGCTGATTCTATAAATGTTTTAATATAATCATCATTCAGTTTTCTGTTAAACTGAATCAAAAACTGGTAGGGATTTGAAAGCTGATAGAGGTAATTTGGACTGGGACATTTTTTAGAATTGTTACTGATAACTTAATGCTTTGTATCTATTTAGTGCCACTGCCATTCATAAAATTTTATTTAATTTTTAAAAGAGTTTAGTTATTTGTAATATTTTTACAATTAAGAAAATCTCAATAATGGTGTAAAACTTTTGGGATTTGTTCTTAATTTTACAAAAAAGGTGCAATTGCCATTAACCCAAAAAAGTAGGTCCTTGTCTAAACACACAATAGATTGTGGAATTTTTACTTATTTTGAGTAAATAAACGTCATCCTTCATTTTTTTGTAGGTGGCCAAAAAAGGTACAAACCCTGAAGAGAACATCCAGAGTGGTCAGCTGAGGTTGGTGTCTCGGTGCCTGCACCTTTTTTGATGTCATGTTGATCAGAAGATTTTTAAGCCGTTGGTCACTAAGATTTGCCTTATCATACCTGCGCAAGTGCATTGAAAATAAGTGTACAGCAAAAAATCCAATAAGCTACAAAATTGTTGATGGAAACTTAAGTTTGAATGATGTCTTTTTCAGGTCAATACTTAAGCAAAAGCGATGCATACATTATGCAGTTTTCATGTATGATCGAAGATATCATTTTAATTTAACGTTTTATTTGTTTTTTCCTACATTTAAGCTCTGGTTGTACATTCAGTAGAGTTTCTATCCAATTTATTAAAATAATAATGTAAAGAAGAAATAAGGTTGCGAAAGTTTTTAAATTACACAATAGTACTTAGTAATTATAAAATATAGATCTTTTGCAGTGTCTAAATCTATACTTTTTCCAATATTGTGATAACGCTGCCTCCTCTTTTTATTTTAACAATATTACTTTTTAATTTTTGTTAGACCAGACAGGCACTTAAGGGGACGTTGATTAAGTACAAACCCATGCCGGTGTAATGAAGAATAATGACCCCCGTAGAATAATGACCCCCCGGTCATTATTCTACGTAGAAAAATGACCCCTTTGCCTGAAGAATAACTGTCATTTTCATAAAAATGAGCACACTCCACATGAAGAAAAGTGACCCCTGTAGAATAATGACCCCCTTGTAGATTAAAGTTTTTCAGTATATTTTTTTATTATTTGTGAAATAGTCTTTACACAATTTTAATTTTTACTGCTGCAGTTTACCGAAAGTAACAAAAATTATAATTCATATTCAAATAAACTTAAAGTGAAAGAAGGGGTAAATCTTGGAAAATAACAATCCTTCCGTTATAACAAGATATTGAGGTATTGCATCGGGGTATGGTTATCATCTTAACAATTACATTTACATATATCTATGGTGTTCCGATAGGGCCACTTCGACCTAAGTTGCAAAGGCGATAGTGCGAAGGCGAAGGAGCAAATGTGCGAAGATGCGACGACGAAGCGCGAAGATGTGATGCCTAAAGTGCGAAGGTGCGAAGGCGAAGGAGCGATACTACTATCCCTCCTTCCCAACTTTGCACTCTGGCCTTCGCATCTTCGCCTTCGCCTTTTTTGATTGCATTCAGCAAGTCTCGGTCGATTACATAGAATTTAATATAGGCACCGTTCTCGCCAAGGTTTTCCGATTAATTCATGCTATTATTGGTACGCATGCGCTAGGCCATCGCGCTTACTATGAATGTTTATAAATATTTTAATGTTAACATGTAACATATATGTTTACAAGTGCTGGCTATGCCTAATCATTATATACTCCACATAAAATGTCCACCACAATGTATACATATGCACTTCCAGACCCCTGTCACTTACCAGCCGTCTGTTTACCGTGGACCAAACACAGTAACATTCTAATTTCATTATGCGACACTCCTCGCTCATGCATGGATCTAGAGGGGGAGAGGGGGTCCGCCCCCCGGAAAATTCAATATTAATCATTTTACGCAGTAAAACGGGAGAGGGAGTCCGGACTCTATCCCCCTGGATAATTTAATTTTATTAAAAAAAAATTCCAAAATATGCCTCGGACCCTTTAAACGATGGAGAGCTCCGCAATTATAAAACCGAGACGAGGCATCACCTTTATGAGACCACCTTTATCATATTGTATGAAAACCATCCTTTATGATCTTGGATATTCATGGATTATATTTTAACACAATATCGTATATCATTTGTTAAAAAATTGTATGATAAGCATAAGTTCATATGTTTATCAATGCAATACTATAAATTAAATTAAAATTGCATCCTATCATACCTACAATATATATCATGTAAAACCATAAAATACCGTAAAAAATTGTGAGATATGATATTGTAACGTATGATATGACATTGTATTGTGTTATACATTATAATTGTATTTGATCAAATAATAGAATATCATAAAACATAATACAATATAGTATTATATGAATCAATATCATATTGCAATAATACATCATAACATTGAAACATATGATATTATATTGTAAAATTAAGCATTGAATCATTATTTTTTGAAAGATGTGGTCTCATAACTGCAACGGTGTGTGCATACAAATAGTATAACGCGCGCTAGCACTCATCGTTGCAGTTATAAAAAAAATAATGAATCAATGCTTATATTTACGTTTTTTAAACATGTATTTCCTTCCCGCAAATATGATTTGTTTTTAAAAAGCTCTGTCTAATTCAACGAGTTATGCGAAATTAACGGAATTGCCTCTGGAACAGCCGAAATATGCTGACAAAAATAGTGCACAGCTTTTAAAATTCTAATAACACAATTTTATTTTTGTAATTTAATGAATTTGCTCTTGGTAAACTAAGAAATTAATCAATTGAATTCATTTAACTGTCAACATATATTTACATCAATGAAATATTTATCAGCGTAAGTATAATGAAAGGTCCTTATCCGGTTTGAAGTCGCGAGAAGAGTCAGTTCCTGTTCTTCGAGAAAAACTAAAGGAATACTAAATGTATTCATACGCACCAAATTTGGTGATTGGGTCTTCTGTGCTGTGCGTATATATCACTCAAATTAACCAATGCAATTTAATTGAGGGAAAGAAAGTGAATATAAATATTATAGTATGATATTGTATTGTATGATACTGTATCATATTTGATACATAATATGATATTGTATTTTATAATACAATATAATTTGATAGAACATTGTATCATATCAAATGATACAATATCATGGGATAAAGTAAAATATTATATAATGCAATGATATTATACACATTGTATCATATGATACAATAAAATATATTAAAATATCATAAAATACAATTTCGTGTGATATGATAATATATCATATAAACCAATATCATATCATACAATATCGTATGATACGCTTTTTTATAATATTGTATCATAAAAATTAATACTATACATAACAATATAACGATACAATATCATATCATTAAATATAAGAAAAAATTGATTCAATATTTTATCGTATCATATAACGTTTTACAATATAACATGTGGTATTAATATTGCATCCTATTAAACAAAAGTGTTTCAAATCATACAATACTATATCATAGGAATCATGTTACATCATTTAACAACAACCACATCTATCTATCAAGCAGGTTTGAGTGAGGTAGGAGATTTCGCTAGCATCCTTTTTAGCGGAGATCAGGCTCTGCATCTAAAGAAACCTCTACGTTTCATTTATAATATAGTTAAATCAACTATGCAAGCTATCATCTATAAAACATGTGACCTGTTCCAAAAAATTAACCTCATCAAGAATCATAAACCTATGGCTCTGATTCATCATTCAAGCCTGTCAGGTGCATCAGTATCATAAGACACACCATCCATGCAAGTTTGGTGAAGTACGGACCAGCAGTAACTTAGATATTGCTATTAAAGGGCACATACAACAAAAAAACTTTAACCTGCTCCCAAAACCTAAACCTCCTCCAGCATCTGAAAGTTATAGGAACCAGATTCAGTAGGTCCAGATGCATCATGCATGTAATTTTGGTGAAGAAAGGACAAGTTATAGCTTAGATACAGGAGCTGCAACTAAAACTTTAACCAGCTCCGGACGCCCACGCCAGGGGTATAGCATATGCTCCCATTGACTTCGTCTCGGTGAGCTAAAAAGGCGAAAGCGCAAAGTTTCGAAGGCGAGAGTGCGAAGTTGCAAAGGCGAAGAAGCAATAGTAGTATCACTTCTTCGCCTTCGCAACTTAGCACTTTCGTCTTCGCATCTTCGCGCTTCGCCGTCGCATCTTCTATATTTTTATATTGTTCATGAATTATACTTGCATTGAGGATTTCCACAGTACAAACTGCTGGGTATACAAGTTCATCACCCAGAATTAATGATGAAACCAAAATTTTGAAAAGTTTACTCCACTGTTAGGCATTATAACCAAGCTGAAATTTGTAGGCACTGACAGCAGCCATTACGCCAGTAGAGGTTAACGGCCAATAAGGAAAATCGTCAAAGTACTGAGAGTACTCGTACAGAAAATATATTTTACTTTATCCTCGGCATACTTTAGTTTAGTTGATATCAAGATGATTAATGCTTCAATAGTTTGTATGAGCATTGGTAACTTTGGATACAATAAAGATCGTGTGATCAAAATCAAGCGGGATATAAACCCCTAACATGGGTCCTAACCTCTTATCAACGCTTTTAGAAACAATCTTTTCTTATTATAATCGATCAGTGTTTATTATCTATTCAGATTTATTATAGTCAGGTGCTCTTCACAAATTTGCTCCAAAAAAAATAAAGTCTATTCATGATCACAAAACAACATTACAACTAATGTTTAGAATATTGATGTTCATGTATTACGTAGAAGAAAACAAAACTGACGCAGAATGATTTTTTAAAAAATCACTTTCCCCAAGAAATGTAAATAAGAAGTATTCATATTCCTACGTTACCTGCCCCTTAGTCTTTTTCCATAAAGATATATACATGTATCATTCTTCGATTGACAATTAATTCACCAATGAATATTGCTTCATTATTATCATTATCATATCATTACAACAATTATTCTTTAATGATTATTGTTCGTTACTTATCACACAATATCCTCATTGTGTATGAATTTTTCTTTATTTGCGTCATTTCCCGCCGTATGTCGACGAGAAAAGTAACGTAACTGTTAACAATAACGTTAGAGTGTTTTGCGTGTGCTTGCTACGAATATGAAAAACTATATACAGCGATTTATTTACAAGTTCGGTGTTTATAACTTCAAAATCAGTTAAACAGAGTGAAAAATTAAGTAATTTCAAAGTCATTTCTTGGATACGGGGTAACCAATTTCTATTCATGTTTACGGGGGGGGGGGGGGTCATTTTTTTATGGGGGTCATTTTTCTTCATGTTTAACATGAAGAAAAATAACCCCTGGGTCTTTTTTCTTCAGAAAAATCCAATTATTCTTCAGCTAGGGGGGTCATTATTCTACGTAGAAAAATGACCCCCGGTCATTATTCTACGGGGGTCATTATTCTTCATTACACCGGAAACAAACGTGACAGCAGCAAACATCCTTTTGATTGGTCAGATAGGCGCGGGAAAATCAAGTTTTTCCAACTCAGTTGATTCCATATTTCGCGGAAACGTCACCAGTAAAGCTTGTAGTGGAAATTCTTAGCACAGCGTGACAAGAACAGTATGATACATTATTTCAAATCACATAGGCATAAACAAATCAATGCATTAAGATTGTAATTGGTTACTAAAAAATTTTCAATTTAAAAGTGTGTTTAGAACAAAGTTCAACGTTGTTGTTTCAAATTTATACGCATATGGAACCTACATATGCTATAAAAATAAATCGAAATACTGTTTAATAAATAAACTTCGATAGATAGATAGATAGATAGATAAATAGATAGATAGATAGATAGATCAAATAATTTTCAAAATCTTACTAGTACCGTCAATATGAGGTCAAAGATATCTCCACAAAAACGATTTTGAATTTTCGCTTGTGTGACACTTGCGGATTCCAGGAAGGATTTGCACTCGATCCACAAAAATTTTCTTTTATCATTCGTGGAAACCTCCCCGATTGTTACCGGGTAATACCAACTTCTTATTCAAAATTATGATAAGCAGCAATTGTAATACATTTCCTTTTAGTTTTTTAAATTATATGTATTTTATGTTATAGTTTATTCCCTTGGTTCCCTTTGAATCGGATACCACTGGATATGTTAAACATTCTAGTCAAGCAGATAAAATTCACTGCGTGGCATTTGTCATAGATAGCAGTACTCTTGACGTAATGTCGAACGCTGTTCTTAAACATATAAAAGATCTCCAAGCCAGAATGAACCACAGAGGTAAAAAAAAATTTGCACAATAAATATGAAATGAATTGGGTATTAAACATATACATATTTTACAATATATAAAAAAACAGTGAGCACAACGTCCCCTTTGTAACTCAAACACGTTTGCGTAGCCAATTTCAATAAAAAAAGAAAACAACGGTTTATATATACTTGTAGTTCTGTGTCAAACATTTTCATACTAGCAAGACTTTCTAAAAAGAAAATGTATTTCAATACATTAACTTGTAACCTATTGTGTTCATATTCTCGTATCTTTCTAGGGTCAAAATTTGCAAAAAAAATTCTTGATACAGTAAATTTTGCGCATAACATTCCAGAGAAAGTAGAAAGTAAGTTGTTTAAGAGTTAATTTTTATATCGATAGATATATATCAGGTATTAATTTACTTCTGATATTATGTTATCAAAAGTTTGCTATATCCTCGGAGGATAAGGTGATTTTTCTTGGTTCAATAATGGTTTTTCAAATTGTTGTTTTAATGCAATCATATATATGTGTATTTTGATGTTTATCTCACTTTGTGATTCCTTTCTCTTACACTTACAATTGAGGATTTTTGTATAAAGTTTACATTTTATGAACCAACCCTGTCCCAATTTTTATAAACTTTTATAATTTAGCTTGTTTTATGGTATATAATATAAGATTCTACAGGGTTAAAGAGTCACCTGAATAATATAGTGCAGAATCACCCAAGTATTATAACGCATACATAGCCATGTTAAGAATTGATGAAGGGGAGAAACTAAAGTAAATAGCTTATAAAATACCACAGATTTTTGATACTCCAATCAAAGTCTTTTAAATTATCCTAAAAAATGAAAACATTGTTTTTTAGATAATCAGGAAAGCAACGCCCTTAACTAAGAATCGCCCACCAAAAGGGATGGACTTTTGTCTAAAAAATAAGTGCTTAATAAAAAAATTCAATAAATCCATCTTCTTCCCAACACTGTACCATCAACCCAAACGGTGAATCTCACAAATTCATTAGAAGCTTCGTCTGTCAACATGATGCAATTATTTGGTACACTAGATGAAAAATTATGCAAGACGGTTTGAGATTTTAATAATAAATGCATATTAACTATTTCATTATGTTCTGCAAACACATGTGTCGTTATTGTGTTGATCATTATTTCAAATTAGTTTGTTATCACCAAGAAAACATTCAGGCTTGTCTTAAAATTTCAAATAATCACACGTTGTGAAGTGATTTATCAACAAACGCAGAAGTCCACCCAGCTCGACTTTGATCAAACATAAAGTTAATGAAATATCAACATGTTATTAATCTTTTGATTTCTAAAAAGCTTTCAATATCAGTTCAATTTGAGTATTTAGATTGAAATACTTAAACAAGGCCAAATTAGCAAAGATTGGTTTATTCTTACATGTGGATAATTTAAGGATTAGAATTGCACGAATAGTAGTAGCTTCTAATTCTTAGAAAAATAAAATTGAAAACATATTGAAAATAAGATTTCGTTGAAATCTTAATTGGAATCAACATTTTACACATGTACGACTTGACATCATCACATGTACGACTTGACCTCATCAAAAGCCCTTGTCGATTTCAAACTCAGAATCATATGACCTACCTGCTTCCTTAATTGAGCTATTACGTAAGACGAAAATTCTATAGAAAAGTCAAATGTTCACGTTTACTACAATTGTCGTATAAAAGAAAATACCTTTATGTACAATGTCGCCAAATTGGAAGAAATACCATGAGTTAGTTTTCATCTATACTTCGTTTGTAAATAGGTTTACCACATGTTGTGCTGCTCACAAAGGTTGACAAGATATGCCTAGAAGTAGATGACGATGTAACTAATACGTATAAAAGTACAGCTGTCTGTGAAGCCGTGAATAAAGCAGCAGAAATCACGGGCATCCCGCGAGCTCACGTGTTTCCGGTGACAAATTACGAAAACGAGTCAAACCTTAACCTAGTATTGGATATTTTCATAATGGAAGCCCTTACACAAGTTAGCAACAGAAGAGAAGAGATATAACACCAAAGATCAAGTCAATCAAATGAAAGAGTGTTAATTAATTCACATTGCAAAAACTTGTACAATTCTTTCCCACGTAAAACTCTTTGGAAAAAAGGATATATATATATATATATATATATATATATATATATATATATATATATATATATATATATATTTATATATATATATATATATATATATATATATATAAGCACTAAAAATAACCAACGACACGAACAATAAAGTAAAATATTGTCAAATTTTCGGGACAACCCGTCCCTTCTTCAGGACAACAAAATAAAAACTACATAAGAAAGAAGAAAAACATCTACAAAACTAGCACTAAACTAAACTAAATGATATATAAAAACTAGATAATGTTTAAACACCGGATCAAAACGTTGCAGCTTCATCTTTATATTTAAGAATTCGAGCCCGAGAAAGAAAAATCCCGTCCGACGCAGCGGACGGTCTGTGAAGAAGTGCTGAAAGATAACGCGAACGAATTAACTTGCTTATTGGGGGTTGCTGTTAATTAAGTTGTACTAGTAAGATAATTCGTAGTGAAAGTTTGTAGGGAAGATTGGCCCTGTAAAAGACCCCATAAATAATCATGAATGTAAAAACTAATGGAAGTGAAATAAAGCAAAAGAACAAAACCGATTAGGGAAATAGCTAATACTTTGAATAAATAACATGATTAATAGTTTGTACATGGACCGAAAAAGATGAAGATGGTGATATTGCTACGAAAACAAATCAGTACTTAGTTGATGTTCATTTTGGTGAAGTCACTTAATTTGTTAATGCCGTCAGGGCGAAATGACTTCAGTCTATGCATCCAAAATTTTTTTTTTTTTTCTCTCCGCATCTGTCCAGTTAGGGTTGTGATCAATGACCAAAACCATCATGTCCTTCCATTTGTGATCATCTAAATTAAAATGTTCCCCGACGGGTTCTTTAATTTTCTTAGTTTTGATGGTGGAACGATGATTATTGATGCGCCTGCGGAGGTCTCCTGTTTCCCCTACGTATTGTTTCTGACAAAATTTACAATTGATGAGATATACACAATTGTCCGTACGACAAGAAGTATTTGCGAAAATTTTGTAAGTACGGCCAGTAATGGGGCTAGAGAAGTCGTCTGCATCAGAGCTGTGTTTGCACAACAGACATCTGGTGTCAGAACAAGTTCTAAAGCCACCATTAGGCAGAGGGTTCTTTAGTTTGGTTCTTACCACCATGTCCTTAAGGTTTCTAGGGCGCTTGAAAGCTGCCATCGGGGGGTTTTTGAAAACCTCAACCATTTTATCATTGCTGTAAAGGATTGGTAGGTTCTTCTTTAAGACTGCATTTAGGCCCCTAAGGACAGGGTGGTAAGTAGTGACAAATGGGACCTTGTTGTCTTCGTTTTTGGGTTTATATTTCAGAAGGGATAAACGATCCTCTTTAGCTAAATCATCAATTGCATTTTGTACAGAGTGCGAGCTGTAGCCCCTGGCACATAAGTGGGATTTTAGGAGTTGACTTTGCTCAGAGTATAGTTCTTGAGTTGAACAAATACGTCTGACTCTGGTGGCTAGGCCTTTTGGTATGCCTCTAAACGTATGAGGTGGGTGGCAGCTAGACGTCATTAAATAGAGGTGGGAATCTGTAGGTTTAGTATGAAGATTGAAATCGAGTTTACCATCGACTAAAGTTGACGTAGTGTCAAGAAACGTGTTGTTGAATGAGGAAATTTCAGTCGTAAATTTGATAGAATGATGGAAGGAATTGACAAAGGTAATAAAATCATCGAGGTTGTTTCTGTTGTCAACCCACTTCATTTCGATGTCGTCTATGAAGCGCAACCAACTAAGAGGTTTGAAGGGTGACTGTGTTAGTAGGTTACGCTCTAGATTACCCATGAATATATTGGCATAAGATGGTGCCATTTTGGTGCCCATAGCAGTGCCACTGACTTGAAGGTAGTGTTCTCCATTGAACATAAAATTATTGAATTTTAGAACATGCTCTAGGAGCTTGGTGAGAGATTCAGGGACGCTAGAGAGGTTCAGATCCCTTCAACTGAATCTCCTTCATACTAAACCTACAGATTCCCACCTCTATTTAATGACGTCTAGCTGCCACCCACCTCATACGTTTAGAGGCATACCAAAAGGCCTAGCCACCAGAGTCAGACGTATTTGTTCAACTCAAGAACTATACTCTGAGCAAAGTCAACTCCTAAAATCCCACTTATGTGCCAGGGGCTACAGCTCGCACTCTGTACAAAATGCAATTGATGATTTAGCGAAAGAGGATCGTTTATCCCTTCTGAAATATAAACCCAAAAACGAAGACAACAAGGTCCCATTTGTCACTACTTACCACCCTGTCCTTAGGGGCCTAAATGCAGTCTTAAAGAAGAACCTACCAATCCTTTACAGCAATGATAAAATGGTTGAGGTTTTCAAAAACCCCCCGATGGCAGCTTTCAAGCGCCCTAGAAACCTTAAGGACATGGTGGTAAGAACCAAACTAAAGAACCCTCTGCCTAATGGTGGCTTTAGAACTTGTTCTGACACCAGATGTCTGTTGTGCAAACACAGCTCTGATGCAGACGACTTCTCTAGCCCCATTACTGGCCGTACTTACAAAATTTTCGCAAATACTTCTTGTCGTACGGACAATTGTGTATATCTCATCAATTGTAAATTTTGTCAGAAACAATACGTAGGGGAAACAGGAGACCTCCGCAGGCGCATCAATAATCATCGTTCCACCATCAAAACTAAGAAAATTAAAGAACCCGTCGGGGAACATTTTAATTTAGATGATCACAAATGGGAGGACATGATGGTTTTGGTCATTGATCACAACCCTAACTGGACAGATGCGGAGAGAAAAAAAAAAAGAGAAAAATTTTGGATGCATAGACTGAAGTCATTTCGCCCTGACGGCATTAACAAATTAAGTGACTTCACCAAAATGAACATCAACTAAGTACTGATTTGTTTTCGTAGCAATATCACCATTTTCATCTTTTTCGGTCCATGTACAAACTATTAATCATGTTATTTATTCAAAGTATTAGCTATTTCCTTAATCGGTTTTGTTCTTTTGCTTTATTTCACTTCCATTAGTTTTTACATTCATGATTATTTATGTGGTCTTTTACAGGGCCAATCTTCCCTACAAACTTTCACTACGAATTATCTTACTAGTACAACTTAATTAACAGCAACCCCCAATTAGCAAGTTAATTCGTTCGCGTTATCTTTCAGCACTTCTTCACAGACCGTCCGCTGCGTCGGACGGGATTTTTCTTTCTCGGGCTCGAATTCTTAAATATAAAGATGAAGCTGCCACGTTTTGATCCGGTGTTTAAACATTATCTAGTTTTTATATATCATTTAGTTTAGTTTAGTGCTAGTTTTGTAGATGTTTTTCTTCTTTCTTATGTAGTTTTTATTTTGTTGTCCTGAAGAAGGGACGGGTTGTCCCGAAAATTTGACAATATTTTACTTTATTGATCGTGTCGTTGGTTATTTTTAGTGCTTTTTTATATCTCATCTTATAACCTTGTATCTTTTGATCCGACACTTAAGATAACGAGTGTTGTTGGTTTGCTAGTGCTTCTTATATATATATATATATATATATATATATATATATATATATATATATGAAGCACTAACAAACCACCAACAACACTCGGTATCTATAGTGTAGGATCAAAAGATACAAGGTTATAAGATGAGATATAAAAAAGCACTAAAAATAACCAACGACACGATCAATAAAGTAAAATTTTGTCAAATTTTCGGGACAACAATATATATATATATATATATATATATATATATATATATATATATATATATATATATATATATATATATATATATATATATATATTAATAACCACATTTCATCATACAAAACTAAATTTGAAAAGTAGTCCTTGCTTGAAACCAAAATTGCTTCTGGACTCTGTTTTTGTAATGAATTTTCTTTGTGATTTAAAACTATTGATTTTGAATGACATTATTTCCATAAAAAAACCCTCATTACAAGTTTGTAATTAAGCTTTCAAACTACCGGATACTTAAATTAAATAAAATGCTTTTGAAAATTTGATGATTGTGATTTACTCCCCTAAAGACTGATTAGTTGGTATTTATCCCCTTAACCCTGATGTTTGCTTGTTTTGTGTTAGGTGATATAACACCTCGGGTGTAAATAATTGACTCCTTGAATGAGGTCTAAGAAAAATAATCAAATGATCTTTTCTTTTCTTTGGAGGTATTCGGTTACAAAACATAGTCATTGAAAACATACATATATTCTAAGTACATGCTTAAAACAAAAATATCGTGGAGTTTTAAAGCAGATAAAGAGTTTTCAATTACAAAGCGCAGGTCATGTTTTAGTTTACAGTTTGAATGTAGATAGTAGAATGTAGACACTTTTGACCCCCACTGAATGATGACTAAGTGGTCAAGTTTCTAAAGAGACATTTTCGTATTAATAAAAAAAGCCCTTTTTTCACTTAAAAATCCCTTCATTACTGAAGGTAAAACAAAAATTTGTACACTAATAATGCAATCAACGAAAAAGCAGTTACTGTCGTGCTAATTCTTTTAAGATATTTTTACGCTGTTTATTTATTTATAAAATTATCGCATTGGATGCACTTCTTCTCATTCATACGCTGCAATTTACTGCATTGACGAGTTAACTTACATATTCACTCTGCAAAAAAACCCTATATAAAAATATATACTGTAATATTAAATGTTATACATTTAAAGAGTAGTGTATATTGAATGAAAAAATGATACATAAATTAAACGCATGAATTAAACGTTGAAATTATAGCCTGTTTACTTGTTTATTTACTAACTCATTTTAAACAATATGTTTATCTTAAAGTTTGTAACAAAAGTATTTTTTAACTTCTCTAGATAAACATAAAAATATAAAGTTTCATGAGATTCAGAATGAATGACTAAACAAGAATAGTTCTTTTAAAAAGCTTACCGTCTTTAGAACAAGCTTATTTTTAAAAGAAAAAATCATTGCATTTAAGACACATCATATAATAGACCTTGCGTTACTCTACATACCATGCATAACGCATGTTAAAAAAAAACCCTGTGCATTTTAAGCTTTAAAAAAACCGTATTAAAATAAAAAATTACATGCTCTATGGCAGAGTGCCGAATATAATAGAAAATATATACATTTATAACTCGATCGTAGTGTTTTAATAAGATAAGCTCTATTTCCGCAACTAATGTTTTACCGATATTAGCCTAACTATATCATATTAAATAGTTATATAGTGTCTGCATAAACACCAATTCATAAAAAAAAAACCGCAAAATAATTCGAAAGACAGTATAGAATATTGCTTTCAAAAAAGTTCCTAAATTAGCAAACAATCTTTCGTCCATCTTCTCCCTGTCCATTTTTATAAATTATCAAGGACAAATATGCAAGTTTAACTCGCACGTAGCAAACAACAGCTTTGGCATTTGTCTTATAAATGTGTTCACAATTAGTTCAAGATATTTCTCATAATATCAGAGATTTTTAGAAAATCATATGATCCAAATACATGTATACTGTTATATTAAACCTTTTACTTTATATTTCTGTGTAAAGAAGATACAAGGTTGATCAAACCTTGTATCCTTATGATGCTGACGTAATCTATTGTGGGTTACACTTTATCCATATCATAAACACAATAAAAATGATTAATATATTAAGTGTGATAAAAAGCTTATGCATAGACATTTCGAGGCTTTAATTTGTCATTTGGTATTCAGGCAAGGTAGACTAATAACGTTTAAGCAAGTATATTCTTTTAATACACCTTCAAGTCTGAAATGTTTTATATTGGAAGGTGTCCAACTTCTCATTAGATTGTTTTGAAAAAGGAATTCTGAAGAAAATGAGTATCTGTATATTGAAGAAAATTAGTTCAAATAGTTTTAAAATTTTTATATCTGTAAATGGGATATACAATTTCACAAACAGGACAATTTTTCACTAATTATAGACTTATTAATTTGTAGAGTTTTCAAGTAAATATGAATATGGTTTTGCACCACATGACACAAATCTCAATCCACTCAGTTTCATTTTCATGATATACCTGCTTATAACAAGTTTGAGGAAACCATTCTTAAATTGCTTAATTCCATTAGTACATTCAGTGACATTTTCTTAAATGTAACACTTAATCTTGCTTAATATACTGTATCCTTCATCCTTCAAACAAACATTAACCTATTCTATCTAATACCGTCGATATTTTGGAATAAAGCATAAAGAAAACGATAAAATATTGTAAACAAGTATAATTTATTAACACGTTTATGTTTGTTTGTTTAAAATAGTCTATTTCTCGGAAGAAATGAGTGAACATCAGAAGTTGAACTGTTTATCCGTCACCACTAAACTAAGGAGTGGACCGGTGAACCGTAACTCAAGCTGACCCCGACTTCAGAATTTTCGAACCCCCCACTCAAGTATTACTTCTCGCTATTTGGAAACCAACCTTTAATTCTAGCCAAACTGTTGACTTTTCCACTTACTGCTTTGGAGGAAACCGGCACAGTCTGTTTAACCAACTGTATTTATCAGTTTCAGCATGCCGTGTTGGGGAAACCTTTACTTGTAATATAAGGAAATCATTAATTGACAATCTTATTAGTAGTTTTGAAGTTCAATTATAGGTGGAGCCATTTCGTTTAAATGAGGATACATTATATTACATTTTACTTGGGGGATGGAACTAACAACACAATTAGAAGAACACAAAAAAGGAAAGATTTCATTTGTTCATGTACAACATTTTGTGTCTGGAGCCATCACCTTTTATGATAGAGGTATGGTTATGAATATAAAAGCTGGTAATTAAAATAATGTATATAACTTGTCCCTTTTTTAACGTGTACATATCTCTTGCCGACTTCTTATTGTATGTGACATAAAATTTCCGCAAGGGGGAAATAAAGAATGAATAAATGAATGGTTATGTTAAACCGTATACGGAATGTTAACAATTAAAAAAACAAACATGTGAGTGATTGCAGTTTTTTGTTTGTATTAGATAAATAAAATAAATTGATTAAACAGCAAATAAAGAAATCATAAAGATTAATGGAAGTATTGTTTAAGGTACCTCACTACACCCAGACTTATTCTTTTTAAGACATTACGTCACAAGATGGCGATTTAAATGTTTTGTTAAATTGTTTATTTTGTTCAATTCGGTTGTATATCCTCGTAGCTCAGTGATAAAAGTATTGGGCTTGTAAACCGCAGATCATGAGTTCAAAACCGCCAGGAGCTTTTGTTCATGTTTACTGAATCAAATTTTCGAAAAAGTAACTTTTTATCCAAAATTGCACATTGTTTTGCCTTTTTGACTTAAATACTTTTATCCATTATGATATCTATTTTCATCAAGTAATTTTCTGCTGATTCGAGAAAATATTTCAAGGTGTAGTGAGCCACCTTAATGAAACATTTTTATCGAATTCTTTCCCATTTAATTTAATAATCGGGTTAGCTTGTCGGGAGATGGCTGAACCTTTCGGCGTTATATTTAAATATGATAAGGCAATTTAATTTCAGACGGCTTCAAGAAACTGTTCAAAGACTAAGATGTGTCCTAAAAGTGGGTTGGTATTTTAGTCTAAAACTTGTTTAATGAGCATGCCAACATGTTTTGTAAGGTTGAGTAGAGTAGAACATATTTTATTGACCATAAAGATGTCAAAAGGATCGGACACAAGTTTTTAATAAACGTAAAAATATTAATCTCCTTAATGTATAAAATTTTACAATGCCATACAGTTAACATGTATAACATTTATAGTACATTTAGTAAAACAAAAAAAAACTTGTTTTAAATGATATAATGGTGTGCTAAGTAGAATAGTCAGTTTGATAAGAAAATAGTGCAAATAGACTTAAATAGTTCAGTTAAATCTTCCACACTTTTGTTTGAATGTGTGAAATTGCCAAATATAATACTTTTACATTATCTCATTATTGATAGTTCCCACCCTGTTTCTAAATAAAGAATTTTTTGTTAAAGCTATGACTAAGCAAGAGTGAATCCATCCATGTTTTATCATTTGAATCAATGGTAACATTTTTTTCGGGCAAACATTAGCGTAGAATAGATTTATATTTTATTTATAAAATTGTTTATTGCAGTACTTATGTTAACTGAACTAGAAATGATTTTACTCATATCACATTCTTTGATAAAATTGTTTAGTAGTGCTAAGTTTTGCATTTGTGTGATGCCAAACTTTTCTATGAAGTATTTATATTTTGATGTATGTACATGTATTACTTGCTTTATATTTACATTTTCCAGAGTATTTGCCTTTGATAACACTGCGTATCGATTTTGTACTATATAACCCATAATACAAATGACGTCAAATTGAGGCGCCAGCAGGGTTTGTTTATTTATATTTAAATATTTTATCGTACGATGGCTAAACATTATATAAATATAAGTAATAAGGAATCATTCTTTGAATATTATAAGGTGATTATTTCGGTCGGAGCGTGATCAAATATATCATAAAGCCCTTCGGGCTTTATTAGATTTGATCACGCCTCGACCGAAATTATCACCTAATAATACTCAAAGAATGATTCCTTATTCCTTATATGATCACAGAGTTCATGATTAAAAGTGCTTAAATCATGGGTTTGGATGTTTTTGCTTAGAAGAATAGAATCTATTAAAGTTCACGTATGCTCAATAATCCTTGTAGGTGTGTATCGTATTTATAAGGTTGTTTGTTTTCATATTTTTTTGTAAATTTCATGTGTAGAAGTTGACTTTCAGATTGGCAAGAACTATGATGTTAGAAGACATTTCATTACCCTTTTCATTTGATAATGAAAGTTTTTGTCAAAAAATACTACTAGAATTTGGTGGGCGGTATGTATAACATAAAAGAAGATTCTAAATAGCATGTGGTATTTCAGTCAATAAAGATTCTGTATTTTTGGGCGTTAAAACATACCGTCAAGAGACAATTATAGAGTCAGAAATATATATCATTACACTTCCTACATAGGAGTTGCGATCCTTTCAAAAGCTGGTTTTTATCCCTCTATGTTCAGACTGTCATTGCTAATATTAGCGTCGAAATGTGTCTCAGTAAAAATAAAAAAATAAAATAAAAGTCTTAAACTAGATACATTGAAGAGTCTTTCTTATTTCTTATGCTTCTTATATATCAAGAGAGTTTCCTGAAGTCTCATTTTTATAGAAGTGTATTTGTCGAATTATCGAGAGGAGAAATATGTATCACGTTTTACAACTTTTTTGTGTCACGGTAGGGAATCATGAATACGACCTTGGCCACAAGCGAGTCATATTAGAATTTAAAACCACATAGTTTATAGTAATGACATAAACGGCACACCTTAAACTGCACATGCTTGCATTGAAAATCAAAACTAAAGATACTCGTAAACCCCAAAAATTGTTTTCCGAAAATGCTTGCATTTGAAAACGAAACTAAAAATTAAATTTTAAGATTGTTTTCAGAAAATAGTTTATCAATTTTGGAATTTCCAATAGTATTCAGAAGAGGAAAGGAAAGGAAGTTCTATGACAATAAGAAGTGTGAAGGTATCGACATCAACACTTTATATGTTACATCTAACCTATATGTTGCACTTTATCAAGTAAGATAAAATTATTTTTAAAACCTTAGTCAACCAATGTTTCTGTATTATTTCTCGTGCAATGAATTTCCCTTTGATCGGATTATTAGTGTTATTTAACGGCTGTGAATTGTGAGGTTACGAAAACAGATGTTTAAGAGAAAGTTCATTTAAAATTTTGATATCTGTAATACATACATGTATCAAAGCGACATGGTAACGATTTTAGTCAAATTTCAATTTACTATATATTTCAACTAGTGTCAGTTGTAAAGTTATAAGTGAGATAGAGATCCCAGAACTCTTTGTAATCTTAACAAGGCTAGCACAATTTTTTTGTTAACATTGGTTAATTAAATTGAACTTTGAAGCTGCTAAATCGTTTTGAACATTAAAAAACCATGCTAAGGTGACCGCCAAGGCCTCTTTTCTTTAATTATTGAAGAGAAATGATCCTTTTCATTGTACCAACTTTAGAAAAACACAAGATGCCGGAGCTTCTTCAAAAATCTTACAAAAAGCAGCTGGTCACATGGATCGGTAAGCCCTGTCACTTCCGGTTATTGTACAAAATCAGCAGGGACGGATGCTCCGCCCCGACGTTTCACCAGAAGTGTGACGGTCAGGGCGCCACGGTAACAGTCCTGTACAACACAAACAAAACTATCTACGGCGGCTACCTGTCACAGAGCTGGGACTCTGATGGTGAATACATTGATGATTCGGACGCCTTCTTGTTCCGTTTGCAGTATAATGGGTCATCTAATCCATTAAAGTTTCCGGTAATCCAAACAGACAATGCTGGATATGGAAACAACGGTTATGGCCCAACCTTTGGCGGTGGGCATGATATTCAAACATTCAGCGGAACAATATCCAATTCGGGGAGATGTTTTTCTCTGAACGGTTACTTCGGTCTTGGAAGCAGTTACAACCTCAATGGACAGAACGAACAGACCATAACGAACAACAGTCTTCAAGTCACAGACTTGGAAGTTTATAGAGTCATAGGTTAGATAATTTTTGTATAAAAGATACCTTAAATTATAAATTTACAATGTAAAATAACTCAAGGCAATCTACATGTAACGTGTTTTTCATATTTTAATTAGAGCGATTATCATACGAACCTTGATTTTATATGATTGATTCATTCTAGTCATTTTCACTTTTAAAAAAAAAATTTAAAAAATCATTTTTGATGAAAAGGGCACTGATCATGAACTTTAAATTCATATTACTCATGAATACTTTTTTTTATCTGACACAATATTTGATACATGAAGATGGGCCAGGTAAAAAAATCCCAGACAAGCCCTGGAGAGAACACGATGCATGGACAACCGAAGTATGTACGCTTGAACCGCTATAACTAAACGCTTCTATTTTTTTCATACGTGTGGTGTATACTACCCGTGTGATAAACCTTTGCTCTATCAAACGGGTGATGCTTTATTAATTACTTCCGATCATAATTATTTTTGACACAACCCCTCGTCTCTACGCTTCAGTGACATATTTTCGAAGATTTGCTAGTACTTACAACATAACTATATTACTACAAAAAATAGATATAAAATAGATTTTGGCAAAGATTTAAATTACAAATATGAAGGAAAACACATAACTGCGTAGCATAGGCATAGGAATCCGGGGGCAATTGGGGGTTGGGTGATTTTACTTTGAGCACTTTGTCTCCTGAACTAGTTGCTCCAGCTGAATAGGGGTTCGAAACATAAACCTGAATGAATTTGTTTCTAAATACAATCCCTTCTACTACAGGCAATGATCTGGATTCTCTGGTTTTCAAGTAAACCCTCCTTAGGTCCCGCTACAGTTGAATATAGTGTATATTGTTCCCAACCTTCATATGCAATGATTTATATATAGGATGTATCATAAACACACTATGCATCCCTACTTAAAAGTATTCAAATAGGTATACTGCCGTTCTCTCAAAGAAATACCGTAATTTCATTAGTTTTTAAAAATGGAGAGAAAAAAATTAAAAAAATTACAGACCTTTAAGCCTAACTAATTTTGACTACAAGACATATGCACATGTACTAGCAAAACGTTTACAAAAAGTAGCTGATAAAATTATCAAACGTGAACAAAGTGTATATATTAAAGGTCGATATATTGGCGAAAATGCACAATTGATACTGTAAACGTGGAAATGTTGACGATGTGTTAATTTTGACTATGTTGGCGATTTTTATTTTCTCGTCAAAATTTCCACTCGCCAAACTTCACATCATATATATAGCGTATTAATACCATAATTTTTTATCGGCATTATCCCGTTAGTACTAGATCAAAGTTAATGATTCATTTATGTAAATAGCTATAAAAACACGTAATTAGCATTGAAAAAACCCATAAAATCTAAACAAGCATGTTTTAAATACAATTATCACTCAATCGTCACGACATTCTATAATAACTTTGCGTGCGTAATTATCATGCCGTGTTTGACCTACTTCATTACCTCAGGCAATATCGTATAGTGAATAAAAACAAAATACAAAGAACAATTTTATTCCATCAAATCTGTACAGACTTTTTTTTTCAATCAAAGTAAAATTTTATTAATACCAACGCTTGTAAAAGAGTTCGCAAAAAAGATAACTCTAACCCAATGGCATTATAAGAAATCAGGATAGATACCTCTTACTTTTATTCAAAATTTCGTCAAAATTAAAACTCGCCAATTGTCTCTTACTAAAAAATCGTCAAATTTTGAACTCGTCAATATAACCACGTTTACAGAGTATTAGATGATTTTGAATGCTACCTACAAAATGATCTAGACGTAATAATTGTTTTTCGATTTTGATATAGCAAGAAATCGGTCGAATACAATGTTCAAAACTTTTAAAAAGTTCAATTTCGGATCAAGCTTCATAGGAGTGATCAAAACAATTAACAAAAAACAATTTTTAAATTGAAAAACAATGGATGGATATCAAAACCATGTAAAATGGAAGAGGTATTCGCCAAGGCTGTCCGGTCTCTGCCTTGTTATTCATATATGCACTAGAAATACCTGCTATTTAAATTAGGAATGATAATCAGATTAGAGGACTATCCTTTCAAAAAATGATACAACTGATGATAATATAAAAATCGTTCAAAATGCTGATGATTGCACAGGATTTATAAAAGACACTGAATCACTAAGATACTAGCAGTTTCAGAATTCACAAGAGTTGCCGGTGTAATGAAGAATAATGACCCCCGTAGAATAATGACCGGGGGTCATTTTTCTACGTAGAATAATGACCCCCCTAGCTGAAGAATAATAGGATTTTTCTGAAGAAAAAAGACCCAGGGGTTATTTTTCTTCATGTTAAACATGAAGAAAAATGACCCCCATAAAAAAAATGACCCCCCCCCCCCCCCGTTGACATGAATAGAAACTGGTCACCCCGTATCCAAGATATGACTTTGAAATTACTTAATTTTTCACTCTGTTCAACTGAATTTGAAGTTATAAACACCGAACTTGTAAATAAATCGCTGTATATCATATCCGTAGGAAGTACACGCAAAACACTCTGACATTGCCACACATTGATTGTTAACAGTTACGTTACTTCTCTCGTCGACATACGGCGGGAAATAATGCAAATAAAGAAAAATTCATACACAATGAGGATATTGTGTGATAATTAACGAACAATAATAATGAAAGAATAATTGTTGTAATGATATAAGCAATACTCATTGGTGAATGAATTGTCAATCGAAGAATGATACATGTATATATCTTTATGGAAAAAGACTAAGGGGGCAGGTAACGTAGGAATATGAATACTTCTTATTTACATTTCTAGGAAAGTGATTTTATATATATATATATATATATATATATATATATATATATATATATATATATATATATATATATATATATATATATATATAGATATATATATATATATATATATATATATATATATATATATTATTTATATTCAATAAATTACATTACAAGCGAGGCAACATCTCCGCAGAGACCCTCAGGTATATCGTCATAATTTTGGTTTCATCATTAATTCTGGGTGATGAACTTGTATACCCAGCAGTTTGTATTGTGGAAATCCTCAATGCAAGTATAATTCATGAACAATATGAAGAATATAGAAAATGCGACGGCGAAGCGCGAAGATGCGAAAACGAAAGTGCTAAGTTGGGAGGGTGAAGAAGTGATACTACTATCGCTTCTTCGCCATTGCAACTTCGCACTCTCGCCTTCGAATCTTTGCGCTTTCGCCTTTTTAGCTCACCGAGACGAAGTCAATGAGAGCATATGCTATTACTCCCGGTGTCGGCGTCCGGAGCTGGTTAAAGTTTTAGTTGCAGCTCCTGTGTCTAAGCTATTACTTGTCGTCTCTTCACCAAAATTACATGGCTGATGCATCTGGACCTACTGAATCTGGTTCCTAACTTTCAGATGCTAGAGAAGGTTAAGGATTCTGTAGCAGGTTAAAGTTTTTGTTGCAGGTGCCCTTTAATAGCGATATCTAAGTTACTGATGGTCCGTACTTCACCAAACTTGCATTGATGGTGTGTCTTATGATACTGATGCACTAGACAGGCTTGAGTGCTGAATCTGAGCTATAGGTTTCGGATCATGGAGGAGGTTAAGGTTTTTGGAGCTGGTTGAAGTTTTTGTTGCAGGTGCCCTCTAATGATTATATCTTAGTTGCTACTGGTCCTAAATTCATTAAACTTGTATGGATGGTGCGTCTTATGATACTGATGCACCTGACAGACCTAAATGCTGAATCTGAGTCAAAGGTTTCGGATGCTGGAGGAGGTTAGGATTTTTAGAGCTGGTTAAAGTATTTGAAACAGTTGCCCTCTGATGATGATATCTTAGTTATTACTTGTCCTAACTTCACCAGACTTCTTATGATACTGATGCACCTGACAGGATTGAATGCTGAGTCTGAGCCATAGGTTTCGGATGCTGGATAATGTTAATTTTTTTTGGAACAGGTCACATGTTTAATAGATAATACTACTATTTCAAACTTGCATAGCTGATTAAACTGTAATATGAATGAATCGCAGATGTAACTTCAGATGCAGAGCTTGATCTCCATTATTAGTGATGCTCAAAATATATATCTTAGTTATTTAAGGTCCTAACTTCACCTTACCTAAATGGATGGTGTGTCTTATGCTACAGATGCACCTGACAGGCATGGATGCTATATCAGAGCCATAGGTTGGAGATGCTGGAGGAGGGAAAAGTTTTAATTGCTGGTGCCCTCTGATGATAATATCTTAATTATTACTTGTCCTAACTTCACCAATCTTGCACGGATGGTGCGTCTTATAATACTGATGCACCTGACAGGCTTGAATGCTGAATCAGAGCCATAGGTTTATAATTCTTGATGAGGTTTAGTTTTTTGGAACAAGTCACATGTTTTATAGATGATAGCTTGCATAGTTGATTTAACTAATAATCTATATTATAAATGAAATGCAGAGGCTGCTTTAGATGCAGAGCCTGGTCTCCATTATCAAGGATGATAGAGAAATATCCTACCTCACTCAAACCTGCTTGATAGATAGATGTGGTTGTTGTTAAATGATGTAGCATGATTCTTATGATATAGTATTGTATGATTTGAAACACTATTGTTTAATAGGATACCATAGTATACAATATGTTATATTGTAAAACGTCATATAATTCAATAAAATATTGTATTTTTTTTATATTTTATGATATGATATTATATCATGATATTGTTATGTATAGTATTGATTATAATGATACAATATTTTATAATATAATATTGTATTATTTATTTATTATTTAATCACATGATACTATTGCATATGATATTGCAATAAATAATATTGCACCCTATGATATTATATTGTATATTCTATGATATTGTATTATACAGTATTGTATAATATGATATTGGTTTCTGTAATATAGAATTATTTAACATGAAATTGTATATATGATATTGAAATATTATAAAATATCGTATCATACCATATTGTATAATATAATATCGGTTTATATGATATATTATCATATCAGATGAAATTGTATTTTATGATTTTTAAATATATATTATTATATCATATGATACAATGTGTCTGATATGATTGTATTATATAATATTTTACTCTATCCCATGATATTGTATCATTTATATGATACAATGATGTATCAAATTATATTGTATTATATAATACAATATCATAGTATGTATCAATTATGAAACAGTATCATACAATACAATATAATACTATAATATTTACATTCACTTTCTTTCCCTCTATTAAATTGCATTGGTTGATTTGAGTGATATTTACGCACAACACAGAAGACCAAATCACCAAATCTGTTGCGTATGAATACATTTAGTATTCCTTCAGTATTTCTCGAAGAACAAGAACTGACTTCTCGCGACTTCAAACCGGATAACGACCTGATATTATACTTACGCTGATAAATATTTCATTGATTGAAAAATATTTTGACAGTTAAAAGAATTCAATTGATTAATTTCTTAGTTTACCAAGAGTAAATTCATTAAATTACAGAAAGAAAAATAAAATCGTGTTATTAGAATTTAAAACGCTGAGCACTATTTTTGTCAGCATATTTCGGTTGTTCCAGTGGCCATTCCGTTAATTTCGCATTGCTCGTTGAATAAGACAGAGCTTTTTAAAAAAGATCATATTTGCGGGAAGGAAATACATGTTTAAAAAACGTAAATATAAGCATTGATTCATTTTTTTTTTAAAGATGAGGTCTTATAACTGCAACGATGAGTGCAAACAAATTTTCATAACGCGCTAGCGCGCGTTATACAACTTGTAGGCACACACCGTTGCTGTTATGAGACCACATCTTTAAAAAAAATAATGATTCAATGCTTAATTATGCATTATATCATATGTTTCAATGTTATGATGTTTTAGTGCAATATGATATTGTTTCACATAATATTATAGTGTATTATGTTTTATGATATTCTTTTATTTGATGAAATACAATTATAATGTACAACACATAACAATTCCATATCATACGTTACAATATCATATCACAATTTTTTACGGTATTTTATGGTATTATATGATATATATTGTAAGTTTGATAGGATGCAATTTAATTTTATATTATTGTATTGATTAACATATGAACATATGATTTTCATACAATTTTTTAACAGATGATATACGATATTGTTTCAAAACAGAATCCATGACTATCCAAGATCATAAAGGATGGTTTTCATATAACATGATAAAGGTTGTCTCATAAAGGTGATGCCTCATAAAGGGGATGCCTCGTCTCGGTGAGCTTTGTAATCTCTGATTACCTATGTTTTATAATTTCGGAGCTCTCCATCGTTTAAAGGGTTCCGAGGCATATTTTGGATTTTTTTTTTTATAAAATTAATAAAATTAAATTATCCAGGGGGATTGGATCCGGACTCCCTCTCCCGTTTTACTGCGTAAAATTAATAATATTGAATTTTCCGGGGGCGGACCCCCTCTTCCCCTCTAGATCCATGCATGAGCAAGGAGTATGAGCATAATGAAATTAGGATGTTGCTATGTTTGGTCCACGTTAAACAGACGGCTGGTAAGTGACAGGAGTCTAGAAGTGCATATGTACACATTATGGCGGACATTAAATTTTGTGTGGAGCAGATAATGATTAGGCATAGCCAGCACTGGTAAACGTATATGTCACATATAAACATTAAAATATTTATAAACATTCATAGTAAGCGCGATGGCCTAGCGCATGCGTGCCAATAATAGCATGGATTAATCGGAAAACTTTGGCGAGTATGGTGCCTGTATTAAAGTCTATGTAATCGACCGAGACTTGCTGAATGCGATCAAAAAAGGCGAAGGCGAAAGTGCGAAGATGCGAAGGCCAGAGTGCAAAGTTGGGAAGGAGCGCTAGTAGTATCGCTTCTACGCCTTTGCACCTTCGCAATTTAGGCATCAGATCTTCGCGCTTCATCGTCGCATCTTCGCACTTTTGCTCCTTCGCCTTCGCACTATCGCTTTTGCAACTTAGGTCGAAGTGGTCCTATCGGAACACCATAGATATATGTAAATGTAATCGTTAAGATGACAACCTACCCCGATGCAATGCGTCAATATCTTGTTATAACGGAAGGATTTTTATTTTCTAAGATATATCCCTTCTTTCACTTTAAGTTTATTTGAATATGAATTATAATTTCTGTTACTTTCTGTAAACTGCAGCAGTAAAAATTACAATAGTGTAAAGACTATTTCAAATATAATAGAATAATATACTGAAAAACTTTTATCTACAAGGGGGTCATTATTCTACAGGGGTCACTTTTCTTCATGTGGAGTGTGCTCAAATTTATGAAAATGACACTTATTCTTCAGGCAAAGGGGTAATTTTTCTACGTCGAAAAATGACCCCCGGTCATTATTCTACGGGGGTCATTATTCATCATTACACCGGACCTTGACAAAATAAAGATAAAACAGAATGCCTATTATCTGGTGCATATATAAACGAATATGTTAATGAATCGTTTATCAATGGGAAAAGAATTACGAAAACCTGCACTAAATCTCTAGGAATCTACATTGGGCATATGCATGATAAAACTGTGTGCTATAAAAATATAATTTTTACGAAACAGGGGTATTGTATGATATAATGTACTTCTCAAAGAAACTGTTTAAAAGAATACTATCCTCTGTGAATATTTAATGCTTAAGACAGCTGTTAACACGAATAGACAAAATTTGATTGTTCATATGCAAAATATGTTAACATAAGAAAAAATGTACATTTTTTTGTTTAAAAAATAATGTTGTAGAATCAATAAGATATGTAAAAATCAATATTTATTACTCTTTATTTATTGATACGAAATTTCATAAACCGATCAAAGAGAATCAATGTAAAAAGATGTTTAATGTTACGGAAGGTTATATTTGGAAAAATGTATACGTGTCTAGAATGAAGAATATGTATGAGGAAGAATATCAAAATTTAACTAAAAATTGTTACATGGTATTTTGAACAACAATGCCTATGTATGCAAGTGGAATATAGATGTATTCCCGTTGTGTGAAATATGTAAAGATATAGAAAACATTAAACATATATTATATAACTGTAAAACTATCAAGACTATTTGGGAGAAAGTCAGCTTCTTTCTAAAACTTGATATTACTTGAAAAGTTATCGTACTTGGATTTTATACTTAAATAAACGACAAAACACTATCATAAACAAGCTAATAGCTTTTAATACCGCTAGTATGTATAAATATAAGATAAAATGTAGATGAAAGGACGAAAAAAATGTCAGAGAAAAAAACCTCTTATTTTGTTCAAAAAGTAATCTGTGTATGCAAAATACTGTTCTATAAATGACTGGTTGAATTAGAAATGATATTCACCACGATATACGTGATTATTTGTAGACTCAAAATGTGTGATGTTGTGATGATTATGTGACTCCCGAAAAGTAATATACTTTTTATTAAAAGAAAATATGACATAATAAACAAAGATAATCTCCGAACAGCGAGCATAAGAATTATTTGCTTTTCAGGTTTTCTTTTAATCTTTTACCACTGAAAATGTTTTACAAAAGTATAAGTATTATTACTCTTATGCCAGTTCTATATTGTTTTTGTCTTGAAATTCTTATAACAATTAATTGTGAATGTGTATTGATATTTTTATTTCGTTTTTATTTCATGAAATATATTTGCCCTGCTCAACATCCAGATTACACGAAACTGTTTTGAACAGATGATTCACAGACAGAAAATATAGTTATTACTTGAAAAACAAATGATTTTTGCATTGAGAAAATAAAAAAAATATCATACGGTATTCCATGACATTTACACTTTTAAAAATCATTTGTTTTTATGTTTGTAGTAAAGATTTATAAAGATGACACTTCAAACTTACACAAGAATGGACGTTATTTCTTATCTCCAGATGGTTTAATGATGAGTATGTTATATATTTTATTCAATTGATTGATTGTTTTAGACAGTGCAAGCACAAAAGAAGTCCTTGCTTGCCTACAAACCTCTGACGGAAACAAACGTAGGTGCTGCAAATATCCTTTTGATTGGTCAGATAGGCGCAGGAAAATCCAGCTTCTTCAACTCTGTCAACTCAATATTCCGCGGGAAAATCTCCAGCAAAGCTTGTAGTGGGAGCTTCGAACACAGTGTGACAACCATGGTGAGAGAGAGAGAGAGAGAAAGAGAGAGAGAGAGAGAGAGCTAACTATTGTAAATTATACATACTTGAACAGCATCAAAATATAATAACTTGCACATATTTCTACAAATGAATTCTTTTTTAACAGTACCGACAGTACAAAGTAAAGGATTTTTCCAATGGAAAGTTTCTTAACTTTCGTTTGTGTGACACTCGAGGTTTTGAGGAAGAATTTGCTCTGGATGCACAGGAAATTTCTTTCATTTTGGATGGAAACATTCCTGATCGGTACCAGGTGATTCATATTGGCCTCCGAGTATTCAATGTTTTTTTTAAATTTATTTATCTACCTTTCCTAAAATAAAAAAGTATATTGAACATCCTCAATATGCTTTTATATTTGCATATGCGAGAGTTGTTGGTTTTTTTTAGAGAAAGGTTATTAATAATCTTAATTCTGATAATATAAATCTGTTGTAGTTTAACCCTTTGGTTCCTTTCACACCGGATACCCCTGGGTATATTAAAGACCCAAATCTTAAAGACAAAATTCACTGCGTGGCATTTGTCATAGATGGCAGCACTGTTGATGTTATGTCGGACAAAGTCCAAAAACAAATGAAAGATCTACAAGTCAGAATGAACCATAGAGGTGAGAGATTGAATACTTTAAAAAAAATTGATCTGACAGATGACTTTTCGGTGTGTCAGGCCAAATTAAGCCAGATTTTTCAACTTTCTATGCAGGATTACCACAGGTCGTCTTCTTGACCAAACTAGACAAAATATGCCCAGATGTACATATCGACGTCAAAAACACGTTCACGAGTATCGCTGTCTGTGACGCCGTGGAGAAAGTAGCAGACGTAATGGGTCTTCCACGTGCTCACGTGCTTCCGGTGAAAAATTACGAGAGCGAAACTAGGCTGAAGACTACAGTGGACATTTTGTTAATGGAAGCTCTGCAGCGATGCCTGGACTTTGCCGATGATTACATGGATGAACAACTTGACAAAATGACAGCGGAAGGAAAGAATGTTCGAGCCGAAGATTAACTTGATTCGTTTGTCTGGCAAGTGTAGTCGAAATCATGTGATTGTACATTTAGTGCGACTTGTTTTTGAGGAGGCGTATAAGACAATTTACTGATTTTGTTATTGTTTTTATTGATATCTACAGCTCTGTAAAAAAAACCCAGTATATTCATTACATTGTCGTTTAATAACGTCAATGCTATAGAGTCACTGGCCAGAAAAATCTTCTTCTTTTGTGGTCTTGTATTGATTTTTGCTGATAAAATTTTGAAATGTTGTTTGAAATATTTTAAAGAAAAATTTTCAGAAGCAAATATGCACATGTATGTGAACTGAGGCACAGTACCTGAAGACGTTAAAGGAACAAACTTAAGACACTTTTTGAGAATATTTTGTAGTTATTAATAAGATAAGATAAACTTTTTGACCGTGTTTATTAATAATTAAATCAACATAAAAATAAAATTTAATTGTCAATGTTACCAATATAACACATACTTACGCAAAAATAAGTCTCGAACTTAGTTAAAAAAACAAAGAATGTTTAACCATGTATCTCGCTTGTAAATTTAGAAATATCATTCATATTAAGCTCTATATTTCCCTAAGATAGATATTTGAGACATTAAATTTAGCTTAAAACGTTATGATCATGCCTGTTTGAAATATGATCACATGTGCATTAACCGAATTCTCATAACCCCCCCCCCCCCCCTCAACTAACGATTTAATCGATTTTTATACCCCTGCTCCACAGGAGAAGGGGGTATATTGTTTTACCATTGTGTGTCTGTCTGTCCGTCCGTCTGTCCTTCTGTCCGTCCGAAATAAAAATTTCTGTCGCATTTTTCTCAGCAACTTATTATCGCAAATGCTTGAAATTTTTACACACAAATTTATATATCTATGTCTTTTTGTACTAATCGGACGGCAACCCCCTGTTAAATGACGATTTTGTTTTGTTTTTTTTGATTAAATTTTCGAACAAAATTTCGTTAACAATTTCTTAGCAACTGTTTATTGCAGATGCTTGAAATTCTAACACACTATTCGTTTAGGCATACAATATCGTGGGATATAGTTTTGTACCAATCGAATGTCAACTTTCTGTTAAATGACGATTTTGCATATTCACATTAGAGCAGGGGTATTACTAGTGAGCATTGGCTCGCATATTATCTTGTTTTTTATGGTTGTGCGTCTATCCTCCTATCTTTAAAAGTCTCAAATTGTTTGACATCTTCTCCACTAAACCAAGTTTAACCACAAATTAATTTTATAAAATTGAAGTTTAAATTTTCAATGAGGTGATTGTCATTACAACATAAGAATATGCATGGTCTGTGTATAAGATGAATTTTCCCAAGAGCCACCAGAAATGCAAATATTTACATGAAAGCTTTTTATTTAAAGTAAAGATACTAACCTTTTCTAACTAACATGACCATCAGATTGACAATGAAGATATAGAGGGGGTTCAAAATTGTAGAAATATAAACGAAAAAAATCTTTAGAGAACTTCATTTTTTGAACAACAATGTTACAAATCATGATGTTACGATACTTGACTATCCACAAGAGGACTAGTTAATAAATCGTTTGGACCGTGACCCTATGGGCACACACTATTGTCCTTTTGTGATTCAAAATCAACATAGAAAATAAAGGTAAAAGAAGTAATTAATGTAAAATCTTGATGAAAAACTACTAGAAAAATGTTTAAGAGCTCAATAATGACTCCCTCAAGATAATAAAACTTTAAGATATTCAATTCTGAGGGCTTATCATCTTATTATGAAGTGTATCTAAGGTTGTAATGACCTGGAGGATGATCATAATGACCCTTTTTTTACAGCAAAACGAGCGCACATAATTTACACACATGTAGCAATTCGTTGTGTTATCCGTAGCCAAATGTGTTGCTAACGCTAAGGGTATAGACCGGATTATGAACTGCGTCTTAGCCAATCAGATCTGGGTATCAAACAGGAAAGAATAATAAAACGATTGTCAATTTGTTTTTGCGTGGACCCTGAGGTCCACGCAGAAAATATATAAGCGAGGTTAAACCGTAACTTAACTTTACTTTTATAGTAGGCGAGGCTACAGAACTTCCCGATTGATTCTTTTAAGCATTTAAGGATGAATGAATAATTATGTCACTGTATAAATGTTCAAATCTCAAGAAAAATGCATCTAAATATGAATTTCTTAATTTACACAAAGCTGTCACTGCATAGTTAACAAAGTAGTGCGAATCATAATGTGTGCGCAAATAGTAGAATTCACCGAATGCCTGATACTTTACATGCAAACTTCATTCATAGATAGATCATAATTATTTTAGAAGTATGAATCCTTTAAATTCTGAGATAAAAAGTCAGGGCTCTATAAACATACATGTATACGTAATACAACGTACAAATTTAATGGCTAAAAGCAGAGGGCTAGAGTCGGTGGAATGTCTGATAATCTTAAGGTGTCACTACAGTATTAAATTTTACTATATATTCTTAACAAAATTGCACAACTTTACATACAGACTAAAAATTCAAAACGAATTTCTGGAAAAAATCCTCTTGACATCTTTTTAAGGACGTTGGATCCTGTTATCAAATGTCTCAAAGTTTTTTTTCTAAAGTATATTTTTAACATCTACACACATATCTAAACAAAAATTAAAAACAAAATTTTGGGGTCTGTATGCTCCGTTCGGTGATACGGTGTATTTAATATGACCTTTCTGCACTGAAAGTGCAAATTGCACATAAATCGCTTTTCACTCTATAATTTTTTATCAAAATGAACTATGATATCAAAAACAAATTTACATTATTTAGAATTAATAAAATTAAAATTATCATTAAAAAAAAAGTTTGCAATTTCTTCACCTTATTGATATTTTGACCTTTTTGCACTGAAAAAATGCTATTTTTATTTATACACGATTCAACATGCAATTAAATAATTTAAAAGTCTCAAACTTTTTCTTAAAGACTTGTCAAAAGAAACTTAAAGATTCAGAAAATAAAACCAAAAGTATGGGTCTATAATGTAAATTTTGAGATATGGCATGAAATAAGCTAATTTTAGGGGAAAATTGGAGCTGATTTTTCTTTACTTTTATTAAACATCACTTAAACTTGCCAATATATGTCGATAGAAATATTGAAATATTGTTGAAATATGTTTTTTGAAACAACACGAAGATATCCCAATGCATAAACTATCTGAAAATTTTGTCTGCACGGAAAATAAGAAAGCTAAAATTACGGTACTCTAAAACAACTGAGTTATGAAAAATGTTCCTTTTCTTCTTAAAAACCTTCCGCCACAAAATATAGTCCCTTACTACACTCTCTAAATGTGGAATTTTTCCTTCACTATTTTATTCAATATATTTTATTTGGCATTGTAAAAAAGGAATTTACAAGTAGAATTCATATATGACACAGAATTTCCAGACTAGATGTGACCCAAAATGGCTACCCAAAATCAGAGGATCGAACCTCTTTAAACAACGCTTCATTTACAATTTTCTAGCAAAATACACACGTGCATCCAGCAAAGCGTGAGACTTTGTTTACCTCGAAGTTACACATGTGCTTGAAAATCAAGCCCGGGCCTTTTCACCCCCCCCCCCCCCCCCCCCACGGAAACAACACGCATCAAAAATTCAAATGACCTCGCATTATTACAAAAATGGGATAGTTAGACCTCTTACACGTTGTTTTTCATCTAAAAAAAAAATTAGCTCCTGTCACGTGCGGAAACGCCCCGAATTCAAAGGAAAATTCGGGAATTATTTTGGCTCAGCCATGTTTTGAAATACTGTTATGACACTTTAAGGCTTTCACGTTTTCGTTGGAAACACATAAAATGGTCCACGTATTGTAGTCCTTTTTTTAAAGGACAGCAACTTGCTATTGTTTTAAGCCGAGTCCTTTAATCGTAAGTGTATATACTTACGATCTTAGAATGAGATGTTCCAGTAGTTTTCTTCGATGATGTGTATTAAACCTTTTTATACGTTGACAAATCTTGGAAATCTTATATAAATGATTTAAAGCTATACACGCTATAATTTACGTCAATTTTGAATAACAGTGAAAACTCATGTATTTGTCTACTTATAAAAGTTATCCTTAATCTGTAAATTACAATGGTGAAATCCATCTCGTTACAAAGATATAGATGTTTAATTGTTTATTTTCCTGCCCGGAAAATATACCTTTTCATGAATATTGATGAAGGAAGAGCAAACCGATCCCATTGCGCATGTCCGCGGAGAACTAGGTGGTCGTTATTGTTTGCCTAATTAAATATCCAACTTGAGTTTTAATATGCTTAACAGTTGTTAATTTGAAATACATACATGTATAATGAGTAAAAAACGTTTGTCATTTACGATACCCTTACTTCTGCATTAACACTTATAGGATCTATAAATAGCACATAGGGGAAAACACAGGTCTACGTCATTTTTTAAAGGAAGTATTCGTATCTACCCACAGGCTTGTATTTTTTTCTTTTGTTTGAACTCGTATATCGGACAAATTTATGCTTTACTGAAAATATCTTTTTCTTTGTAAAATAATCCTAATTATGAAGATGTTGACCCTTCACCAGTGTTTGTATGATAGCTTGAATTTAGCTGTCGATATCACGGGATAGATTGATATTCACGAGGAGGCATTACTTTCCTGGCAGGAAAATAAATATTTTTTATTGTTTAATATTAGATATATTTGTTACGTGATCGTATTGAGCCTATTAATTAACAGCATAAAGGTAACTTTTATTAGTAATCAAACATATACATTTTCCCCTTCATTCAAAATTGACGCAAATTTTAGCGTGTATAGCCTTAACATATACAAAAGATATTTATCAAAGGAAAATGGCCAGGATTTTGGTCAAAAATTATGTTTACGTTTTTAATGATGACAATGCTTCAGTAAGGCATTTCTAATAGTCAACCAAAATTTGAATGTCATTCGTCGGTATATAAGAAAGTTAGAGAGCTAACATTTCTCTACCATGTACACAAAGGTTTTGTTTACGTTGAAGTGTAAATTCCAGTATTAAACGTAAAATGAGTACGATAAATCAAAGTCTAGAAACTATTTATGATGTTTAAAACGAATAAGAAGAAAGATAAATTAGCTTAAATTTTTTTTTGCCGGTTTATTGAATCAATAAAAACCCCCAAAGCGAGCCTTTATTACAGTTAAAAGAAACGTTAGTTCTGTTGCCTGCCAATAACTATGTACGATAATGCTAAATAAATGTTTATTGATCCCAAGAAATGCCTTTTTAGCCGGGCTCTGCTGAAAGCAGAGTCCTGGCTATAGGCAGGCCAATCGCCAATGTTACTATAAATAGCACAAATAAACAAAAAACCAAACAGCGTCAAGGTAAAGCTTCTGCTATACCAAATAGTTACACAAAGAGCCACGTTTTGTCAAAAGTGTTGTCATTTTCTTTCTTTTTTAAAATTTCGAATGAATTGTCTATCTTTTTTAGTTTTCTTATTAATAACGTGTTTTAAAACATTACTATGCATTTTGGACACATACAATGCGCATGAATTTCCATGAACTACTTTGCTGCACGATGAAGAAACGGGGATTGAATATATAATACTTGTTGCAAAATTCAAGGCAGCAACTGTTGAACTTTTTAACTTCTACAGTCATTTCATGCATATCTTTTACAATTTAATGCTATGCTATGGTATGCGATTTTAATGATATGCTATGAGATTTGTATGGTATGCTATGAGATTTCTATGCTATGCTATGATAAATTGAAATGAAGAGCTTAATGATATGGTATGCTATGCTATGCTATGAGATTTGAACAAAAACGCCTCCATACACAGAAGAGCTCCACACAGTTCGAAGTAAAATAATAAGAAGCCAAAGTTTACCACAAATCTATCATGTAAACATTTATTTTTTCAAATAAAAACATTTAAAACCGAGTTAAAATAATGTTGTATGCTATGCTATTGTATGCTATGGTATGATATGACGAATGCGATTCTATGAGAGTGTATGCTATGGTATGGGATTCCAATGCTATGCTATGAGATTTCAATGCTATGCTATGAGATTTCAATGCTATGCTATGCTATGGTGTATGTTGTAAAAGATATGCTTGAACTGACTGTACTAGACAGACTTGTTTTTTGTTTATAGCCGCGTACATAATTTAGTCGCTCTCTGATGCTTTGCCGACATTAAAAGCATGAGAGAGAGAGAGAGAGAGAGAGAGAGAGAGAGAGAGAGAGAGAGAGAGAGAGAGAGAGAGAGAGAGAGATTCAGTCTTTACTACACAATATGCATAAAGACACACCAAAAAAGCCCGGCTTTCAGTACTTCAGTACTTTGATTTAGGTATTGTAAACAAGGAAACTAGTTAAATAAAATTTTACCACAGTCGTTACTATGCCCATTTAATTTGGCAAATTTAATTACCGTTAGAGCGATCATGACAATGCCATTTAATTTGGTTCCCGTCAATAAAGTTATTTTTGATCTAAACATCATTTATTAGAAATATTCCTATATTTAAACTGTTCGTTAGTAGGTTCAGATAATGAATAACTATTTCTGATCAAACCTGCACGACATCACCAAACAAAAAATGGCAATATTGCTGAAATGAGAAATTAGACAAATGGTCCCTCTTGTATTATTTATTATACAAAAGCAATCGTTTTCCTAATCTTTGACGGTCACAATGAAATATGACTATTCCGGTGTATCGTATAAGAGTTTGTTGTGATTAAAACGAAAGTAGGTCTTCTCGAAAAATTCGCAGAATTACAAAGAACTGACAACATATTTGAAACAGGTAAAAACCATTATCAGAGGAGTAACTATTAATATGACACTACGTTATCTTTTAAATGAATGGTTATAGTAAAGTATTATTGAGCCATAATATACACCATTAAATAAAATTCATTTGCACGTAAAAACAATTTTAATTGATTAATTGAGATCTTAACGCGAGTTTTTTTTTCGGTGAGGTGGGGTTATTTTTTATTTGTTTAAGGTGAGAATCTAAATTAATGCGTTTTAAAGGACGGCGAGCCTAAGGTGCCGAAGATCCTTAGGTTTGATGATAGCTTAGAACAAAGAAACCACGAATGTCGAGCTTTAAAAAGGCAAAAAGAAATCGAATATATTTTTCATGGAATAATGCTGACTTGTATCTTTTCTAAATGATATGGACTGTTATCTAAAAGATCGAGATAAACTCCAGTTGTCATCATGGTTTGGAAAAGAATGCCATTTCAAACTTCTGTACAAAATTAGCAGAGACGGTGGATCACCTCAGACATTCCACAATCTGTGTGACAACAAAGGACCCACTGTGACCATCTTCTACAACACGGATAACAATGTGTACGGGGGATATCTGTCAGACAGCTGGAGAAGTACTTGGAACTGGTTTACACACAAATTATCGTTTCTGTTTCAGTTATATAGCAACTTTAAATGGCAGCCTAATATGTTTCCGCTGATTAAAGAAAAAACAATCAATGTTTCCTTTACCACCAACCGTGGACCAACATTACTAAAAAAAACTTCTATTTCAAATGCTAAAACTTTTATGTCAGAATCAATCATTGTGATATTAGCAAAAACTCAACTGTTGTTGTATGACCCCGACGTCATACTAATTCGAAGAAGGGTTAAATATTGTGCTGTCCGGGAGACAGTAGTATAACCTTTATTAAATCGTGTTGGTAAAAAGCTGAAAAAATACAAAATACCATGACAGCAATGTGACATTAGAGTTCAAATAAAGGATTTATGACATGAACAGTGCTCCATACTTTTTTAAAACAAAAAGGGGTATTGTGTAAATAATACCATTTTTTTTAAATATCTTGCTAAATTACCTTTCGATAATAGTTCAATCACTTACAAAAATTGGAGAAAGAAATTATAGGTAAAACTTTCCTAAATTTCAATTATCATAAGTTTACCTAGCAACCACATGTACTACATGTGTATATAAACATTGGACATTGAACAGCTATTTTGCAGAAATTAGACACTATGCATACAAAAGGTTAAATCAGAAGATAGCTTACATTCATATATAATCATTTACACGATGAATAAGACAGATAAAAATATTTAACTTACATTGTGGTAGGCCACAATTGCCTCTAACGAAAAACACAGATAAGCAAACATGGCTGACGAAAGTATCTTACAAGGGTAATAACTCCAAACGAAAAGAAAAAAATGAAACGCTATTTAAAAATTAAAACAAATTTACATTTCAAAAATGAGATTTTTAAAAACTTTTTGCAACTAATTTCTACTTACATTACATTCAATGCTATAACTGTGTACCATGAAATTGTAAAATGTTTCTCCTTAATTAAGTACATTTTAATTTTTTTAATCATATTTTCTATCTATCTATCTATCTATCTATCTATCTATCTATCTATCTATCTATCTATCTATCTATCTATCTATCTATCTATCTACTAGTATCTATCTATCTATCTATATATCTATCTATCTATATATCTATCTATTTATCCATCCATCTATCCATCCATCCATCCATCCATCCATCAATGTTGTATTTTTTCCCTTTTCATAAGATGGTCCTGCAGAGCCCTGGCGAGAACCACCGGTCTGGAAATCAAAGGTAATCTATGTCTTTGCAAGTCTTTTTTACATGACTTTCGAGATAAAGAAATACCTTTCTTTGGTTGTAACGCCTCGTTTGATTACATAAACAAAAAGCATATTTTTTGTAAAGTTAACATCCGTAAAACAAAGCTATGATGCGCAGCAAAGCGCATTTTTTCGCTTGACATTACATTTAAAGGACCTCTGATATGGTCATATATCTGCCAACCTACCCTTTTAAAAACAGTATTGTATATAATTCAAATCCTCATAAATCATTTTTACAGAGGATGTCTGTCACAAATTAATCTTAATATAAGTCATCATTGTCCAAAAGCTGTTTATTTTTGGTGTCCATATTTTGCCTTTGGAAGTAAAGAGAGCAAGTCTGCTCGAGTATGATTTTGACATGTGTATATGTTTATATATTAATACACATGATGGTAAAAAATGTACTTAAGAGCATGGGTTTAATGATTATCTCATAAATAGAGCAGAATATAATACTAACGACAAAGCTTTCAAATTTCTAGACGCTTGACAGTCTGAAAGAGTTCATCAGGTCCTTTCAACCTAAAGAAGAGTTGAATGTTCCGGAAGTAAACATTCTCCTCGTCGGTCAGGTCGGTGCAGGGAAATCCAGTGTCGTCAACACGATCAACTCCGTGTGGAAAGGGGAGATCTCTTCCAGATCCTGGGCTGGAAGTTCCGAGCACAGTCTAACAACGAGTGTACGAGTCACATTTCTTCGCGTACATTTATTCACATATATAACAAGTTAGAAAAAGTGAAACAATTTTGACAATGGTACTTATTTTCACAATCTATATAATGCTTATTTTAGTTTACTAAGTTTCGGATATCCGACCCTTCTACTGGAACATATTTAAAATTCCGGCTATGTGATATGAGAGGTTTGGAAGAGACCATGGATGTAAAATCCGAGGATATAGCATTTCTACTGGACGGAAATCTTCCTAACAAATACAAGGTTACGAAACTTGATTTTATGATCAAAATATTTTTTTTTCGCCGTGTATCATTCTGTTGTTTTTCTGACTTCTAAATTGGTAAAAAAAAATTGATTCGGAATTTCATAATAAAATCATAGATTTTGTTTTTAAAAAGTCAAGAACTATTCCTGATAAACGTACTATCTCAAAGTTCGTCTTTTTAATGAACAAAGAATGAATTAAAAACATTAAGGACTCTTGTATTATTTAGGTGGTTTCTTTTTAGAATTTTACCTTCTTAGCTCAAATGCATGATGTTATAAAAGAGACCCGAATGTATTGTATACAGTTGCAATTCGCACAGAAACGTTTCCCACTATTGTATCATAAAGATGATGCCTTTTAACCTCTCACGTTCAGGTTAAACACTTTCAGTTATAAGAAAAGTATTTTGTAGTTTAATCCTGCGGCTCGTGCCACCAAGGACACCCCTGGATTTATAAAAGAACCCACGATGAAAGACATGATACACACTGTAGTATTTGTGATTGACGGCAGCAATGTTGAGGTGATGCCAGACGGGATCATTAAGAAGCTAAAGGATATAAAGGAGATGCTGATCGAGAGAGGTCGGACAGTGAAAATAAGCAGAGAGAGAGAGAGAGAGAGAGAGAGAGAGAGAGAGAGAGAGAGAGAGAGAGAGAGAGAGAGAGAGAGAGAATTTATGTTATTTAACTTTTAACTAAGAGCAGTGTGTTTTAGGTGTGCGCGAAAAATGTTAAGCGTAATATTTTTTTATCTTTTGATTTCAAATATTTTAAACATGCCTTCATAAATATCTGCTTAAGATAAATGAGAAAAAAATATTTAAAACATATTTTTTGTTGCATTTTCTAGGCATATGTTAAACACATTCTAAAACTGATAGAGACAAAAAATTATAAACAAGACATTTTCAAATTTTTCACATGTTTAAATATGCACATTAGAACAAATAATACAAACGATGCATTTTTCATGTTCTACCTGTGCAAGTTTTACTTCAAAGAACCTTCAATTCAGAAACTATAAAGGTAGTATTCTTTTGCCATCTAGCTGTTACAAGAACATTTAAACTATATATTCTTGGTGTAACTTTGTATTTAAGAATTTTGGAATTGTAGATGTTCCTCTTTTGGTGCTTGTTACGAAGATTGACAAGGTTTGTAGTGATGTCGACAAAGATGTCGAAGAAGTTTTCTTTAGCAACGCCGTAAAGAAAACTGTTGATAAAGTGTCGGATATTATTGCTATCCCACGATCCCACGTACTTCCGGTAAAGAATTACGAAAAAGAGAGGACTCTGCAGAACAACATATGTATACTCGCCATGGAAGCTTTAAAACAGGCTCTTCTGTTTTGTCAAGATTTTCTGGAAAACCAATCTTAAACAAAAAAATACTTTTTTTTTTAGAAATAGTCAAATGTTATAGTAATATTTATGACAGTGTACGTTGTCAGTTAGTTAATTAAATTCACTGATGAATAGCCTGCTTAAATCTATTAAAGTTTGTTTATAATAATTCTTCTTATTGTTTTAACTGAAATCGTCAATCATACCATTGAACATGAATGACTGAAAAATTAATTGAATCAAATTCATGCAGTATATACTTTTATGGACATTTGTACGCGGCACTGAAAAATCAATATGACATAGCCACAAACACATGCAGTTTAAATTGTCTTAGTTTTAACAAATTCCTAATGACTTTCATTTAAACATTATAACCGACCTCAGGAAAACGAAGTATGTGAAATTTACGTAAGTTTGAAAGTCGTTATTTTAACATGTAATCAAACTACACTGCTTAACAATACGGGGCTGGTGATGCTGTTTTACACAAAAAAATAAAATTAGCAGACAAGTAAAGTGACGATTCAGGTACATTGTTGTTAATTGTCTGAAGAATTTAATAGTACTAATTTTTTAACATCATTTGTGTGAAAGTACGGTTAATCAGCCTAAACCCAGGGCCAATATCTTGCGCTGTAAATTGCAAATTTTTAACACATACGGAACTGTAGCTGTAGCTTACAGGACGTCCATTTGAATCTTTACAGACTAGGAACTAAACCCTTTATCTATGTCCCATGTTGTTTTCAACGACGGGGAAACAACAACAAGAGCTGAAAGTACAAAATATAAAAACGTACACACTAACATTTCCGTCGATTTTAATTAAAAGTGAGCTGATGGTAGCAACTACTGTCCATACAGCATATAAAACTCTAGTATGGAATGCAGAACACAAGAAAACAATTTTTACTTAGAATAATGAAGCGGATCCGAAGCCAAAGCTCAAGGTGTTATGTTCCTTTAGCAGTGTCTATCTTATCTATAAAAGTTTTGAATTTAATAACCATTCCACACAAACTAGGCAGTTCAATACCTCTTAAAATAATCAAAAGATAGACATTTTAATTTTCATAAGCATGTAGCAATGTGTGAACAATAAGAATATTGATATATAATCGATCTTAAAATATGTCGTTCAACTTTAACAGGATAATTATTTTGACTACGATATTAAAATAATATGCAACAGTTAATGCTGGAAATTTTCTTTTTTGAATTAAAAAATGGAAAAAGAAAAAGAAAGATATGACAAAGTATGACAAGCAAAGCGTCTTGCAATAAGATTGAAAAATGGACCATATCTGAGGTATTTTTTATTCCATAACAATGCTGAAACATGTTAAAGTATTTGGACACAAAAATGGATTTTATACCAAGACCTCATCCGAAGATGAAAACATAAAACGAGAGTTTTGCTTTAAATTGAAAACAAACGTTCAACTTGATCTTTTTTTACTGATCAAATTAAAAAATACATGTAGTTATAAAAATGCAATTGTAAAGGAGATATTGCAACACATTGAATTAAAACAAGAATCAAGTATTGATTTGTAATGGTATAAACATATTTGTCTTTTATTTAAAAGGAATTAAAGGGATGTAAAAAGTCAACTGATATATAGCTAAAGCCATTTCCTAGACATAGGAATATCATAAACAAACGTTCTCATAAATTATTTGTCATTTTGCACATTGCATTCCGTTTGCCGAAATTATACAGGTTTATGGCTTAAAATAGTAAACAAATATAATAATTTAAAGGGGCATGGTCACGATTTTGGTCAAAAATTATACTTCCGATTTTAATATCAACATTGCTTTAGAAAGGCATTTTTAAAAGGCAACTGAAATCTGAGTGTCATTTGTTGAGTTATAAGCGAGATAGAAAGCTTGAAAATCTTCGCTGTGTAAACTACGAAAGCCGAGAAGGATCATTCGAGATTCGAGATTCGAAATACGAGATTCGAAATACGAGATTCGAGATTCGAAATTCGAGATTCAATATCTAAATTAACCAATCAAATCAAGGATCTGAAAATATGTATCCTAGCGACATCAAACTGTTCTAAATAAAAATCATACGTACATGCTCTTATATACAAATAAATGCTATGTTCACTTCTCCCTACCTAACTAAATAATAATTTGTATTTACTTTTACACAGAATATCTAAATAGACTAGTAATAATGCAGTGTGGTTTGCGGATCTAAGTGATTTTGTTTGCCCTGGTGCATTTCCACCTGATGCGTTTGAACCCTAAGGTATTTCACCACCAGTAATAGTTTAAAACCTGGGTTTATTCACCCCTTTTGTGCAAAAATGCGGTTATGGTAGAGAACTTCATAAGCGTAGCTAATTTTTTCTGTAGGGGGTCCTAGGCCAATTTTTAAAAAATTTACTATGTAAATTTAATAAGCTCCAATTATCCCGAGGAGGCGGTCCAGATCTCCTGACCCCCTCCTTTCTAGATCCCCGTATGAAGATTAGTACATGTATCTAAATAATCTAAATATAAATAATCTGTCCTGTTTTACTAATATATATAAGCATTACTTATCGTTTTTATGTATGCATACAGTGATACACTAGTACTATGATTATAAACAAATCATTGAGATATTATCACATCATACGGAATTATTAATAAATACAATTTTTTTTCCTTTTCCTCAGTAAACAACTTATCATGAGTCTTACTTTTGGAATTGTTTTCAATATAGAAAGATACCTACTCTTTACAATTAAAGGTAGGGATGATAGGGTGCCAATTTGTTCACATTGCCGATTTCTTGTGCAGAGAACAGTAAAACCCTTTATTTGTTTGTGCATGAATATTTCAAAATTAATTGTTGTACATATATTTTGTTATAATTCATTCATTGATATATCAACAAGAAAGAATAAAAGCATATGTTTCACAGCCAAGTTAAGTTTCTCTGTAGTTTCCTACCCCCCTACCCCCCACCCCGCACCAAAATTGACAATAATTACATATAAGTCATACAAATGTTTACTTTTTTGTAAGTAAATCTCTAAAAATGTAAATAAGCACTGCAAACAAAGATGTGTGTTTAATATACTACTACATTACACTTAGCCAGATAAAATGTAATCAGGATGAAGCTACAAGGGGTGAGTGGTGCAAATTTACCAATTTGTCGCCATACACACAGAACACCAAATAAAGAAACTGTGAGTGGTGTGTGGAATGCATAAAAGATGGCGGCAAATTATCTCAAATAATCAGTGCAAAAAGCCACAAATAGGCTGTTATTTGTTACATATCCTGCAAAAACATTGACAAAAAATGTTACCGCCCCATATCATAGCCGATTAAGTTAATGTGTACATATGGTCAACGTACATGTAATTCTAATATACAAGAGGGCGGACGTATCAGGCGGGGATCCAGAAAAAAATGATTGGTTGAATTAAATTAAATGCTTTGAAAATTGTTTTAAACTATCGCACGGGTCAAAATGCGTGATAGAAGCTATGTACAGTGTAATTGTTTCATTTTATATCAATATGTAGTATTACCTATTATAACAAATGAGAGTATAGCACAGCTGTCACAAGCAATACATGTCCTTTACCGGCACCACCTCCCTCCCCATAAAAAAATGAAACAATTGTCGTTTTATTTGCAAAAATGTGTGTGGTTCAAGATTTTTCTAAAGGACATACCCGATTAGAATTGAAAAAAAGAGTTGTACGTTTTAAACTAATTTTGTCAAAATTTTTAGATTCATTTGGTTATATTTTGGTCCATTTGGGTAAATATATGCACCAGCGCAGCTCTAATTTATATATAATCAGGCCATAAATTCAAAATATTTTCAAAAATTAATAGCTTTAAATCCAGTGGATGAAAGAAAAGGAAAGCAAGTCGAACTCGATGAGTGCTAATACCTGTGTTGAATGAATGGTACAGTAGGATATGCGCAAAAAAGTCCCGTCTACTCTTTCCTACCCTATAATTATTGGAATATTAAATCCGATTATAAGAGTCTAATAAAAAATGAAGTACGGATATGTACCTGTTTATCAAAAGTAAAACTACTCATAATTTATCTACAGTGCATCGTTATGGAGCTACACAGAAAGTTTTATATTAATTTGCCGAGCCAAATAAAAAAAACCTGGAAAACGAAGAGAAAACAAAGTGGGGACAGAATAACTGACAAATTAATTAGGACTATATAGCCGCCCCCCCCCCCCCCTCTTGAAATGTATATACTGAAAACAGATTATTGGCGTACAACATCCGCACACAATTTAAAGAAAATTTCATGTTTTTTTTTATCATTTTCGCTAGCTATTGTAAGACATCACAAATACCCCAAGCCCCCTCACGGAAAAGGAAATGCTCGGTGATGAGAGAGAGAGAGAGAGAGAGAGAGAGAGGGAGAGAGAGAGAGAGAGAGAGAGAGAGCGAGAGAGAGAGTCGATGTAAATGACAGGTGCGCTAACACCGTTAAAATTAAAGCTTGCTAGTTGGTCTGCCCTACCCTAGCTACCTTCTCTCTTTTCTCGTTTTAGAGGCTTAATTATTGTCTATATATGCTTGTAACAAATCAAATCAATTTCAAATTCTAAATCAAACTGAATTTGACACTACAAAACTCTCTCTGTGTCTGTCTGTCTGTCTGCCTCTCTCTCTTTCTTTCTCTCTCTCTCTCTCTTTCTCTCTCTTAAATCGACAATGGCATTGCCATACTCTACAATACACTATTCTTATCTGGATTTTTGTCTTTGAGGTTGTAAATCATTATATCTTCTATGGTTTAAAACTTTATCATAACCTATATTTTGACATGTCGATTATTTTTTTTAGTTTCGTTTCATAGCTAAAACATTTAGATTAAACAGATCTTTCTTCGCGAGCCGATTTTTACACAGTTAGGGCGAATACACTTCGGGTTAAAATTGTTCGGGGGGAAATACATACAGGGCAAACAAAACCACTTAGATTCGCAAAGCCAACAGTGTTATTTCTAATTTAATTGTTTATACTGTGTGGGGTTAATTCATCAATGTTAATTTAACCATTTTATAACCACTATATAAGAGCTATTAAGACATTTATTTGTAGGAAAGAGCATGTACGGATGATCTTTATTTAGATCAGTTTGATGTTGCTAGGATACAGGTTTCAGATCCATGATTTGATTGATTAATTTAGATATTGAATCTCGAATTTCGAATCTCGAATCTCGTATTTCGAATCTCGTATTTCGAATCTCGAATCTCGAATGATCCTTCTCGGCTTTCGTAGTAAACAAAGCATTTGTTTACATTTTGAACGTTGAAGTAAAAATCTTAGTTTTAAACCTAAAACGAAAGTTTTAAACATTAGAAACTGTCTATCTATGCTTAACATAAATAAAAAAAAATAGACAAATAAGCAAGAAAAAGATTTTTTAATGGTATATTGAACCTATGTAAACAAATTCACAGGATGAAGCTCTGCTGAATGTTAACTGAATGGTCTGGAAAGGTGACTGAATGGCACAGCTATGCCATTCAGTCACATTTCAGTTACCTTTCAGTCACCTTTCAATTGACTGAATGGCAGAGATTCATCCTGTGAAAAACAGGGCACAAGCCTTGTTTACATGACAAAGAATTGTGAGCCCTGTATCTTGCTTATAACTTTACGAATGCCTCTCAAATTTAATTTGATCATTAGAAATGCATTTCTAAAGCATTGTAAGTAATTAAAAAATAAAACTAAAATTTGACCAAAATCGTGACTATGCCCCTTTAAGGGAAACCCTTTAAACATCATTAGACTTGTGTACACATCCTGCCCAATATTAATTTATGATAATCAGAGCGTATCTTAAATCGACACTTGAACATTCCAAAAGCTTTAGACATGCAATGAGTGGAAATTAAAACGAAAGTGAAACACATAAAACTAAGGTAAGAACCATTTAAGCTAGAAAACGTTTTCTTCAGAAAAAGGAAAGATAAGAGATATTTATGTATTTACAAAAGAGTCAAAGTTGCATTTTAAACATATGAAAAACGGTTAAACATTAACAAAACTAATTGACAGAGCGGTCGGAAGAGAACCTATCTTTGACATGATCTTTAAGAAGAACAAACATAGCTACGTTGCGATTTCGAGAAACGATGGACATGTTCCTAAGTTTTCTGACAGTAAGATTACAACATATGTTGCGCGATGACTTGTTTTGTTGTGGCTCATAGTACTTTTTATTGATGATGCATTAATAGTTATAAATGTTCTCTTGTATTCTGTTTCAGATTGAGCATCAACTTTTCGGCAATTCTGTGTAATGGCGTATGGACACAATTCGAAGTGGGTTTCTTATTGATATACTGATTAATCACAATGATTTATTTCATCTCACAATGCTTGAAAAGTTTTTAAGGTATCTCACTCCTCATGTTTTGATATCATTGCGCAGATGATCATTATATTTAAAATGAATATGATTTTATTTATTTAATCATCACAGATAGATTATTTTTTCATAATTACACAACATTCATAAAGAAAATCCATTTGAATTCAAGAAATAAATAAGTTTTTTGGGGAACTATTTTTTCATGCGCAAGGTTTTTTAGACGAAAATGACAGAAACAAGCAATTTTATGAATTTTCAATATACTTTTCTTTTTATTATACTTTAATCATTATTCACATTTTTAATATTTAATAGGTTTGTAACATATTTTATAGGTTCTGTGTGACATGTACAAAATCAAGTCTTGAGAATGTGATAGCCGTTTAGCATAAAATCATGCATATATATAGAGCATGTCTGAAATTTTTTAAGCCAAATTTGGCGAGAATTTTACCTTTGAAGCCCTATATCTAAAATTGGACATCACCGACCCCCATGTTATATTATGTCAAAATGATACTGAATACATATTTAGGTAAACTGGATTAATCTTATAAAATTCTTGATATTCACAAAGTTTTTAGTTCAAATCCAATTGTAACTATTAAAGCAGTTGTCTATTTTAAGTGCAAAAAGGTCACAAAAAATTTATGCAGCTTTGTACAATTTTTTTTCGTAATCCCTCTATTCAGTGTGACCATTGTGCATAATTAAAAACAATATTTGAAGAAATAAGTTTGCTTAATCAAAAATACTGACAACAAATCCTAATCAGGATTAAATTGCATTTTAGGTGCAAAAAGGTCAAATTGAATGGGCCATAACTCAGAGGGATGGATACTGATCCCCCATTATCTTTGTATTTTTAAGTATGTTTTGTCTACAGATTTCAATGATATACTTCTCAAGAAAATCTTGATACAACAACATTGAGGAGTGGGATACCTTATCTAGGTTATCTGTTCATTAAAGTTTATGAAAAGGGATGTTGTAAATTGTATCATTTTATAAATAACAAATTATTTAAGTATTAAATACAAGAGAAATTTGAAAGGGCTTGATGGTCATAGATATTTTTAGACGGATTTTTTTTAGTTAAAAGAAGAGCTCTGTATAAAAATAAAGGAAAATACTCAAATTTAAAAATCAAAATTTTAGATTTTTAAAAATGATAATAAAAAGTTAATACGTTAACAAATCATGTCTTAAACTTTTAGATAGTTCTGATGGAATTTTTGTTGACCACTGAGCCACCTTACGTCTTAACACTCATTAAAAAGAAGGCTTACCAGGCTGGCATTGTCTTAGTTGGTTATCAGTCGATTTACTAAGATTTACACTCCCCCCCCCCCCCCCTCGAAAAACAAAATTCACCTTGGACTACCCTCTCCCCGGAATTTTTTTTTGATCCGCGCATGCATTTTTACTTATATACAGTCTTACAAACAGAAAATAAGCAAGTTATATTACTTAATTAATTTGATGTTAAAGAAAGCAAGCACTAACCTAAAGTTCTAACAACCTATATTTACGCAACACTGACATTATGCATACCACAAAGTAAACAAATGTGATTACATGGGGTTACATACGGTGTAAAATATACATAAAAACGTAACCTCGCTTACCTAGATTTACTTAGATCAGGTACATTGGATGATCCAAAAGTATTCAGCTATGCACCACGCTTCTCATAGACGGCGTGTTGTATAAAATGATACATTAGCATTTTTGGAATCAAAAGATATTAATGTTATAATATGATATGTACACATGGCATTTACCGTGTCATTAATTTACGTCTTTCTAACGTGTATATTTCAGAATATATTTCATGCTTCAAAATTAGAAAATGTTTCAAACAGCACAATATTTTGAAACGGATATAAAAAATACCTTTTCTTGCTGTTAAAAAGAAATAGGGGACGTTATCGTCCATTTTGGATATTTACGCTGTGTCTTTTGTCTCAAGAACAAGGAATACAAATGTTGGGCATGTGAATAGTGGGGAAATGCATGTTTTCCCTCTACAGACATCACTTGAAACTGTATTAGAATTAATACGTGAGAGCAAATGAACAGGATACATCTAACGTCGTTCCAATATAAAAACAAAGGCATATGTCATGTTCATAAGGAAATAAGATAGTTAGAAGACATACGCTATGAAGGTAAACTATGGCTAGGTTCTTATACATTCACCTATATTACAAAGCAACGTCCATGAGTTTTTGAACTTATCGAACATTTACTAATTCGATATTCTTCTTCATCAAACTACTCCATCTATCACAAAAGAAATGACGTCGCTAGCGTGCGGTGAATATCCATACCTCACAGTCTATATAAGATATTATTTTCAGAAGTAATTATCATAATGCATTAAAATTTTCAGGGTAAAAATTTTGTCCGTCCTTCTACACCAACAATTTATTTTGTTTAGTAATCAAGTATCAATTTTCAAATTGTTTTTGTATTTCTTACAGAGGATTTTAAACAATTAAAAGAAAAAGGAAGAGAGAAAAATATTTTTCTCTTACATGGAAAAAAAATAGTTTGACTAGCAATAAAGATTCACGTTAAACAAAAATTGAGACAGAATTGCAAAGTTGTGTGATTTCTGGAGTCATATACTGCCGTTAACTTTCAAAAGTGAAATATTTTTTGTTCTAGTACTAAAGACGTGAAATGTTTGAAAATATCTGATACAATTTAGTCAGCGAGCTTGAAAGTTATTATGTATTGAAAATAGTGTGAATTATTTTCTTAATTTAATTTAAAGACCAACTTCACTCCTTACCAAAGACAACAAAGCACAATTATCGTCATGGATTGGTAAAAAATGCCAATTTGAGTTGCTGTACAAAATAAGCAGGGATGGCTGTTGCTCAAGTACGTTTCATGATATCTGTGACGGAGAAGGCCCCACAGTTACCATACTATACAACACAGACACCACTGTTTACGGAGGATTCCTGTCTCAGAGTTGGACGTCATCTGGAAACTACATCGATGACCCAAACGCTTTCTTATTCATTCTATCTCACCAAAGCGTCCAAAGTCCTCGAAAGTTTCCTCTGACCGATCATACAAAGGCTGCATTTGCTCACAATCTATTTGGACCAACTTTTGGAGAAGTTAGTGGGAGAGATATGATACGTCTGCCACAGAATCGCGGTCAAAATTATCTTTTCAGTGGTCTTCAAATGTGGAAAGGAAGTAAGGATACTGATTGTTCTTAAGTATCATTTATCTATTAACATTTATCATGGGTGAAGGAAAAAAGACTCCTTTCAAAGAAAAATACTTTTTTTTCAGTTCAGAAGTTATATATTATGCTAAAAAATAACTATGTATCTTAATCTTAATCATGATGTTTGTTATAAGAAAGACATACACTATAACTCGGTCCAATATCTGAAAATATACTTAAAATAAACAAAAGTAATTTTGGACATAAAGAATTACTAGTTACTAAGCAAAGAATGAAACTAATGGGTTTCTTCACTACGAAATAACCTGTTCAAAACCCGAGTATAATAAAGTTTTACCATTCTGGTCGCCCGCTTAATATAATTTGTTCAATAGATATGTATAGATAAAAAAGGACTATTAATTGATACATTAAAACTGTATTTATTGTACAAACAGTAAAACCATCTGCCCCCCCCCCCCCAAAAAAAAAGAAACTTTAAAATTGGCGAAAAGATCAAAAAATGTAAATGCAGTCTGTATTTTGCAAGATTCAGAGAAGTCAAGAGGTAGAATATTTGAATCTGTAAAATTTGAAAAAAAAATCATTCAAATTAAAAGTGCTTTTCTCAATATACTTTGGTTCTTATTTTAGATATTGACAACAGTTTAATGCAACCATATCTGATAAGTTTCCAAAATACAGTATATGCTTCGAATCCACGATGTTCTCCAGGCTATGGGTCACCGCATGCAAACAACAGCAATCAAGTCTTCAATCTTAATGGGGAAGTCAATTTTGGTGTAAACTCTGATGGACAATACATGAATATGAACAATATCAACTATATGCTTGTGTCCGATTTAGAAGTTTATTCAGTGAAAGGTATCATATAATTGTTTGTAAACTAATCGTCCTAATTTTCTCTGTGGTATTTTAAACTATGTGCTATTAATTTTAACTAGGTGATAAAACTCTATCTATTATATTTAGATGCATATACTATTTGGTTTTTTACTAGCTGTGGTCATTCAACAGGCATCAAATTTAAGACAACTTAATACAACACACGAAGTATCCAAACAATGGCGGGAACCACCTCAGTGGAGTGAGCAGGTTAGGATTGCTTTTGTTTGCTGTTTACTTATACAATTAAAGAGGTTATTTGGTGAATCATGTGGGATGTGAAGGTGGCGACAAAGCAGGAAGAAATACTAAACCATCTAACACCATCTAACACGGGTTATGTAAATTGTTTTCAGTAGTGATCGGTACCCTGATAACCTACATAAATAATTAAAGAAAGCATTTTGTTGTTTATTTTTACATCTTTCTTTAAACATATTGATAAACCTATTGTAATCAGCAAGTGCAATTAATCGAATTAATGTTTATTTTCATCAGAACGTTAGCTTAAGGAAACAGCCAAATCGTCTTCTTTGGGAATGTAGGTCCTACAACACTATGAATTTTTCTTGCAGTCCGTGATTTTTCTTGCGTTTAGGCACGATTCGACCAATTGATCGACAGAGCATGCAGATTTTACTCTTATCATTTTCTACAGAGCTATAAATTGGAATTTATTTTCGTAAGAAATAGGGGAATCATGCTCGATATATGTAAATACATCTTGATAACAATTTTGTATGTCAAATATCCGGGTTTTATCCAAGCTGACTCGATAAAAAAAACTTAAAGTAAAGACCAAATGCACCTCTGATAGGACCTTACTGATTATACTGAATGTCGTATATTTAAAATTTTCTAATATCTTGTTTATCTGAACCGACAAAAAATTGATTTGTACTATTTCATTGATAAGTTAAAAGATCTTATTAAACACTTCACGATGCATTGATACTCACAATTAAAGATGGTAACGTTCAAAACTTTACCGAACTAATTTCGATCAAAGTTCATACAAAATAGTTATTTAAAATTAAAAAAAAATACTTTCATAGATTCAAAAGTTGATGAACAACGAAAAAAACTACGTATTTTATGTATATCATGTATATGGTTAATGGAAAAAATGACGATAACAAATTGATAAATTATTAAATTTTGTTTCGTGCGTTGAAGGAAACAAAAATTATATTCATAACACACACACACACACACACACACACACACACACACACACACACACACACACACACATAATGATGTAGTTAATACTCAATTAATATTTTTTGTTTTACTTTGATGACGTCATACATAATTTTTTGATATCATGGCACTAATATAAGTTCTTTTGCATTAAAAGTCTGTAGAAAATAGGGAAAACAAACACATAAAAACATATTTAATAAATGTGCTGATTAGAATCTCTCATTACTCATTTTAGTAAATAATGATTATCTGACTGTTGTATGTTTCCAGATATCACCAGGCAAAGTATCTGGGATAGAATAGTGACTCATTGGATAAAACCTTACCACCACATATAATGAGATCAATCGTATATTTATTTTCTATGATGTCATTAAAATTAGCAACTATATTTAGCACCCATGAACTGAAAAAATATTGTCACTTCTATACACTTTGTATTCTGGAGTAATTTTTTTCCCGTTGCCTTTGCAGAGTGAACTGCAACCTTAAAAAAACTCGTCTCACAAGTTACATAACATAACCTTTTTCACAGAGTTTTCAACAATTGAAAGACTTTGTCTCCAGGTACAAGCCATTACCTGACATGAAGATCTCGGAGGTCAATATTTTACTGGTAGGACAGATCAACGCTGGAAAGTCTAGTTTTTTCAACACTTTGAACTCCATTTTTCGTGGGGAAATATCTGCACGCGCATGCGCCGGAAGTTCGCAGCACAGTCTTACTACAGATGTAAGTGAAATAATGATTACATCGACCATCTGTCATTTTATATGAATGTCATAGACTGCAACCGTACCAACTCTTATAATCATTATGTATCTTTAATACATAAAAAAAAGTATGAATACTGTGGTTTCATCAATATTCGTTGAATACCAATTTTCGTGGATTTCGTTGTTTAGTTGATCCACGAAATTAAATGTTCATTAAAGTACAATTTTAATGACATTTTGTATTGATAGGGTCATTGGCCACGAATTTTCGTATCCTTGAAACTGTGATTTTACTTTATCCCCGAAAATTGATGCCCTTGAATAATAATAAAACCACAGTATACAAATCTAGTGTTAATATATGGCGAAAGTTGAAATACAGAAACATATGTCTTGGGTCATAAAATCTAAAACTAAGCGGAATAAAAATTTGGTGAAAATGACAGCATTGCAAATGTCATGAAAATAAGACTAAAGATTTATTTTGAGGTACTTGATGATTGAAGTTATGATCATTTGCATTTTATTGTAAAAATGCATTGCCTTGGAACTAATAATTATATCCTCAATATTAATCCTCAATTAAAATTGTTAAAATCTAAATGTCAGCAAAATTGTTTTCACAGTTATTTATTTTACTTCCATCAGAAGTTTTTATTCTCTCTAACGAGTAAAAAATTGAATGTTAACAGTGTTTTTAAAGAATTTTTAAATAATGTATTTGTACATTTGCTGTTTTAATGACTTGGTGTCAAGAATATAATAAAGATATTAAATCATTAGTTGTTAGCAAATTGTTGTTATCTGGTTTTTACTTACATTTGAATAGTTTGAAATTTCAGGTGAACAAGAAAAGGTGCAGTGTTATTGTCATTACAAGTGACTTATTTCTGCAGCAACTGTGCTTCTTACATTTGCATAGCATATGTTTTGACTTTGGTATAGCTTTTATTGAGTTCCTCGATGTTTATTATTTGATCGGTTAAATTGATGCTATACCTTATTTTAGCTTCGGAAATATAGAATACGTAACCGGGCAACCAGTGGTTATCTGAATTTCCGGCTTTGTGACACCCGTGGATTAGAGGAAGAAATGTCCATGCATCTGCAGGACATGGCGCTTCTTCTGGATGGACATTTATCAGACCAGTATAAGGTACGACTCTTCACTGTGACAACAACATCATTATCTAAACAATTACCACGTAACTATGTCATATATTATTTCAGTTTAACCCAATGGCACATGCCACCCAAAGAGATCTGGGTGTTGTCCTTAACCCAACGTTTCAGGATAAGATTCATTGTGTGGCTTTTGTGGTGGATGGAAGTTCCATTGACGTCATTAAAGGAAACGTTTCCCAAAAATTGATGCATTTTCGTTCTTTGATGATTGAAAGAGGTTTGAAACACAATAAAAAGTCGAAGTGTATCGTGATAAAGTAAAAGATAATAATGCGACGCCCAAATTCAATACATCTTGAATATAAAATAACACGAGTATGAAAATATTATGATTTAGAGTCTTTATTTACTTGTACCTATTAACTTAATTATTTCCTTTGCATAGGAATTCCACACGTTGTTTTCCTGACAAAATTAGACAAGGTTTGTCCTATGGTTGACGAAGATGTTCGAAAAATCTATCAAAGTCAAGCCTGTAAAAAAGCCATAGAAACAGCAGCTGACGTCATAGGAATTCCTCGAGGTCACGTGTTTCCGGTCAAAAATTACGAACAAGAAACTCAATTACAAAGAAATGTCAGTATTGTTGCTCTGACAGCAATGAGACAGACGCTGGTGTTTGCTGATGACTACCTAGAAGATCAGTACGAGCTTCAGTCTGACCAATAGATTCTGATTAAAGATATAATCTTACTAAGTACACATATTACATCTGTACTAAACTTTTACGACCCACTTTCATTCAGATGCACTCTAATTAAAGTATATATGATGTTATGCTTAATAAAGGATAAAAAAAAGAAACATTCTAATCTTGTTTTATTTTCTTTAAATTATTAATCAACAAAAATAAACAGTAGTCCTATTTGTAACATTACTTCTTTTTATTTAAAATTATTATAGTAGTAGTATACAAAAAATCACGTTTACGTCATTGCTGTCAACAAATGTCATCATCCTTGTGTTCATTGGAAAGCAAATGGATGAGTGATGTTGCCCCAAGGCCTCATGTTTTTATTTCTCTACTTTTACACATCTCTAAAATTATCTGAATTTATATTTATGTAGACCAGTAAGCCATCTACAAAAAATGTAAATTTCAAAATACCCCGGATAGAGGTTTTGGCTCTAGAATGGTGAAAATAATGAATGTAGAGAATTTATTTATATTATATTATAAGTATCTTCTACACTAGCCAGTAAATTTGTATGAAAAAGAAATGAATGTCCCCTGAGGAAGGGGTTTTTATGAGAGGGTGCAAAATGGTCATATAGTGGTGCTGCGTTTAATGTTTAAAATTCGTCTTCTTTACTTTTGCTAATAATGAATACTAGACTTTGACCCGTGCATGCACTAATTGATATTGCATATAATATCAGACATTTACGAAATAGATACATCGACACCCCATATACTGTACCTTCATCAAAATGACTCTTATAAACCCGTAATGTAGCAAAAAATTGCAGAATTCCTTCGAAACAATTTTGGAGGAAATTAATAAAGTTGCATAAAAAAACCAGTCAGATTATTCATAATAAACAATTCTGAGGCTGTAAATACCTTTCATCTAAAAATGATTGATATTTTTGGAGAATTTGACACTTTTCACTAACGTTTTTAACTCGCATCAAATTGACACACCATGTTGACAGTCGGAACTATCGGTATTTTTCCTAATAAATGCAGTGTTAGAGTTATCTCCCGTATTTTCTTTGATGAACAGAATATATTAGCAAATTACACGTATTTGTATAAACGTTTCTGTGTTTATCTGGGTGTATTCGTTTGATCGATTGGAGAGCTGCAAGAGTAATCCTAATTTGCTCGTTTGTAGTATGGAGATCTTCGATATATCTTCATTGTCTTCTTTTCAAAAGCAAGTAGATATTGGAGTTCAGCTGGAGATATTCAGGTCCGTTCTGGAGGTAGCAAACGAAAACACCACAAATGTGATATTGTGGAAACATGCACTTAAGAGCCTTCCGTGATTTAGCGTGAACGTAATGCGCATGTGCAAGATTGTAAAATCCATAAATTCCAGATGATTTCCGGAATTTTTTCAGGAATTTTCGTTGTTTATTATTTAGCGAAGCTTGATTGTGAAAAAATAAAAACAAATTGGTAATCTTCACGTACCAATGATATTAAAAATATAAAAAAACAAAAAGACAGTACTCCACTGATTTATCGGTATTAAAGCCCAAAAATTCGAGTCTATTATTTTAATACAGTAATATAGATAAACTGACTGGATACTAAGAAAGACAATAATTCCCTCCACCAAAATTGTAAATTTAATGTCGCCCATGGTAGGGGTTCAGAATCTAGAGCAGGCTAAACAGTTATAAAGAACAAACGGTTGGGTTCTTACTTTAGGATGTGGCCAAAATAGTTATATAGTGTCAATGTTTGTGATGTCTAAACATTCTTAATGTCTACTGACACAGATTGAAAACTGACTGCATATTAGACAAAAATTGAGCTGTCATTTTTTGATTAAATTTTCTGACCCCTAAGACACGGGTTATGGCTGATGGGGTTAGTTGCATTAGTTTTATTTTTTTTTTATTCTGCTCTTGAATTTCAAGGAAAGAACTGAATACATATTTTGAAAACAGGAAGAATGAAGTTGTATTTCAAAGTAAAGATATTGTATGAGCATTTGGAAAGAGTTTTGGGAGGGGTGTAACAGTTAATGGAGTTACCTTCCCTTGGTTGTTCATATCAATGGATAATCATTAAAATAATGTCATTAAGACGTTTTGTGATTAAAACAGTTATACAAATATTTTTTATTATATAAAACAAAACATCTTTAACAATTTTAAACTTTCTTAATAAACAATTAGACTTTTTAATAGTAACGTATTGATTTACTGCCCAAATCACCGATATGTGGTACATATAAAATGTTGTTTTGAATAAATGTCAGATGATGATAATAGTACAAAGATGAGTCATGAGAAGTGAGAAATTGGTAAGTTTTAGTGTTTCTTTTTCATTCAAGTGCTTTAAATAGAGACTTTCTATCTTGCCCCTGGTTATGGAGGATAGGAGTTTTCTATATAAAAAAAAAACCATGTATACCAACCAATTTAATTACGTTTATCTATAAACATATACAAATAAAAACTATCTTTAAAGTTAACAAATACAAGTATTGAAAAATTACTTCCAATCAGGGTCTTACACCTTTTTGATATCAGGTCATGTACTCTATTATGATCTTGAAGTTTTTAGCTGGAATTATAGCTTTTCTGGCAAGAATGGGGCGGTCATTTAAATAAGTTTTACTCCAGAATGACACTTAACTTAATGCATATATGAGATATCTCGACAGGTATGTGTGTGGGCTATAGTACTCAGGGTGAGCTGTTGGGTCTTTCTTTTGTTTATCAGTTGAAATTAAAAAAAATTACAAAAAAATGACAAGGGTTGTTGAGTATCATCGATTACCGTAAAGTACCATGGACCAGGATAGTTGTGAAGCATATGTCCTCGGTTTTCACAAATCATAAATAAAAGGATACTGATATATCATTTTTCTTGAAGAACTCAAGTTACATTTACATCTACATCTACAGGTAATGTTACAACAACAAAACTTGAGTATGTTACTTGTATATTGAGTTAGTGGGCAACTCCAGGTAAAACTTCCGTTTTTTTACTACCTAATTAGCATTTTCTTGTTGATCATACATTATGCAAATCAGTTGTGTTTATATTATTTTTTGCATCTTTTATCCTATGACGTATAAATAAAAGTATGCGAGACTAAGGTCAGGGGTTTTAGGTGAATTACATTATTTTTATAGTATAACATGTATTGATTACAAGAAAAAAACACAAACTGTGAATCATAGAAACATGTCATGTTTATTTTGTATAATATAAGTAGGTATTATCTCTAGGTCTGTTTTTTTCAACTTTAAATAAAAAAAAGAAAAGAAACTAGAGACGAGCTCGTTGCAAGCAACGATTAGGTTTTCCGTCGTAGCTGCGTCATACTTGTGACGTACCGGTATTACAAAAATTGATAGCTGACCATAGTACAATATTAGATGTGTAAACACTGAGAAACAAAGTATTATATTTCTGTGACCGCGTAGATTTTACGGTGATAGAGAATTCGTCTGGATCTGCATCGGTCGTGTGCAGTACGAACCGGGTGAGGGAATGTTGGCGTAAAGTGTATAAGGTAAAAGGTTGGGGCGCGCTGTGGGCCGTAAGCTAAAACGAAGGGTAGGTTTGCCGTATTCCCGAAGGTCCACCAGTATACAGTTCCAGAGAAATAAACAGGCAATTAATGCAGGATTCCACATTATTGGACGAGACACTCAACGATGGCAACATCATAACAATTTAACAGACAGGCATGTTACAAACAAGTCGGATATGGCCAGAAGTGGCCTCCGGACTCAAGACTCTGGGAGAGTCGGACATGGCCGGGGCTGGCCGCCGTATTCCAGACTGCGCATTGACAATTGTACATAACTATTTATAAGAATCTTAACAATGAGTATAAATTGACAGGTAATGATATAAGTAAGCTGAGTGAAAGGTTCACAAATATAAAATAATTAAATAAACTCAATGAGTCTTTGATGTCCAAGAAATGAAAATCTGATAATTGCACAATGTTGTTTTAAGAGATTAACAGTCCTTGAGACATGACACTCTGTCTCTTTGAAATCACATATAAAGTCTGAAAAGTGTCAATCACTAAATAAAAAAGTAACTATGTAAGAAATAAACTGTGAGAAAAAATTACGAAACCGATGTTGAATTTTACAAGTAAAGTAAAAAAAAAAAATATAATTAAACAGTGCATTTTGCACGATGATTCTACATGTTTATAAGCAAATACAGATCTTAACGCGTTGTCCCTAGTTTGATTCGCAGCATTTTATTCACAGAGTGGGACTGTGGTTATGCCCGGTACGAAGGTAAAAAGACCATTGGCAAACGTTTTACACGCATTTTTATCGAACGCAAGCGCCAATCAATCTCTTAGTATATACGAGGGTTGTTCGGAAATTATTGAGACATTTCCTCTTATTCTTTTAGTAAAAAAGATAAACCATTGAAATTTCACCAAAACGTAAATCAGGATAGAGACTATAAATGTGAAAAGTTTCTTGTTCATGGCATGAATAGATCATTCCTGGTAAGCTGACCAACCTACCTTCGTCCAATGACCCGGCGCAACCGCAAACTTTTCGCAACGTCATCTTAACGCTTCTTATTGCTCCTGTGTTCTAAACACCTTACAAACGAACGGAAATAAGAATTATTCTTTATTTATCATCTTTTGTTTTCATTTCAAGATGTCACCATTTACATTTTCTGTCATTCTTGTTGTTTTCAGGGGGAAAATCGAGTTATTTTTTTCCGAAAGTCTAATTACTGCGAATGTCTCCTGCAGTTATTCTTTATATATTTTAGAACTGTTGATAACAGTTAGTGCGTCAAAAGTACTTGATAATTAATCCCTTTGGCCTAATTCTAGTTAAACAATCAGTGAAAAAAATATGATGAACTGAAGCTCTATACCTTGTCTTGTCATCGTATAGTTTTTTTAAGCAATTGCTTGGCCTTAAAAGGTCTTCTTCCGAGATTTCCACCAGTTTGACGGTTTTTAATGCGCCGCCTTGACGTCAAAATTCAATGTAAAGTCGTTGTCCGATTTCTATTGTTTGGTAAATATATGTGTACCATAACCGTATTTCATCTCAAACATCAGTGAAACTTAATCAAAAGTTAGTCGCAAAGAATAGCAAAATGAACATATTTAATTTGATTTCTTTTATCATTAACTGTAATTCTACGGACACTTATAAAGTAGATGTTTAAGTTATTAAATCTCCGAGTTCATGGCTGCGCCGGGTACCCCGACCACCGACTTGTTTATCTATCGTCGTAAACAAAATATTAGATATTCTTTTAATATCACTTTGTTTTATTTTTTGTTGGGGTAACTTCAGTGTCTATGCCAATTTTTACCAAAATTCGTCAATTAGGAAAGAAAATATTCGAGTTGTCTCAATAATTTCCGAACAACCCTCGTATGCGGAGATCCTGGCAATTTTACAAGGGGTTTTGAAGAATAATTTTGTATTTCGAGGAGGGGGAACATGCGCGGATCAAAAAATTTTTCCGGGGTGGGGGTTGAAAAGTCAGACTGTTATTTGAGTTTGCCAAGGGATGTCCGGACATATTTGGTAAGTTTATAATGTACACGCAATTGAAAGAAATTTCGCTGGGGGGGGGGGGGGGGGGGTCTGGAACCCTTCCCCTTCTAGATCCGCGCACGGAGAATACTGATGCCGGTAATTTTACTGTAATTTTAACCATTTTTATTTATTTATTCATGTTCATAATTATCAGAAAACCAATATTACCTTTCAAAGCAGTTAAAACTTAAGATACGAACCATTTAGTCTCGGTGAGTATTGCGTCCGCGTACGAAATAATGGCAATTTTCAAGAAATTCGGATGGACGATCTGTGTCCTAAGTCGTCCATCTTTTTCTGACTAAAAGCTACATACCTGCAGTTAGAGATTGTCAAACTCTTATTGATTATGTCAATTTGTTTGTCTCAAAGAATCATTTTTTAAATCAATAAAGTTTTACCTTTAAAAAAAAGAAAGAAATCGGGCACAATTTTCAATGTTAGCATTTTACAATTTTATGGTCTAATAAAATTTCAAGAAACAACTCTTCATTGCTTTATCCGAAATATTGCATGAAAAAAATTTACATCGCATTTTTTAAATTACAAAAGGATATTCAAAATGAACTTGGATTAACCGCTAACAAACAAGCATAAAGAGAGACTGAGAACCCATTTCTTCTCCTTTTTTTTTTTTTACATCAAAAGAAATTCAATCAAAATATATTTTTCCTTTGTATGCGTTAATGAAAATGTAGATCAGCAAGGGGTTCTTTTTCGTGCAAGCACCTACTTAACAGATTGTAACACGGGTCTACAACGATGACAAATATCGAAAAGGCAATATTGTGAGTGAAGGATGAATGTGTAGTTTGTTTTTTAAGTTTATTTTTGATACATGTAATTATATCTATCTGGATCGGTTATTTTTGTTAGTTTGTTTTGTTTATTAAAGAGGAGAATAAAGAAATGAGTAATTTCCAAGCACGTAGCATCGTTTTTGAAAGTGGGGGGGGGGGGGGGGGGGGGGGCTCATCCAACAAATCTTGACAAGCAAAAAAAGAAAAAAAAATTAAATTTTCCAAAATTTTCAAAATGTCACTAATAATTTCATGATTTTCATACAATTTTTTTTACATGCTACCAAAATTGGGGGGTGGGGTGGGGGCAACTCCATGATAATTCAATTTTTATTATGTAAATTTTATAAAAATAGTTGCTTCGAGAAAAAGTGGTGAGAGGACATCTTTATGTCATATAACATGTGAAACTGATTTCATTCCACCCACAAGCTTGAAATAATGAAATAATTTTAATGAATATAATATAAATAGACGTCATAAATCCCATATCAAACGACAAATTACCACTTGATTCTGTGCGTCTTTTTAATGAATTTATAAACAGCGGCACATTCTAAAATATATTTTTAAAGGTAATGTTAGCTGCAAGTCTGTAGACCTTGTATGAAAAATTTCGGATGGTAGTCAATTTTTTCGGGATACAGACCGAGCGGTACATATATGCAGCTAAGGTAACTAAGAATGATTCCAATAAAATACTTTCATACTTTGTTGAGTAATGCAAGCTTTTAAGAAAGCAATACTTATATTTGTTTAAAATATAACACCCAAATACTTCGTCTTACATTCGCTATTTGAAGAACAAGCAGAACCAGTATAAGTCTGACCTGCCTCACCATATACATTGTTGGAATTTTATTGTCCTATCATTGCATTGCTCTGCATGTACACAATTTCTTTTAAAAATTAAACACTTAAAGTGTTCATCTATATGGCAACACATAACGTACACACGTGATTCAAAATAACCCAGACGGAAAACGGTAAAGAATTCAGTCATTGGGTCTACATTTTATAGAACTTGTAAAAAAACACATTGCGGGTCTGAATGTTTGTTGATATGTCAATCTATCAATATACAGTTTGTTAATTATTTTCGATTGCTAAGGCTACAGCGTATTTGATGAACATTGAACAACATTTTTTTCCATGCCACTTTTTTCCATGGAAGATAGCGAATACAAGTATAAAGCATTTGTAAAATCTATTTAATTACCTCTTTAGAATTGTGTATGGAATAAATAATTTATAAGTTGCTACTGAAGGTTGTTTGGTATTTTCGTTTGTAGGTGTTTTGCAAGTAAAAAACCTGAAACGCGGGGCAAGTCATAATTAATATCCCTAATTATAACCGTAACTTAAAACTAGCGGCTTTGGATTCAAATATTATCGTATACGAATATTAAGTTCACTTTTTAAAATCATCTCCACGATGATAATTATATTATATCCACCGCAAATCTGTAATTTTTTTTTTTGCTTTAAACGAATTGTTCTATCGGGAGCAATCCCGCGTTCGTTTAAATTGCCAGCGTACATTTGTCATGTCAGTAATACACATTGTGCTTTATATGACGGCCGTGTATACGTATTGTAGAAAAGTTGAGTTTAACTACCATGCATTGGAACCATTTTATTAACACATCTCCCAGTACTGAAACAATTCAAATGTCTCTGTTACAGTAACACAGTGAGGCGTTAAACGTGTACGTCCAGCTCTACAAGCACATGCACTGTCGTCTAGGCGACGGCCTGAATACAGCTAGCGACTCTCCTATCGATCGGTTACCTGAGTCTCGTAATGCATCTAAATATAGACAGGGGCACAGTTATGAAACAAACAACAACAAAAAAAGGTCGAAGAGGTGTATCTATATGAAATGAAAATGTACATATGTATAAAAACATTTGGAAATTTTATGTGGAATTATTTTTGCACGCTACATGTATCAGTTAGTGCATTACAAGAAGCCCTTTCATAACCTCATAAACGTGCGCACCCCCACAAAAAATGGACCGAACTGACAAAAATCGTTTCTGCAAATACTGACTATAAATTACGAAAACATTAAATTGAATACTGTAGAAGGATTCAAAATCAATTTCTTTACAACTAATGCATTAGAAATATTTATTCCTTTTTAAGTTATTGACAAGAAACTTTGGACGCCTCTAACTCCCTAATTATAAGGGCCAGCCCCTTTTTCGGTATACCGAATGAAAGGTCTGGGTAAGACCAAGAACTTTTAAAATACATGTTATAACAAATTTTTATCAGGTAGAAAACTAACACGGAAAATACGCGAATCTTTTTTATTTTTTTTCTTTCCTTTGTTTCAACATCTATACCACCCCTTTTATTTGCATTTAAATAATAAATAAAATATATCTCGCACAAATTCAATGTATTAGCTTCCAAACCAGCCCATCTTTGAGACTATGCCAGTCATCGTTAAAGCTAAACCCCCTGGACAAAAGAAGTCGTTAAATTTTACTAAAAGGGGAATAACTCAAAACCGGATAGGGATTTTCCTCAACTAAAATATGCAATGACAACATCACGCGCCATGGTTTCAGTCCTGAAAATTTCAAAACAATCGGTGAACAAACGAGCGAGATAATAAGGATCAAAGTTGGCGTCTAGAAGAGAAAAAAATAAGAAGAAATTTGAAATTTTTTCAGAATAATAGTAAGGTTTTCCGCTGAGAGCGGAAAACCTTAAATATCAGTTGTCATATAATTTGTTGTTACTATACTTTGCTAGAAACAGGAATTTAAAACATTGAAACAAGATTTAAACTTCCTTTTATTAAGATAAGATTTATACCGAAAAAGTAAATCCGGGGTCATTCAGAAAGTTCATAGACACTCTATGTCGTATGATTTTAAAGTAAAAATTCATTGTTTTATTGTAATAATAATGCTCTTTTCAACTTGAATGTTGGGCCAACACGGAATAAAATTAAATAAGACTAGTTAAACAATTTAAAAGTGGAAATTCAGTTTGGAAGCACATAATATAATTATATTAAGTATAGTAATTGTTGAGGACATTAATGACATGAAGAATTTTTTCTTCATTTTCAGGGATTTTGGCCCAGTTATGAAATTGGAAGTTTGTCAAATATTGAATATACATTGTATGACTAAATAGTCTTTAAGATGACCAGCTGTCAGCTAGGTCAGCCTGAATCAAGGGTTCTTAATCTAAACACTTAGATATAATCTGACTAATAGTCAGGGATGTGTAATTGGTACATGTATGTGGTACTTAGTTGAAGTCCCCATACTCTAAGTAGGTGTTAATGACTGTCACAATTCGACACTTCACACACGTGATTTAGTTTGGAAGGTAGACTTATACGGAAAACCCCCACGACATCCTGTCAGTGAGTGAAATGGGAAATTAGAATCTACCACCCATTATACTACAGGAAATGATGAAGTTTTTATGTCATGTAAATAAACATTCATGTATATGTAAATAATGCAAACGTTCAGCTTCAGTCAGTCTGTTTATGGATGGGTTGATGACACTCCGATTTCAGATTCCAAAACCTAATGGCTTTTATGGGAGGGATGATCTTGGTACTCGCCATAGGGACTGCCTGTCTGGTAGGGGTGGTGGCAGGACACGGTCGGTTGATTGAGCCCCCAGGCAGGTCCAGTATGTGGCGCTATGGCTACAGGAATCCGCCGAATTACAATGATAACCAATTGTACTGCGGTGGAGTACAGGTAAATCATTTATATGATGTTGACCACTGCGGTGGAGTACGGGTAAATCATTTATATGATGTTGATTACTGTGGTGGAGTACAGGTAAATCATTTATATGATGTTGATTACTGCGGTGGAGTACAGGTAAATCATTTGTATGATGTTGATTACTGCGGTGGAGTACAGGTAAATCATTTATATGATGTTGACTTGGATACCTGAAGTTAGTTATGATTATCAACAGAAGATCTTTAGATAAAATTTGAAACTATTACAAACAAAATATCGAATGAGGTTAAATAGTATAATATTTATATTTATTTTTAAATTTAACATCTAAGCTATAAATAGTCAGACATAAAATTCTTGAAACATATAATAACTCTAAAGTGTATGGTTTCATACGATATATATTTTGCTATTTTATCAAAATAAATTTTTCTATGTCATAATTTTATTTCTATAATCAGAAAAATAAAGGATATACTTTTAAAAGGTTAATAATACTATTTTACTATGGCCCGAGTAACTAATATTACCAATTGCAATTGATTTTCGTATGTCGTCATCCGTCGTCGTGCGACGTGTGTTTACAATTTGACATTCAAACTTCTTGAAATATACATGACCAGTATTTTTTAAATGTGGTATGATGCCTTCTATGGGTATAAAGAACATTAACGGTTAACCTAATAACTATTGCTCCACAAGGGCCATACCGGCCGGGCAAAAATGAAAAATAGCGGACAAATGAAAATTCATTATAACATCTGTTGATACTGACTTCATGCATATGTTTAAAAATACAATGAAACCCGCCACATTAGTTCTAAATGTTATGCCCCCAGGGTAGTGGTTTTGACTCATGATCTACTTCTTTAATACTACTGGCACTGAATAAACAATGACTGCATGATAAGGAAGACAATAAAACCCTTTAACAAAATTATAAATTTTGTGTCCCCTAGTGTAGGGGCTTTGGCTCTAAGGCGGAGCAAAATCATATCATATCAAGTTATTTATGTAATGTTCAAACATTTACTCTTCTCCTACTGGTATAAGAATTGGCTGTCCATGACTATTTGGGTAAGGTTTATTTTCCTATTTTAAATATGCTAAATAAGAGCGAAATTCTGGTCTTTAGTAATGCATACATAAAGCCATCCACCAAAGCTGTAATGTTTTTATCCCATGAGATAGCAGTTTTGATTCTAGTGCGAGGCCAGTGTTATTGTATATTATGTTTTAAAATTCCAACATCTATTTCTGCTGATACTGAAAAGAAACTGCATGTTTGTCACCACTTCGGCAGGGAATTTGTTTCCTGTTTAAATCTACCCAGCAAGAGCTGAAATATATTTATTAGATATGCTGACAATAGAACAAATGTAAATCAAATGAGGAAATAAAAACAATCTACTCATTTTGTTTTCATTTTAACCAAGTTCAATTTATTCACTATTCATTTCATCTTCGTGACACTGTTTTAATTAGTATTCATGCCCTGAAATTATTTCATTTATAAATTTAATTACATAACTTTTATGCATAAAATTATTGTGATTAGGCCAGAACTTGTATTTATTGAATGAGAACATGTGTAAGGACACATATTATCTGTTCATGATTCAGTCATCACATTCCGTGATCCACATTTCAAATTTACTTGCAATTCCTCGCCGTTTAACCTTTAAACTATCTTTTAACAGAATAAGACAAAAAAATACAAAAAGGGAAAAAGGCGCAGATGTTTTTGGTTTAAATAGAACAATAAAGTTTGATTTTTGTAAAGAAGAGAATAAAATTCAATTGAAAAAAAAATGAATAATTATTCGTCTGATTAATTCAAATCTTATGCCAAAGCTAAACAACACGTCGCATGATAAGTCTACATAGTGACGTCATAGTTCATAGATAAAACAAGTTTTGTTTTTCGGAATAAGGCGATAAAAGTCACGTGATTCCGTTATTTTTCGTTATTTTTGAATGATAAATAATCTCATATGTTGATCAACTTAATAAAATTAAATATTTTATTATGTATCTAAACGATCTGTTTCTTGATGTTACTAGTTTATATTTCCATCTGCTAATTTGATAAGAAATACAAAAAAATACATTGAAGTCGTAATCTTTTTTATAATCAAAGCAAATTTGAAACTTATCTGGTTTAGATCTATAAATATATTCATTAAAATGTTTTTATTTTTTATATTAAAACCTTCCAAATTTTTTAATCGATTTTAAGAGTAGTAAACATCGCAAGCGTCAGTCATATAATGATTAGAGTTAACGTTGTCGAACAAAATGGCTGCCAACATAGCTTCGCCACGACTAAAACAATTGTTTTGCCATTAGAACCTTTGATTATACTTTCAATTTTACACTAATGTTTTACATATCCATGTTGCTATTAAACCTCGCTTTACGGGGCAGGCTTTGCAACCTCTCGCTGCGCTAGGTTAAGGATGAAGAGGCCAAAACTTGTTAGGAGGTCAACTGTAAGTAAAGCTACTGAAATAAGTGACAGATAGCGTAATTCTTTTGATGGGCTTTAATGTACTGGTACATATGTCATACACCCCACTCTATATGACATTGGGAAGTGAGCTCTTGACTCTCAGAATTGTGCTCATTAAGGGCCTTAAGTGCAAGCACACCACTACTTTATAACATGAAAGTCCAAACAGTACAGATTAATGTTCTGTGTGATACATCAAACTTCATCACTTACACTTGAAACATCATCACGGTAAAGTAAAGGCACTTGATGACAAATATAATACAGACAAAATAATTTTCTATTGCAGATTCAATATGAGGTTAATAAAGGACGCTGTGGGGTGTGTGGGGATCCATTCCAGGGGCCCCTGGACAATGAGCCTGGTGGAAAGTATGCTAATGGAATCATTGTTCACTCAACAACCATTGGTGCCATTATGCCAGTGATGGTAGAAATTACAGCAGCACACAAGGGTTACATGGAATTCAGACTTTGTCCAAATGATGATCCAAGAAAGCGGATCTCAGAGGAGTGTTTGAATAATTTTTTGTTAACCGTCATCGAGTCAAAAAGTACAAGATACCCAGTAACGACAACTGGGAAATACAAGTTAAAGTTACAGCTTCCAGATAGTGTTAGGTGTCGTGCCTGTGTTCTACAGTGGAAGTATAACACAGGGAACAGCTGGGGAGTGGATCCAACAACAAACAAGGGGTGTATAGGCTGTGGAAATCAGGAACAATTCTATGGATGTGCAGACATTGCAATTGGTTACACCGACATTGAACCTGGCTATTCTTTGATTACCAACCAGATGAGTAAAGGAGATCCCATCGTTAATCCCGGTGATCCCACCCCACCTCTGGAGCCAACGGAATTGGAACCATGGGGACCTGCCACTCCAGACAGCGGAGAAGAGGTAGATCCAGCTATTATTTCAGGTCAAGGTGGATCCACCTCAGATACCGAAACCAAGATGTGCAAACAATTTCTTGAATTCCAAAGCCAGTTTCCAAACGAAAATGCCAGACCTTGTGTCTGTCACTCCTGTGTAGGCAAGACTTGTGTGTGTGAATGCCTCCAAGACACACCTGCCTCATCTGCAAATTCTCTTCGAAGTATTTCTATGTTGACTGTACTTGTATTTTCATATGTTTTGCACTTTGAAAACATATAACATCAGTATTTGCTACAAAAAACTATTGATCATTGTAATTGATGTTGTTTTTTTACGAGTTCTAATACAGTCTAGTCTATCACTGCACGTTCCTGTCAAACTGTTTTGAAGTGTGCAAAAGATTCATTCTAAATAAACCTGTCATAACCTATCCATGGCAATTTGATGACTTTTCATTAATTCACCTAAAAAGATGGCTCAAGCGAGCTGTTTTGCTCAACTGTGAAGAATTTAAATTGATAAATCTGTGAAAAAATGTGTTTTTATATTACTATACTACCATACTTAGATAATGTAGATTTTAAATTGTAAATTCTGTGACCTCGGACCAATATTTAGACCCAAAGAAGGGTTAAAAGTTAAACATAGAAAAAATATTAAAACACATAGTGGAATCATTCTGGAAGTATCCTCATATCCTCACACAAAGGTCATAGGAACCTTTCTCACATTTTATAATTATTTAAAGTTTGTTTTCCATTTGTTTTTTGATTGTCTGTTGAGATGTTATTAAAATGCCAAGAAATTAGTGATAAAACTATAAATTAAATATTGATTATTAAATATGTGCATTTCCCTTTAGAGACTGTACGACGGATCCATTTCTTCAATTGATTAATGAAAATTTTATATGGATTAAAGGTATAAAAATATATCAATATCAATCGAATTAGCTTTTTAGTAGGGACCATCCCAAACAGTCCATTTTGGATAACTCCTCATTTTTAAGTTGAAAATACTGGGGAAAAGCAGTTTTTGAGAGAGGAAAATAAGTCTAAAAAAATTTGATGTAGATTTTTTATCCCATATAAAATTTGATACTAATATGATGATATTAAATTGATATCATTTAAGAAATAACCCTGTCATCAACTTCGTTTTACGGGGACACCTACCGAAATGCGGTGTGTTGTTATTTTGCTTCAATGCAGGATCTCAGAAAAAGTTCTGTTCATCAGTTTGAGGTTGAATTACGAAACATAAACAACTATTATTTAGAGTGTGTTAAACGTGTTTGCAAATGATAAAATACTTCAAAACATAATCATGGCGGTGGTTTTACTCTGTTTTATATACCAGTAATGAAGCGGATTGGATTGTATATGCTTGGTTCAATGGCTAATGAGAGAGCTATGTAATTGCTTGTACATAACTTGAGCAAAAATAAAACTCACTACATAACTTGACATTATTCTCTTAAGAAAATTACAAAGGTAATTTCTTTTATATGCGCAATATATATCAGCGCAAAGCGAATTAGTTCCGTCGCCCTAAATAATTTATCCCCTTTTCCATTTTTCCGACATTGTTTCGTTGTGGATTTTCTTATTCTTTCCTATAAGACAAATAAGAAATATTCTCCTTTTTGCGAGCACCTAAACTATGTTCTTGTATACTATTTAATTATTTTATTTACGTGAGTTCTCAGAAAAAGTTAGTCTATATCTGTTTTCTAACTTTCAAATTTTATTAATAATACAATACAATGATAAGGTACATGGATATAGAAATTAATTTGTTTGATGACGTCACTTACACGAAGGAAATTCATAATCTTCAAAATAATGATCTGATCAACATTCAACCTCTAATCAACATTCAACCTTTGATCGACATGCAATCTTTCAGCTAATAAAACAAGCATTCTGAGAGTATTGCATAAGCAATACACGTCCCCTACCGGTTTGTGGAAATTGTGAAAACAATGCACTGTTATGGAGAATATCGAACCCGAACATTAAAAATTTGGAATATAAAAAATAAATTTTCTCGAAAATATGTCAACCTGACACTTGTAAACTTGATCTGTAGTTTGGCATTCTGAAGCTGTTCAGCAAATTTCATAGCATTCCTCAAACGCATAAAGAAAAAAAGTGTGGAAAACTGAAGTGGGACAGACAGACGGACGGACAGACGGACAGACAGACGGACGGATGGACGGACTGACGGACGCAGAGGAAAGCTATAGTCCCCTCCGGTGAAAACCGGTAGGGGACTAATAAAAGAGCTTCTTCTTGTGATCTCTGTTATTAATTCAACTCCCGTATTTCCGTTATATTTATATATTTATTTTTAATCATATGCTTTATATTTGGTATAATTCAATGAATAATCCTCAGTTACTCACTGCACATCATCAGCATAACCTCATGCAGTTTCAAATTGCAGAAAAAGAACTTTGAAGACACCGACATATTTTAATGTTCTGGCGTTATATTGACCTTCAGCACTGATCCCTGTATTATTTAAAAAAAATATTGTAAATAAGCTTTCTGTGGTATTTTCATCAATATAGAACATTTCATTAATTAATTATAATGTCTGAAAGATAATTTCATTTTGTTTTTGTTTATTTTATTAAACTGAAGTCATATGTAGTTTTATCATTTTATGACGTTACTTAACAAAAATGACGTCTGTTTTACATTTTTCATCAAAACTGTACCATATTGTAAACTCCGTTTATAAAAAAAGTATGATAGGTATCGAAAAAAGAAAACCAGTTATGAAAAGCTAAAATTATACACTATATTTCACCCGAATATGGTGATATTTGATGGTAGGGCAATTGCTTTAGCTTCGTGGCTCTAGCTCTTTCTTTACAAAGCGAGCGTCAAAATTTATACGTTATACGTGGCGGACGTAACGTTATTTGAGCTGATTTTTTACACAAACTTTCAATCATACCTTTGATTTTTAAGCCCAAAAATATTAAGAGTGACCCTCCTTTGTCCCTGACGTAAAGTTACGATCCAACAATGGCATCAAGGTTTGCACAGACGACTGACGAGAAAGTTGTGGGGTCGGTAAAGTGCTAGATTTTCTCCAAAATTGACAATGTGTGTTATAATGATTTCAAAAATATGAACAAAATGAAAAAAACTAAATCTTTATTATCGTAGCATAAAATCAAAAATATTAAAATCATTTGAAAATAATATTTAGTTATATGCAATGTCAAATCATCTTACAAAACATAGTGAAGCGCTGCTTTTTTGTTCAGGAGAGCACTTTGATGTTTAGGTTTGTAACAAATAATGCTTCAAACAGCAAGAATTATCTTTCATTATCATGAACTATTAAAGGTTTTACATACCGGTTTTACATACATTGTATGATAAATTACAATAGTTTTTAATTTTTCATAAAAGGTTTTCTGTTTTTAAATTTGGATAAAATATTAGTAAATGGATCCATATGTTTTAGAATGAAAAAAAAATCAAACAATAATGGTGAGAAAAAGAGAAAAAGAGAATAAAGAGAGAGGAGTTTCTCATTAGTTATACACTTGTACAACTTTAACATTTCGTAATTGATGAGCAGTTCATTAGTTTTTATTAAAATGCAATTGCAACTTATATAATCATAAGACGACATTTTGTTTTTTACTTTTTAAAGCTATCTATTCATATAATTACATAAAAATCATTCTTAATGTATTTTTTACCAGTATCGACAATACAAAGTGATAGACTTTTCCAAAGAAAAAATTACTTATTCTTCCTTTGTGTGACACACGTGGATTTAAGGGAGAATTTTCACAAGATGCACAGGAAATTTCTTTTATCCTAGATGGAAATATACCCGATATTGCCTCTGCTTGGGTCAACTGGCACGCCAGTCCAGCACTCTACCGATCGAGTGTTAATCCACTAACCAGAGCTAGTAGAAATGCCATATACCTGACAATACCCCATGTACATCGCTGGAAATAAACGAAGTCCCGTAATATGTAAATACCTTTTGTCGGATCTAATTAATTTCTTTATAGACATATCGTATATTGTGTCAAGGTCCAATCATTCTGTTTATTTTATTTATTGAAAAGGCAGGGTCACAAACCTGAAGAAAATTCACTTGCACAGGATCTACAAAATCATTGGCAATGCGTCAACCATTACAATAAAAATTATCCACGATATTAACACTTATCATGACATGTCGTTTGTAACAACTTTTGTTTTAGAATTATCAAAATAAATTGAATTTTTTTTTTTTATAATTCATTATATACAAAGGCGCCGCCTACTCATATTTAGGATATTATCCTTTCTTTTATCAAAATACCTATATTATCATTTTTAGTTTTACCCTTTGGTACTTTTCACGCCGTATACCCCTACATATATGAAAGACTCGATGCTGAAAGACAACATTTACTGCGTGGCATTCGTCATAGATCGCAGCACTGTTGATGTTATGTCGGACACAATCCTCCAACGTCTAAAAAATCTACAAGTTAAAATGAACCATAGATGTAAGTAATGATACAAAAAACACAAAACTATCAAATCACAGTGGAAGGACATATAGTTTACAAAACATTAGTTAATATAGCAAATAAAAAGGATTAAAATGGACATTGAAAACAAAATAAACCGTATTTATATGTAAGATTTTTTTTATCACAGAAATACAAAACATGAAGTATTATGGGTTATTAAAACAGAAAAGCATATAATTATATATATATATATATATATATATATATATATATATATATATATATATATATATATATATATATATATATATATATATATATATATATATATATATATAATTAAATTCTTAAAGTATAAACAACTTGAAAACATGACATATTCAAACCTAAAAATAATCACACCCCTTAATGAATAGAATGAGTCAGATGTGAACTAATATAGAATTTTTTTTAAAGTCACAGCTTTTTTTTTTCTTATTTAGGTTTACCACAATTCGTCTTCTTGACCAAACTAGACAAAATATGCCCGGATGTAAACGAGGATGTGAAAAACATGTTCACAAGTTCTGCTGTCTGTGACGCCATGGATAAAGTCGCAGACGTAATGGGTCTCCCACGTGCCCACGTGCTTCCGGTGAAAAATTATGAGAGCGAGACTAAGCTGAAGACTGCAGTGGACATTTTGTTAATGGAAGCTCTGCAGCGATGCCTAGACTTTGTTGATGACTACATGAAAGAACAACTTGATAAAATGGCAGCGGAAGGAAAGATAGTCCACACAAAAGACTATGATTAATATAGTCAAATTTGTTTAATTGCACATTGTGGACAATGATTTTTTTGTGTGTTTGAGAAAAAACACATTTTATTGATTTTGGTCATTGATACATTATTAATAAAGCATTAGTGTTTAATCATTTAAGTAAATAAGTATAATAAAATAATGCATTTTATGAATTGATTACCGTTTTGTCTGAATCAAGGTAAGAAATATGTTTTATTGGTAATGGTTAACAATGCTTTACAACGGTTTTTACGTGAATTAAAAACTCATTTTCTGACTGTAAGGTTCAGAGGAAGAAAGTGCCAGATAAATATTTAAATACGTAATTGTAAACGTATTTGTATAAAATAATCATATTTTAAATTGTTTTGCTACTTAATTATATATTTTAGTACACGTGTCCTTTTTATTTCTTTTGAAGTGTTAAAATCATAAAGATTTCTGATAAATAGCCAATATGTGATTAAAGAGTCACTCTTGTCTTGCTTTCTGGACTTGCTTTATAACTTACATTGTATAGTATCTGGATGATACCTTCAAACATCAAACAAGAGATGATTACTTCAAATCATGTTTATAAATGTGTGTTAATGATAGGTGAAAAATGACAATAATAAACTGTCAACCATCTCAAAAATCCATAAAGCGAAATGCAAATTTAAAGCAGAGCAAGATGTTGAATTATGACTCTTTCAGTGTGTCGTATAATGATCTTGTGATTATAACGAAAGGAGGTCGCGTCAAACTCTCAGAATTACAAACAACTGCCAAAGATTTTAAAACAGGTAAGAGCCATTAATGTAATCAATGTGAAACTATCAGGTACGTAGCATAAGGGAAGGGCGGGGCGAGCAAACATTTTCTCCGAAATTCATAATGAATACTACTCACGTTACGGCGATTTAAAGGTTTCGTACTGTTTGGGTGATTATTAGAGCATATTACTACTCATGATCATACATCAAACCGTTAACCTTTGCTTTTGTTACATCCGGTATTGCACACTTGAGACTCGAGACCGACGTTTTGTATTTCTATCTTGGTCTTGGATTTTGTTCCTTTATTTTTTTTCATTATGTAAGTTTTGTTTGTAAATATTGCATTAACTTGTTTATTTATTGTAAGTTTTCATCTAAGTTGAAAAAGAGCTTTAAAGTTTGATAATTTCATAGCGACAGACGGATGTAAACGGTAAGATTTCTAAAGCGAATAATTTGAACTGTTAAGAGGTCTACGGCTTAGGATAGTTGCGATAAAATAGATATATTCCAGATAATGCCTTTTACAGGAAATAGTCATTTTGTAAGTAGTTCATCCATAACTGAGGTGATTTAAACAGTTTTGATTGATTTAAACTCTTTAAATACGTTATTTAAAATTATGAAAACGATATAAAATAAAGTCAAGAGTATGTATGTTGTCAGCTAAATGAATGTATAGCTCATGAAACCTTTTTAAAGAACGAATTTAAAGCAGAGCAAGATGTTGAATTATGACTCTTCTAGTGTGTCGTATAATGATACTGTAATTAAAACGAAAGTAGGTCACGTAAAATACTCAGAATTACAAACAACTGCCAGAGATTTTAAAAGAGGTAAGAACCATTAATGTCATCAATGTTAACTATCAGGTACGTAGCATCAGGGGAGGGGAAGGGCAGGGCGGAGGGCCGACTTTTTCTCGCAGCAAACATTGTCTCTTAAATTCATATTGAATACTACTCACGTTACGGCGATTTAAAGGGTTCATACCACGTGGTTGTTGTGGTGATGATATGATTATTAGAGCAGATTACTACTCATAATTATACATCAACCGTAGACCTTGTTTTTGTTACATCCGGTATATATTTAATCATATATTTAATAGCGACAGAGCGATGTAAAAGGTAAGACTTCGAATAATTTGAACCGTTAAGAGGTCTACGGCTTATGGATAGTCGCGATAAAATAGATATATGCCAGATAATGATAATGCCTTTTACAGGAAATAGTTAGTAAGTAGTCTATCCATAACTGAGTTGAATTGAACAGTTTTGATTGATTCTTTAAATACGTCATTTGAAATTGTGAAAACGACATAAAAATAAAGTCAAGTGTATGTATGTTGTCAGCTAAATGAATTAATTACCATTAACTAATGCTTGCTAAAGAATGGTATCACGTGACAATCAGTTAGTTTTTTTTTGTATTTGTTTCATATTGATAATATTTAACACGCGTTTTAAAATGTTGTTTAAATTTGTTACTTTATGTTTCTTGGTGTTTCGAAATCTTACAGAGAAAATTGAATAACATTAATATCTTTCTGCTTATTAAACCTTTCAATTTTACGGTTTTAAATTTGCATTTAAGGTAGTACAAAACAGATAAGCTAATTTTTTCCTATCATTCAATTTTTCTGAATTTTTTATATTTTTTTCTTTGGAATGAAATCTTTTAATACGTAAAATTTGGAGAAAAAAAATCCGACCTTACAACTTTTGCCCAAATTGCCCCAAACCTACCATTGGAATCTCCTTTCTGTGGAGTGTAAAATGAAATAGTAATTGTTATAATTTTCTATGCCATTAAGTTATTTCTCATGACATTACAAATATTTGTGCTGCTCTATAAACAGGAGACCTTCTTGTTATTTAAAAATACTGAAATAAATTCTAACTGGTAACTTAAGATAATTTCTCATGCAATATAATGTAAACATAGTGCTTGTGAATACTCTTTTAAGACGAAAATTTGCAGCACTTAACGGTATCTAAAAAGGAAATGCATCATTCAAATTTGAATAAAATGAAACAGTATGATTGGCATGACCCTGTAATTAAAATATATCAAAATAAAGAAAATTTAACAATTGGTTTTAGATTAATAAAGGTTTAAGTATGTTTGACGATCCTAGATGACGTCATCATAATTGACCTTTGACCTGTTGATATGACCTTGAAATTTGTTTGCCATAAAGCTTTAACAATGGTGGTGGTTGTGTCCAAATTTCAGGTCTTTACTTTGAAAATAACACAAGTTACGCATTTTTAAATGAGATAAGGCTAAATTGCACAAAAATCATAATTATGAACACGGTGCCATCCAAATGTATGTTTCAAAACTATTGCAGTATGTTGTATCCTAGATTTATTTGGCCTTGAGTAATTGATGGGTATGATTTATATTTTTTTTCTTAAGATAATGGACTGAAATTAATTTTTACATCATATTAACTCATTATTTTGTGTATTTCAGAAAATATTTCAAATAAATAATTTTAGGGGTGTTTCGTACAACCTTTAATTAAGTAGTTTTAATACAAACCGAGAAGAATCATCAATTTTCTTTGACAAATTAACTTGCATTAAACAGAATTAACAACATTTGATGATTCTTTTCGCTAAAAAAAATTATATCCATATTACCATTTTTGACATTAAAGATGAAAGTAGATTTTTGAAAAAAATTGAGCTCAAGTTGGGTCTAGGTTCCTCTAAAAATGTATTTAAAACACTTTCATTTCCTTAAACATTAATCTTTAGATTTGCCAAATTGATACCGTAATATCTAATAAAACTTTTAAAGAACAAAGGACGTTATTGGCCAAAAAATGTCATGTTTCAAAATCCTATCATGCTTATCAGTTCAAAAGCCAAGAATTAACAAAACTTAATGGTGTATGATTTATTTATATAACTTTAATTTAAGTATGATGTATTTTACGTAAATTAAACGGCAAAATACGAACAATAACGACACTTGTTCTTTGCAATTTATATGTTATGAAAAATGACAGTTATGGATCAAATATTTTAAAAACCAAAGGAAAGGAGGCTAAAATATAATAACAATTTGTTTAAATAACAAGCAGGAAGGTCGACCTGAAACATAATGACAGAAAGAATAGTAATTTTCAAAATTTATGAATCACCGAAAACACTGGATAATGATCTCCAGAACTTTTGACGAAATATTACTAATATTGATGATATGTAACTCTTCTAGAAAATATGGGCTGTTGTCTTAAAGATCGGGACATACTTCAGTTGTCATCGTGGCTAGGGGAAGATTGTCACTTCAAACTTCTGTACAAAATAAGCCGAGACGGAGGGTCAGCAGAGAAGTTTCACGAGTTATGTGACAACAAAGGACCCACTGTGACCATCTTCTACAACACGGATAACAACGTGTATGGGGGATATCTGTCACGGAGCTGGCAGAGAAGTGGGGGCTGGATTACGGACGGATCCTCCTTTCTGTTTCAGTTATACAGCAACAGGAAATGGAATCCAAATATGTTTGAAGTAAAAGATACGGAAAGCAATGTTTACTTTGATGAGGATCATGGACCAAAATTTGAAGATTTGAACTCATTTAGCGGAATAATTGAGAAAACCTCTGATTACTATGAAATGATTAAAGATGATTTGTTCCGCAATAGTTACTATGAAACTAGAGACACTGACGCCGAATCGATTGCGAATGGTCATAACAACGTGACAGACCTAGAAGTTTACCTAGTGAAAGGTGACATTTATAAACCTAAACTTCTTTTATAAAAGACATTTCCATACTTATGTCCCAAAACATAAAATGAAATTTTCCCGCCGAAAATTTCAAATGATCATGAAATGATTTTTCCAAAAGCCAGCAAGCTATATGCCTAAGCTTTATCAAATTTTATATTTTTGGCATGCTGTAATATAGTCTTTATATTTTATATCTGTTTTGTTTCTGATTCATGAACTACGTCACATATCAATCGTAACAAATCTGAGTGCTCATCACATTTTGTCTGTCCTCCGTCTGTCCGTCTCTCTATCCGTCTGTCTGTTCGAAAACTTTTCACGTTTTCAACATCTCCAGAACCACTGGACAAATTTCAACCAAACTTGGCACAAAGCACCCTTAGGCAAAGGGAAATTGAAGTTTTGAAATTTAGGACCACGCCTTTTTCAAGGGGAGATAATTGGTAATTATTGAACAATTTTAAGAAATTTTAATACTGTCTTTTTGAGCCATTCCGCCGGTAAGCATCCTCAGGTAGTGTAGTTTCAAATTTGTAAAAATTATGGACCCACCCTGGGAATAACGTGGGGCAACAATGGGGGGGGGGGGGGGGGGGTCGAATTTTTACATGGGAATTAGGAAGCAGTGAAATTTTGAAAATCTTCTAAGAAACTAATCAGCCAGGAAAGCTGAAATTCGCGTGAAAGCATCAATCCTCAATTAGAGTAAATTGAAGTTGGGGTATCTCTGGGTCACTACGTTGGTGGGGGGGGGGGGACAAAAATTTAAAATAGAATTTATAGAGAAAGATCTTTAAAAATATTCATCTAAAACCATTTACCTAGACAAAACTGTAACCTTAGTAAAAGCAACCTGAGATATTACAGATTCAAATTTGTTATAATCAAAATATTTAGGAGTAAACTGGGGTCACGGTGGGGATCCAATTTTACCGAGGAAAACATTTTTATTGTTTATTGCTCAGGTGAGCGATGTGGCCCATGGGCCTCTTGTTTAAATCTGTAGGTAATGCGTTGATCTGGGTGTTCATCACAAATTCAATAACATGACAATAAGTCGTATAACACACAATAAATGACTCCTCTTCTGCTCATAACCCTCACTTCTCTCTGTGTCTGTCTGTCTGTCTGTCTGTCTGTGTCTCTCTCTCTCTCTCTCTCTCTCTCTCTCTCTCTCTCTCTCTCTGTAGGCTGTAATATCTACACTCAATATTTTTTTTTTCTCACTAGAGGGTCTTCGTAAACCTTGGCAAGAACCACCAGTTTGGGAACCGCAGGTATTTCATACCAATGAATGTTGTATTTGATTTCGTTTTTATTTGCTGACTATTTATCTATATACATTTTTGTAAAGAACTTACTTCGTACTAATCTTAATCTTTGTTCTTAAAAGCCGTTACATTAACAAAATATCAAGTTTTCTCCAACAATGATGAAATGATAGACGACATTTTAATTTTTTTCTTATATTAGACACTTGAAAGTCTTAAAAAATTCATCGGATCTTTTGAACCGAATGAAGAGTTGAATGTACCAGAAGTCAACATTCTACTTGTCGGTCAGGTGGGCGCGGGAAAATCCAGTGTCGTTAACACAATCAACTCCATTTGGAAAGGAGAGATCTCTACCAGATCCTGGGCTGGAAGTTCCGAGCACAGTTTAACAACAAGTGTATTTACCCGCATCACGCACACACACACACACACACACACACACACACACACACACACACACACACACACACACACACACACACACACACACACACACACATATATATATATATATATATATATATATTATTACTTAATAGGTTATTTACTGACTCACTACGGAAATATATTGGGTTGATCAATCTCATAGATAGCGAGGCGAAGCCGAGCTGTCTTTGAGATTGATCAACCCAATATATTTCCGTAGTGAGTCAGTAATTAACCTAATAAGTGTTTTGTTTTCCCGAGGACTATCAAGCAACATATTTATTCAAAAATAACGATGATCTACGCAAAGCCACGTACACGATGCATAACATTTTTGTCCAATTTCACTCATTTAAACTCGTTAAGATTTTCAATCTTACCTTTCAAATGCTCTTTAAGAATCTTTGCTTCACCCATGTTTACTTACAATGTTTTGTTGCTATTCAATCTTAAATTATTTTCTCCCTTTACTCAGCAGAGAGTTGAGCAAATTTCGACGCTGCCATTTTGTTTTGCTCCAGACAAAACAATGTGACGTCAATATTCTTAGGGCAACTACTCTAATTTTAAAGAATTTCAAAGGGCAACTACTCCAAATGCTTTAAAAACTTACGGCATGCGGTTTATGTATTAAATACTATGTAATGTCGAAATGAGTCAGCGAAGCGTCGGCCAATGACGGCCATATTGCCTAATATTATTTCTCACCGAGCAAATATAGAGATATATGAGGCAATCACATGCTATGTTTCAACCAATGAAAGTGTGACATTTCAGTCCAAGGGAAAACAAATATATATATATATATATATATATATATATATATATATATATATATATATATATATACATATATACATATATATATATATATATATATATATATATATATATATATATATATATATATATATATATATATATATATATATATATATATATATATATATATATATATATACCAATCTAATAAGGCCTCACAATTGAATTATTATAAATTAAATGAAAATGCAAACTTTATCACACTCATAAATTTTATCTTTCTATATTGTAGTTCACTAGGTATAAAATCCGGGACCCTTCTACTGGAACATATCTGAAGTTTCGGCTGTGCGATATGAGGGGATTAGAAGGGGACATGAACGTAAAATCGGAGGATATTGCATCTCTTCTTGACGGCCATATTCCAAACAAATACAAGGTAGGCAAAACCAACAATTCAATCATTAGCTACATATTACAAGTACTTTCTTCATTATATGCACAGGGGCCAAGCCCGGTTTAACATTAATTTCAATGTTACCATAAATAAAGGGGTCGAACTCTGACCCAGATAAAAAACTACCAGCTCGCTTCAAAAACATAATAATCAATTATTTTTTACAACACTCGAAATATGCATGCATTTGTTTAGAAAAGTAATGTCTTAAATACACCCATGCCGAATTTCAAGTTGATGGGTCTTAAAAGAGCGGAGATATACGTCATTATTCTCTCGAAGTCGCCAGTTTATTTTTACTGGGACATTTACCGGTCCAGGGCTCACGATGGGATTTTGCCTATGACAACAGCAGTATTGCAACAAGTCGAAAAACATTCGCACTTATCTTTTAAAATCTCACATCAAACGCACGCTACTTACATCCGTAAATTCCGATTAAATTCCTTAAATACTCTACAAACTGAACTTGTTTTTCCTTTTTTTTTTTGATAATTTATTGGCAAGAACAAACAAAGTATACAATAACTTCAAGCACAGAAATCTAATAAGTTATCTACAAAACAGCACATTGTCTTACATAAGATACTATGATTATTATTTTTGTCATCTAATTTTATATTGCTTATGAAAAAAATACTATAAAGAGTATTTAGAGTTGTATGGATTCCACAGATAATGTTTCAGTGTATTACACATGTATATACAATTAGCATAGATTCATAAAGCAAGTAAAACTAGATGCTGTCATTAGACAGTAATACCCGCACCAAGTGTTTGCCCCTATCTAACATTGTTTTGTACCAGTTTAATTAAAAACGAAGGCCACATGCAAGCTCCAGTAATACATTTAAAAACTATAATTTTCATAACTGAAGGATGAGATCCCTTCTCATAATACACATGAGCAGCACTAAATGTGCAATTTGGGGTTAACCTGTTTGCAGTGAATTTTCAGTTAATCAATAATCTTAACATTTCATGTCATAGAAAGTATAATGATCTATATAATTATTACAAACAAAATTAAAAATTAAATTATGCCCCCTCCCCATCGCGGTTGCCGGCTTTAGATTTGCTTCTGTGTGCCTACATCTACATCATCGTGTGGACAGATTTAGAAAAGGGGTGGGAGTGAGGGGTCCAGACCCCCCCCTCGAAAATTCATTGATTTTTATAGTAAAATTACCAAAAATACACCTTGGACCCCAATGCTCTTACAGACATGTAAACGCTCTAACCCATTGTGCTTCAATGCTAGGTAACATTATTTTGGGGGTAAATATTATAGTTATACTTTATTGTTTATTTCAATAGGAAGTATACATCACAATATGCAGGTGTCCTTCACCACCACAAAGCTGTTATTTACCTAATAAAATAGTACAAGGGTTGTGAAGAATAGGTCATAAAAATAAATGCATGTTTCAAATAACTGATCTTTGTCTGAAGTTACGTACACAACACAGGTCTGCAGGTCTCATTAGCAGGTACTAGTTTTACCCAGCTCTTCGATTATAGATGGGTTTCGCGTAGATATGCACATGTGTTTTCCATATGCAGAAAAGGATTATAGTTAACATGCATAAGCATTCCTTTTGTGATGATCAGCTAAAGAAATTCATTATTGTGCTTTTATTGGATTATCATTATGATGTTGACCAATATAGGTAAACATAATACATGTAGTAGCACAATATAATGAGACGTATTACTTTCACTTTCTAAATGTGATCTCCCTTTGACAGCATACGGTATCACCATCTTTTAATATTTAGATAGGCTTATCTTCGTTACCTATCATTTCACATTTTTAAAGTTTCTGACATTTTAATTGCAAATATTATTTTTTCATTTGTCAGACTTACACTATTGAGTTGACCCCATATCAACTCTGTATAAACAATTTCTTATTAAATTTGTGTATTACATGTAAGTAAGTGTAGAGACTTATCATTTTTATGTGAGTTATAACAGGAAGAAAGGAAGGAGTATTTCTTTCTGAATGTATTATAATGCATCAAATATGATGTAGGCCATGACCTTATGGGACTGTTCTGACCCCATGAAACAGGAAAATACAAAATATATACTTCTAATGTCATTATGATCATGCATCAAATGGTGTAAAATGCATGACCCCCAGGTGTTGTCTTTAACCCCCCCCCCCCTTTACGAAATAGAAAATGATGATACATTGCATATTTTGTTTACTTCTGAGATCCTCATTCCTAAACCATATATTCTTGCTCTTTGTGTCATTATGCATCAAGTTGAATATGTTATTCCCCTTGGAGACACTCTGACACTTTAAAACTAGAAATAATAAAGTATTTTATATCTTATTCATATGTAGTGTTTGGTCCATGTGGGTAATTCCTAGCCAAATGATGACACTGCTTTGTTAAGGAGACTTTACAATTGCCCCAAATAGGCGAATACACATGTATATAACATTTTGTTTCTAAATCTTAAAAATTGAATTAAGCAATTTCCAAAATGTTAATGTGCATTAGGAGAGAAAAAACAATCAAGAAATGATTTGAAATTTGCTACTGTACACATGTAAGAATGTAAGAAGACTGAAGCTTTAGAACCAGGTTTGGTTGGTTTGGGGGGGGGGGGTGGATGTGGAGTATAAACATTGATAATTTGAATAATTTATTGTTATTAATTTTAACTTGTCATTGAATATTAGTTATTGATCCCAAGGTAGAAATATGACTTCTGATCATATCTCATTAGATCATTTGTCAATTATGCAAGGTGTAATGTAATTGTTTTTTAAGATTAACTTTTTTTACCAGTCTATAAATCTTTTTAGACCCCAAATTATATTTTTATTTTAAAAGATCATTCAACAATTAAGGGGGGGGGGGGGCAACAGTTTATATTTGAGTTTGTTTGGGGTTGGGGGTTCCAGTCATCATATATTTGACAATTTTTTAATGTAATTTAGAATAAGACTAAGCCATACTACAGTCATGAACATGAATTGAAGACCAAAACACAAACTAATACATGTATATATACATAGGAAGCATTACAAAACATAGATTATTGATCTATATCTGGGTTCTTAAATTGAATCATATATCATGAATATATATTATGATTGTTTCTTTGTTCAAGGCATTTCAGATGGTATGTAGGTCATTATCCCAAGTGCTCTTCTTGAAATTATCAAATATCATAAAAACCATTGAGATCCCCACCTTAATCCAAATATATTATTCCTCCTTAGATCATTGCGCATCAGATCATTTGGTATGTAAGTCATGGCCCTAAGGGGTCATCCTGACCCCCTTAGAATCAGAAATTGTCAATTACATGTATCTTTAAATTATTGATGTTTGATGATCCTATCTCTATTTAATCTTTATTCTTAAGTCTCCTGAATGAAATTTGGAATCCTTATTGTTTTTGTACGGTTCTTATTACATGTATTATTATTCTTCGTCTTCTTCTTTTTCTTCTTTCCCGCTCTGAACTTGGTTCTCAGAGATGGCTGAACAGAATTGTACAAAACTCTAGGATACGATAGGCCTGCATATCTAGTTGTGCACCCTGGTTCGATTTTTCTCATTATGGGTTGGACAACAACTTTCCTTGGGGGGGGGGGGGGGGGTCAAAAGGGTCTAACATTGAACCTTGTAGGAAGAATCGTAGACTCATGGTAACTTGAAAACAGACAAAGATAATAATATAGGGTTTTCATAATCATATATTGACTGTTACTGGCAATATAAAGGGTTTATTAGATCTGACCCCGGGGTCATCCCCACCCCCCAGGAATTGGAAATTACAATATATATCAGAAATTGTTATAATCATGACCCCTAAACCATATATATTCTTGTTTCTGATGTCAAGGTGCATCAAATGTTATGTCAGTCATGGGCCCTGTGGGTGGTCCTGACCCCCCTCGAACAGCAAGTCCCTTAATATCTTCAAAACAGTTGAACAGTTCCCACCCTTAAAACATATATATTCTTGTTCCTTGTGCCAAGGGGCATCAAACTGTATGTAGGTCATGGGCCCCAGGGGTGGTCGTGACCCACCTCGAACAGGAAGTGCACGAATATCTTGAAAACGGTTGAGATCCCCAGCCCTTCACCATATATTTTCTTGATCCTTAAAGGGCATCAAACGGTATGTAGGTAATGGGCCTCAGGGTTAAATTTAATTTTTCAAAACCGTAATGCACATATATAGAACAGTCCCTATCATATCCCAAGATATGATGTGTCTATCCATTAAATCATAAGAAGAGTTCTAGGATCTATGGTTTTTTTTTTAGTGATGAACGTCAATTTTCTGCTACTATTTGACTCCCTGGATGAAATTAAAATTTTTAAAACCTTACTGCACATCTATAGAACAGTCCCTATCATATCCCAAGATATGATGTGTCTATCCATTAAATCATAAGAGGAGTTCTGGGATCTATGGTTTTTATTGAGTGATAAACGTCAATTTTCTGCTACTATTTGACTCCCTGGATGAAATTTAAATTTTTAAAACCTTATTGCACATCTATAGGACAGCCCCAATTATATCCCAAGAGATGACGTAGCTACTCCTAAAGTTGTAAGAGGAGTTCTGGGAACCATTTTTTTTTTTGCCAAAAAACGTCATTTTTTGTTGCCCACTGATCCCCTTAATAAAAAAAAAATTCTGGAACCTGATCACGCCTCAATATGACACCTCCAATCATATTCTAGAAGATTATTTGGCTACTGCCAAAAAAAATGACGTTTTTGAAACCAGTTTTTTTGTAAAAAAAAAAAAAAAAACACGTCATTTTTTAGCCATTAAATGACCCCCAGGACAAAATTGAAAATTCCGAAACCTTATTGCGCATCTATAGGATACCCTAAAACATATTCCAAATGATGATTTGTCTAGTGTTGAAAATGTAGGAGGAGTTCGAGGAAGAAGGTTTTTTGTGAAAAAACGTCATTTTTTACCAATTATTTGACCCCCAGGACTAACAGAGAATTTTCGAAACCTTTTTACAAAACAACATGATACCCCAAATCAAAATCCAAGAGTTCAGTTTGGTGGTTTATAAGATGTAAGAGCAGTTTGAGAAAGTAAAACGTGACAGACGGACGGACGGTCGGACGGACGGACGGACGGAACAGGGTAACAACAATATACCCGAACTTTCTTTAGAAAGTGCGGGTATAAAAATGGTGTACAAATAAGGCTAAATTAGCAATGTATAGAGATTTAAATAAATGTACAAGTAGTATCTTGCCTAACCCGGTAGACAACATTATCAATCACATAGTCTCTGGGTGTAGAGATACATAGGCAGACTCTATGGTATATAGAGTATAACAGTTTACTATATTACAATTGTTCACTGTAGTTGTCTATATAATTATGATATAAAAATCATGGACAAAAAGAGTTTGCTGTCTTAATAAGTAGGTTTTACCTTGTTTTACAGTCCATATCCTCCCTTTTATGACAGCTCTACTGGAAGACAGGTCTCTTCTCAGTAGTTTTAGGATAATAGAATATTTTACACTATGATAATAAGACACATCACATTATCTTTGACAGATTTTCAAAAAACTTGCACTCAGCATTTGCATTAAAAAAACGTAAAACTGCGGCATAAAAAGTGGATTTTTTAACATGATTATATATGATACATTCAGTTTCATTCATAGAATCCAATCTACAAAGCATTTTTTGTTTGTAAATTCTATAAGCTACATAAGTGATAAGTAAATTGAGAGATTTAGTTTTATCGCTTTTTTCATAGAAGAAACCAACAACAATATGTTTCCATTGTATTTTGAATGACAATAAATTACTAACAGTATTCCATATGTTTTTAACATTGTTACATTCAAAAAGCAAATGTTTTATATTTTCTATTTGTTTACAGTGTACACCTTGATTTGATATATCTTTTTTTCTATTTACTCACATATACATTATTACATAATATATTATTTAAAAGCTTGTAACTGAATTCAGCTACATGTTTATCTTTTATATCTTTTATCTTGCATTCATAAATATTTTTCCAACTCTTCTCATCGTATATTTCAAATTCTTTACGCAGTATTAATTGAAAAGAAGGCTTACAAAACTTTTTTTCAATGAGATTTTATAGAAAAAATTACTAGATTTACCAGTCAAGTTGTAATATCCCAGAGGGAAATGAAGCTCTTCAAATTTGTTTTTCATATCTCCTAATAATATGCATTCAGTTTTATTAGTATTAATTTTTGACCCAGCACATTCACAGAATGCTTTAATAACATCTAAAGTATTCTTCATTGAGATTTCGTCATTCAAAGCCACTGTTAAATGATCTGCATGTTGTATACTTTTAATTTTATAGTTATTTATTTTAATGCCATTTATGTTTTGATGATTTTTAATTTTAGTCGCCGATATTTCTGCAACAAAAAGAAATAAGAGAGCTGATAAAGTACATCCTTGTCTTATTCCTCTTGTCATTGAACATGATTTTGAAAGCCAGCCGTTGTTTTTCATTTTAAAAATAGGGTTTGTATACAAAATGTTTGCCCATGTAATAAATTATTTTCCGATATTAAACTTTTTAAAGTTTTAAGAAGAAAATTCCATTCAACCGAATCAAATTCTTTTTCAAAATCTAAAAATAACAGAATTCCCCCACGTTTTCTGATTCGCAAAATTCAAATATATCTAATATAAGCCGGTCATTTTCTCCAATGTATCTTCCTTTTATATATGCAGTTTGGTTATCATTGATTATGTCTTTAAGGATCTCCTGTAGTCTTTTTGCAAAAACAAAAGCTTTGATTTTGTAATCAGTATTTGTAAGACTAATTGGACGATAATTTTTTTAAGAATTCTTTTCTCCTTTCTTAAACACTAACGATATTACTGATTGCCGCTGTGTGTATGTCATCATTTTATTTTCATATATATCTTTAAGAGCATCGTAAAAATAAGGGCCAATTACATTCCAAAAACATTGATAAAATTCACTTGGTAATTCATCAAGTCCAGGCGATTTATCGTGTTTCATACTATTGACAGCTTCCGTACATTCCTCGAACGTCGGAAATATATCTAGCATGCGTTTATTATCCTCACTTATTACTGGTACATTGATTTCAGATAAGTAATCATCAATTATTTTATTATCAATGTTTTTACTTGCGTATAAGCTCTGGTAAAATTTATTAAACATTTCCCCCATAATTGAATTGGTATTATTAATTTTTTCATTGTTTGAAGTCAAAAGTTCCGTTATTACGTTTGATGATTGATGTTGCTTTTCTAAATTTAGAAAATATGATGTGTTTTTTTCGCCATGTTCTACCCTTTTTGCTTTAGATCTAATATGCGCACCTTTTGATTGTTTATCATCAATAGAATCTAATTCTGCTTCTAACTGTTACAGCTTTTAATAATCGAATTCCTCAGTCTTACTAGTTTCTATATTTTCAATTTCTTTCTCATTTTCCTTTTTCCGTTTCTTAATTGATCTCTGTTGATATTTTGAAAAATTAATAAAAAATTCTTTTATCTTTAATACATTCCCATTTGTCGACTGGGTTCAAGGAGTTATCTAAATTATTCATTTAATAGTACATAATCTATCCTACTTTTAGGGTTGTTTTCTGCATCATACCATGTTAGACCATTCAACTCGGGGAATTCACTTTTCCAAAAGTCAATTAAGTTGAATTTGTTCATGATATTTTTCAAAACGTGTAAACTTTTATCACTTGTATCATTAATTTGACAATTAAAGTCCCCACAAAGAATTATGTTGTCATTTAAGCAATTTTTTTCTATAAAAGATTTTAATTTTGTAAAGAAAATTTGTCTGTTGTTTAATATATTAGGAGAGTAAACATTAATGATGGAGAACATTTCACCATTTATATCAACGTTTAACAACATTTTCCTTCCATCTAATGACTTTTTAAAGTTCATAACTTTAATATCAAGATTTTCTCTAAAAAGAATAGTTACACCTCTACTAAAAATTGAATCACTATATGCATGAAAAAATTTTCCCTTTCCAACCAGTGTTGTATTTACATTCATATTTTTGAACAAAATGTGTTTCTTGCAGAAGTGCGATATCTATTTTTTTCTCATAAAGCCATGAATATATTTTTTTCCTTTTTTCGTCTGTATTTAGACCTCTGACATTTACTGATATGAAGCTTACTTTTTCCATTACTTAGAATTGTATATTAAAACTAGAGCAGAGCTCGTGGCAAAGCCACGAGTAGGTCTTCCGTTGTTGCTGCGAGTTGAAAATGTATGTGATATGGTGTCAATAATTGATAATGACTAAACTTTCAGTTCTGCTTTTGTTATAAAAATGTGTTGTGATTGAAAGCCTGTATATAAAACGTGTTTTGAAAAAGAAAGAAAGAAAATGTTTTAGGAAAACTAACTGTTGAACACAGATTATGTAATCGTTTCAAACATTCTTTAAAAAATGAGATGGTTAATGGCGAGTTAAATTTTCAGAGGGTAGCAAGCATTGTTACATGTACTCATGATTCATGTGAGGAATTGTGTTTTTTTAGGAGTTGATTTTAATCAACTTTCCTATGCAGTTACTCTAGCATACCGAAACTGAAACTGTGTTTGCACCTAAGCACAAATCATCGCCGCTGACAAGATTTAGTTTTTGAAAATAATGAAGCATTTTTTAAAGGAAACATGATTCATTAGAGGTTTTCTCGAAATTCTAGTCGGAAAAGTCAGAGAATTCATATTATAAAAATGTGCATAATTCAAATGCACATTATAAACTACTTGCCAAGCAAACTAGCATATCGTTGATTTTAAAATAAATAATATTCGATAAAATCAACTCTCGTCAGTACATCAGTACTTTGATTTAAAAACCGAACCCGCCTACAAAACACGTAACCTTTTCTCTAAGATAAGTTCTTTATTTAAAAATATTTCTATATTTTTGAAAACTATGTGCAAGTTTAGAATTGCTGCGTGATGACAAAATTTACAGACCCTGCAACGTACTACTACACCAAAGAACGTGCGACTTACATGCGAGAAACGTTTCGTGTAAACCGTTTAGCGTTTCGTGTGATTGTGAAGCGTTTCGGGCAAAGCGTGTAAATCGTTTCGGGCAAAGCGTACAAGAACCGCGTGAAACATTCATCAGATTTCATTCGGAACTCACTGACACTTCAATTCACTTTCAATTGATGAAAGGGAATATATCCAAGATATCTTCATTGAACAATGTTCACTCTTAAAATTTCACATGAACGAAAACAATTTTCTTACGGAGATTTATAATGGGAAATGTTTACATCTTTTCTTCATTCGGAAGTACTCGGGATACCTCGCGCAATTTTTAAACGTTATCATCCGGGCTTATTAATGGCTGATGCAATGCAAAATCCTCGTAGACTTTCAATATTGGGATGTGTATTGAAACCTAAAGCGGTAGAGGGGCCGTTTCAACACATACAATCTGGACATTTTTCATATAAGTGGATGAACGTAGTTTGAGCACAAAGGTATTTACTATTATGGAAATATCAAGCAAAAAGTGGTGGGAGAAAAAATTCGGGACATAGTATATCTTATAAATTTATGAAACGTTGAAGTGTTTTGAAGTTCTTTAACCAGGGAACAGCGATGTCTATATATAGATCAGTAATAGGATAAGGTAATGTCAAACATCGAAGACTGTACGAATATTTAAGAAACTGTTTTTATTACAAGTGTTACCGTTAATAATTAAATCAAAGTTTGCCGAATCTTCCTGGAATTAAACATAGGTTGTAAATTTACTTTGTATAAAACTTTCTTCATGGTTACTCAGTGTGAAACATTCTTTACCTTAGACGTTTTACTTTTCCTAAGCATCCGCCTTCGTTGCCTTTCCTTAACACTACATCTAAATTCATCATGTTCATAAGTGATTATTCGTTCACTTTTTAAAATATTTATTGTCCGTATTCTCGGACTCCATGCTAGGAAATTTAGTTAAATATAAGCTACGTCATTCTTATCCATGTGCATGTTGTCGACGGCGCGCGGCCAAAGAAATTTTCACAATCGTTCTTTAAAAAGCTTTAAAGTTATACAATATAGGATATACATGTAATTTTTATATACAGACCTTAATTAATTTGTTTGCAAGTTTATAACTAATGATTATTCCTTCATCGGCACCACTTATAATTTACTCAACACTCTCTCTCTCTCTCTCTCTCTCTCTCTCTCTCTCTCCTTTCTTTCTCTCATTCAAGTCACGAGCGGCAATGTCTTAACTCCGCCCAGCTACGATCTGATTGGACAAAGGTCAGTGAAAACATTAGGTAGAAACTTTTCTGGAGTAAACCCCTATTAAACGCTTCAATGTAAGTCGCTGTAACTTAAACGATCATGTTTTGATAAGCATATATATTTTTTTATTTATTTACACCGATAACTCTTACTGAGACCATTCGACTTTGTACAAGCCAGGCACGTAGCATCAGGGGGGGGGGGGGGGGGGCACTTTTTCTCGCAGCAACAAATTTTTTAAAATTTACATATAAAAAATTGAATTATCATGGAGTTGCCCCCCCCCCCCCACTTTTTTGGGAGTATGTAAAAAAAATTGATATGAAAATAAGGAAATGAGTAGTGAAATGGAAGTTATAAACTACGCCAGCCCCCCCCCCCCCCCCCCCACGATGCTACGTACGGGTGTCCAGGTAGCGTAGTGAACAATGCACTCGCTTTTCACTCGATCCCCGTGATCGACAGAGGTCGTATGTGATAGGGTATGGCGGTCGCCCGCTTGGACACGTGGGTTCTCTCCGGGTACTCCGGCTTCTTCCCACACTAATGACCCCCTCGCGCTAACATCCGTGCCAACGAGAGATATTAATATAAGTTGTAGAACTTGTTTATCAATCGTTGTAAAATAAATAAAGTTCAGTTTCAGTCCCCCCCCCCCCCCCGTCATTTGAAAATTTGAAGATTTTGAAAAAGTTTAAATTTTCCTTTTTTTTTGCTTGTCAAGATTTTTTGGATGAGTCTGCCACCCCCCCCCCCCCCCCACTTTCAAAAACGATGCTACGTGCCTGCAAGCAGCACACATAACCTCGGACATCGAGTGTCTCCTGCACCTGGCTGAACCTGTCAATCATCCTCTGTGTAATTGTTTTCATTGGATGGTCAAGCGTCTCTTTTTTTGTCAATAGCCAATGGAAAATTAATGACTTCAAGGTAATCGGAATCAGTATTTCATGAAGCATACAATTCAAATGACAAAAATTTTATTAATTATCTGAAAATTATTTAAACCACTGTTAATGGAAAACAAAAGAGTCTTTGAAGTAATTAACACACAGGGATTTGCCTACAATGTACACATTCATGCAATTACTAGTAATTATTATGAGAGTCTTTACGCATGGTACTTAATTCGAACAGATTATAATAATCTATACACTGTACGCCGTTACACATGTACGAAGCGCCGGTAATATATACGAATATTGAGTCAAAAATTTAAATCATTTTTATTTCTTGTTCTTTTCAATACAATGTGAAATTACTTTCAGAAAAAAATTCCGAAATACTAATTACAACTTTCTTTTTTGTGTAATCATTTGAATTTTTTCTGGGTTCATGTATATATATGTACAGAACATACTTATTTACGCGCGAATGATACGACATACGAAAAAAATAATCGGTTGTTCGTAGAACTTTTTTATCTTACGAATGTGACTAATTTAATTTTAAATGTTTTTCAACATTATCAATGTAAATAATATCAGGTGTATTTACTGTTTGTGTTTTTACATCGTAATCTCTGAAACCAATAAAAATACTAATGTTAGCAGAAAAATCAAATCCCGCCGAATACTGAAAACCGATTTCAGTTAGCAATCATACGGATTTTATTTTTGGTATTGACTATTGAGTTACGGTAACTTTTTTTCTGGATGATTTTATTAGGGCCCCGCAAGGATTTGCGGGTGCCCTATAGTAATCACTCTGTCCGTCCGTCCTTCTGTCCGTCCGTCTGTCACTCTTCCGTCCACAAATTTTCTGTTTTTTTCTATTAACTTTTTTCATGGTTGCCCAATCAAGTTCAAATTTGGTATGGTAGTTCAGTGGGCAGAAATACATATTTTGATGCTAAGGTTGGTTCTCTATGTCTTCTGGTTTGGAGCTGGGGTGGTGGGGTAGATTCCTTAACTAGGCATAATAATGTATGGACAAAGAGAGATAACTGCTGAGAATGTTACCATTGTATACTTGGAAGGCTGTGCAATATTTGTCCTTTGGGATTAATTAACCTTCCACAGGAAGAAAATCCTAAGCTTTATCTTTATCTGTCATTTTGAGATTAATTGCTGCACTGCCTGTGTCTGCAAATGAACTTTGTTTTGAAGTTAAGGTCAATTTTGAATGATGTGTAGTATTGTGTACATTCTTTGAAATATGGATTTAAAATATATAATATTCATACTTTATTTTGGTTAAAATACCGTACACAATGATTTATGATAATTTTATTGAATTCTAAAATCAATATTTATATTAAGATATCCTTTTTCACTATTTTATTTTTTAATTATTAATTTTATTTTTTTCTGCCTTTATGCTGTTAATTTTAACAGGTAATCAGATAATGACCCCATTCTGTCATTTCTGAAAAAAAAAAAATCTTATTGTAAATTTAGAAGAAAAGGATGAGAGAGCAGAACAATTAATCCCCTGGGATTAATTATCGTGCCTGCTGCAGAAAATTTAGAGGCTTGTCTCTATTTGTCATATGAAGATTAATGAACACCTTTGTGTGCAACTGATGTTTGTTTTGAAGTTGAGGTCAACCCTGGGTGATATAATGTATTTGCATTCACTGAAGGCTTGCATTTTATAAAACACCTGTTTAAATCTTTTTTAAATACACATTTAATTTAGTTTTTTTTATAAGACATGAGGTTATCCCTGTTTTATGCAGATACAAGGTTACTATTTAGAGTTTTTGGACATTCAGGAATTATCTTGAATTTTAAAAATACAGTTGTTACTTATAATTTTCATATTTTTTTACCACCTTATATATATTGCAGTTCTTTACATCTTATGCCGGGCATTTTTTCTCATCATTGTTAATATAAAGAGGATGGAATTCAAAGTTTTTTTCACTTCTCTATATTAATTGTCATAGCGGGGCCCTTCCTGACTGGTCAGTTTTCTAGTTATTTATTATTTTATGTAAAAGCACCATTCCAACAGTTAATCAATTATATTATTATAACAATTGATGACCTGGGGCTATATATGTTCCGAGCTGTGTGCGCTGAAGCGACACAAGATTCTCGGTCGCATGTGGCGATTGAATTTACACAGACTGACCGAATAAACAAACGAGTGGGAAAGTGAAACAAAATGTTACACATGAGAAGAAGCCACCAAAAATGATTTTCAATAGATCTTGATATCGTTTTGACAATTAAAAAAGTCAAGCGCTAGCTCCTGTCAGCGGGGCGGGAGGGGGCAGCAATGAGTTCGCTTCTACAAAGAAACGAACGACCATGTAGAAAAACTACAAAAGTGATTAATATGTGACCGATAGAATGTAATCTAAAGTTGTTTAAAATTCATGTGAATTTTTTTTTTAAATCATCGAATGCCTCAATTCAGGACATTTTTTTATCGTGCTAGCACTGACTGCAAACATGTTACATGGAACTTTGATTATAATTTGATTTTAAACTACCTTGTATGCTATCTATAAATCAATGCTTAATCAACTGTACAAGTTTAATGAATTTATCTTTTCATTTTAAACGAATATAATAGTTGAAAACATAATAAAATATAGTTGTGTCCGTGCATAATATGAAACATGAACGCGCGATAAGGTACATGTAGAACACGAACCGACCCCGGATTACTTGTCCACTCGCGCCGGTTCTCCTCAGCCATGTGCGAGGGATGATCATCATTTAAAGGTTTACTATTTGTGTGTGTGTGTGTGGGGGGGGGGGGGGTGATTTAAAACATTATTTATGCAGTTTCTAAAATATTTTACATAAACAATCTAACCATTAATTTATGTCTTACATGTACGATGTTTACGATTTGGAGTAATATCGCTCATTAATATTCATTTACACTCAAATGTTCAATTGAATAAATACAAGATGGACAAACTTTTATAGCATTAAATTAAAACAGTTCCTGTTTTTACGGCTATATTAACTCAAACACGTTCATATGCATGTAAGTGTGCGTCGCGGTGTGAGAATCTTGTGTATTAAATACCCGCTTAATTACCGCTAGGTAGTGCAGCCGTGGCTGATCTCATCGGCCGTTGGCGTATGATATATTACGTAAAGGTACATGTACAACGCACAGACAGGCACAGTTCAGAACCCAGGAAGATTTGAAAAGTTTGCAGTATAATGACCATACTCTATCAAATCGAAGTTATTTATTTTAAACTTAAAACCCACAATTGATCTGTGTCTATTATTGCTTTAGATTGAGAATGACATTGCTTTTATGAATTAACTGAACGATTTCTTAATTGACACCCAATCGTTTAATCCATAAACAATTATGTGTAATCAAAACGAAACCAATTATCGAGTTCGCGGCTAAATAAACTCATACATGTATATGAGAGACACAGCTCTCGTGTATTAGATAACCGCTGACCGCTACAGCCGCGAGCATGGCGACTGATTTTCTCGGCTGCGGGCGAGGGAGAGCTTACGTAATGGTACACACACACACACAGCTCTGATTCAAGGTAGATTTTAAATGCATGGAGTTAATAAATAAAATGTATTGCATAGAGTTTTTTAATTCCATATTTTGTGGTTAAATAGAAAAGAAAAAGAATGTTTTGTTTTCCAATTGCCGTTTTTAATGATTGTGCACTATAAGAACTTAAGAACAATGACTTAAACTCCTAAAAAAAGCATGTACTCCAACAACCAAAAAAATTCTTATAAATTAATGCCTCCTGTTTACACCAGCATACTTTCTGCGGTAACTTTATGCCAGTTGTACGCACAAAGACTTTCGTTAACTTGTCAAATGAAAACAGGTACATGTCAACATGTAAAGCTTTTTACACTTATACTTCACAAATCACTTACAAAATAATATTGTTACGACCTTTATGAGATCCCAACAAACAACTTTTCCAGCGACATCCATATCAAAATCCCAACCGTTTTTGAGTTATTAAGCAAAAACTTTTAGGGGCTATTGGCCCTTAGTTTAAGGGGCCAGCCCTTTTTTATTGGTGTCAAATGAAAGCCCTTGATATTCTGCACAAAATTTTATTCTACATGTCTTAACAAAATATGTCTAAATTTTTGCACGTTTTGGAATCCTGCTTTTTGACCCCCTACCTTTTCCTAAATAAGGAACGTAATCCAAAAACAAAAACCGATGTATACAACTTCAATGTCTTTGTTATTCAAATTCGTTGGATTCCCATTCCCTACTATCATAGTCTCGGAGCCCTTCTCTGGAAACCAAAGGCCCTAAAAAAATTTTAAAAGGGGAATAACTCGTTAACGGAAAGGGAATTTTAACTTTTATGAATTGATGAAGATAGTGTTTTGTAAAGTCCATTAGCCCTGAAAATTTGAGGAAAAACCGTTCAGAAATGAGCACGATATGAAGCCTCAAAGTTCGCGTCTAGGAAGAAAAAAAAAAGAAGAAGAACTAGAGCAAAGCTCGTTGCAAAGCAACGAGTGGTCTTCCGTTAATGTCGGAAGTAAAGCTGGAAGTTTCTGTAAGAAGCAGAGCTCTTAAACCAATAACAAGAGTAACTGAAATAAAAAATTTAAAAAAAATCGAATTATTCCTGGTACGACCTAACAAAACCCGAATGATTTTAAGTACGACTTAACAAACACCTTTCCAATTTCAAGAACGACTTAACAAAGAAAAATCCGAATGTGTTCAAGTACGACTTAACAATTATTTTTGGTACAAGTTAATTTTACTTTAAAAATTACGCTATTTTTTAAACCGATGACACGGAAACAAAATTTCCGGAAAAATCAATTTTTAAACCCCGATATCTCTTAAATGCATCGTCCGATTTTAAAACGGCTTTCAGTGTTAGATTCAGCTTGATAAGCTCTATAAAACACATATTCATTTTTGATTTGATCAGAAAATTCATTTTTTTGAAAAAATTATTTCACTTCCAGTTTCGACCGGAAGTGACAGATTTTCATTTCGAGCCTTATTACAGATGTATATCGACCAAATCATAACCATTGAAAATTTCAAGCCTCTATCTTTAAGCTATCAAGTGCATAAAGTATAGAACATAGCAAGTGCATTTGCTAGTAATCGTACATATAATTGCCATACCGCTGTTCCTAAGGCGAGTCCAAATAACGAACATTGTGGTCATTGATTTATAACTCGGGTGACAGTATTTGGTCTATCCTTTACCGGATTCCTCGGGTTCGGAGTCAGTTTTTGAAGATGCATCACAACCTGACGCGGATTCGGCATCAGTGTTGGCGCGCAGGGAGCGAAGCATTTCTGCTATATTTATCTGCGTTGTACTGTGCTTTTTTTGCTGTCTCGAGCTCTGTTTAGACTGACTCCATTGGTCGCTTTTTTTCCTTTTTCTGATTTTCTGTGCCACTTTTCCAATAATATGGCCTAGTAGATTCTGACCGGGCCAGTCAGAAGCTTTTGTGTTTTCTGTACCAGCTTTATCCAGCCCTGTCCCCCATTTGTCGTTGAATGTTGACTCGGCAAACAATGTGTTTTTCTTAACAGACCTCTCTCAACTTGGACACATTTATTTTCTATAATTTCGGTCTTGACATTTTCACACGATTCGGTCCACTGCTCATTTATCCGCACTTTCTCTACAAACTGAACTTTTATTCTGCAGCCACATCAACTTCTGACCAGACCAGCCATTGTGATAGCTAATGTTTAACTCAATTTCATTGGTTGATATTCCTGAAAGTCTTTCTCAAAGACGTCAAAATGGCTGGCACTGTCAGAACATATTAAAAGAGTCATATAAACAGTCAGAACATATTTGAAGCATTATAATCCTACAGAAATTTGTCAAACTTTGCCTGATATTGTTTATGTACTAAGAACTACTAGTCTTGATGGTTTTTGAGAGTTGATTTTAATCAACTCTTCTATGCAGTTACTCAGACAAACCGAAAGTGAAACAGTGTTTGGACCTCAGCACAAATCATTGCTGCTGACAAGACTTGGTTCTTGAAAATAATTGATAAATTAAATGTAATGTATGCTAAAGCATTGTTTTTCAAGGAAATTTATTTATAAATACCTTGAAAATAGTCAGATTTAAAATGATATGAACAATTTAAATATTTTTTGTAGTCGTATGTATTCCTACGCCAGAGTTAAATATAGTCTCGTTCAACTCGACGCTCGGCTGTCTCCGTAAATTCTTGTCGGAGATTTACCAATTGGCAACATCGGCTGATTCCGCTACGCTCCATATTGTCGAGTGCGCGAGACATCAGAATAGTTCCGAGTGGAGATTTACGGTGTCAGCCAAGCGTTTGGTTGAACGAGACAAGAGTTCAATATTGCTTGACTTGGGTCCATACAATTTTCGAGAAATATTTTTATTACTGATACATAGTTTGATTGAATTAATGTTATCTTTAAATATTAGTTAAAGTGATTCATATGGGGGTTTCTCGACATTCTTGTCGAAAAAATCCAAAAATTTATATTATAAAAATGTGCGTATTTAAAATTAGAAACTACATGTACTTGTCCTGCAAAATAACATATCATTGATTTTAAAATAAATAAACATCGACAAAATCAACTCCCGTCAATTCTTCAGTACTTTGATTTGTATTAAATCCAATTTGTTTCCAAGCAATCACAAATTATTATAAAATTTTTCATTTGCCGATTAAATGAAACACAACACGGCTCTAGAATTTATGCCTTCATAAACTGAGTATTTTGCAGTTCAATCCTGCGGCTCCTGCTACCAAAGACACCCCTGGATTTGTAAAGGAACCCACGATAAAAGACATGATACACACGGTAGTATTTGTAATCGATGGGAGCAATGTCGAAGTGATGCCAGACGAGATTGTCAAGAAACTGAAAGATATAAAGGAGATGCTTATCGTGAGAGGTCAGGAAATTATAAATACTATACATAATTAGTTTGATTTTTTGTATAAAGCAATCACTAATCATTGCTGATATAGTCTTCATAACTTTGAAATGTGTTCATTATCATTGCTCGTTCATAAAAAGATGATTACATTCTAAATTCCTTTGTTAAGCTTTTTTAAGATCGTAATTTTATCAAAGATGGTTAAGGCTATTCAAGCCAGATTTTGAGTTGAGCAATTAAAAAATCTTCAAAGTTCTTTAAAGACAAGTACTATAAACTTGTTAATAACTACATTTTTATAAAGGCCTTGACAGTAATTTAAATCGAGAAAGTGTTAAAGTAATAGTTTTTGTCGACGGTTTTAGCATTTTTTTTTGTATTCCTAGACATTCCTCTGATGGTGTTTGAAACAAAGATTGACAAGGTTTGCAGCGAAGTTGACAAAGATGTTGAAGAAGTGTTTTATAGTGAGACCGTGAAGACGTCTGTGGATAAAGTGGCTGATGTTATTGCCATCCCACGAAGTCACGTGTTCCCGATAAAGAATTATGAAAAAGAAGGGTCTCTCCAGACAGGCATTAGCATTTTAGCTCTGAGGGCATTAAAACAGGCTTTACTTTTCAGCGAAGACTTCTTAGAAAACCAGTCCTAAACTGTAAGGGTGATCCATTGACTTTTACTGTAGAAATGTATTTTCATAATAGGTCATACATTTACATGATACTATTGTGAATAAACAGTAAAGTCAACTTGCCTGAAATTGAACAAAATTAATTCTTAGTAGTCAAAATACGTGCAATGATATTCACCAGTCTTAAATAAAGTTGAATAAAAAATATAATATTTGATCATTTTCTTTTTGATTCATTGGTTTTTGAATTGTGCTTGATATAATTGTGCTTTGAATTAATGCATACTAATTTAAATAATAGAACTTAGCTATTTAAGATAAGTCAAGGGTTTGTTTCTTTATAAAAGAAAATGAAACATTTTATTGTATACAAACGCCGCAGTTAATTCTTATGCAAAATCTTACACTGAGTTCCACAATAATTATTTCTGTGCGCGACCAAAAATTAACACGCCATTATACTCTATGCATTGTTCTAAAGCACCATAATATGAAATTCAATCAAGGTAAGTATACATGGTTTTACTTATTAAAATATTTTCATACAAAATCAGAAAAATAAAAATATTTGCCCTGAGCTCATTTTTTATATTAAAGATATGTGTTGAATAAAAAACCACAAAACAGAAAATGATAAAGTAAGATCGCTTTTTTCATTGATAATCAAACCGTTACTACCGCATACATGTGTCATAGCGTGCCTTATTACTTCAAATTTCACGATGGATTGATAATTTTGGCTTTACATTTTTCCTTAAGATGACATTAAATAATTGTGTAATTTATGAGAAAGATCTTTTACGTTTTTTGTTGTCTCCAAATGTCAAGGTCTATTTATGTATTGTCTGGCGTAAATTGATTAAAGAGAAACTAAAAAACACATTTAAAATTTATTACAAGAAAAGTTTCCATCTGTTGACCCCCCCAAAAAAACGGAGAAAAAATAACAGGACAGTGATTTCATGGATAACCATAATTCTTATGTTTGCGTTACCATCGCATTTTATAGCGTGTGTTGAAAATTGTAATATAAGGGTGTACAAATAATAAATAAGTCCTTTAGACGAAATAAAATCATTGTTAGCTTACAAAGCATAAGGAAGAGCAATCCACCTCTCTTTTTACTCTTTCGCCTCCAAATGTAAAGGTCAATATATGTCATGGCTGCGGCAAGAAACTATAACACTACCGTGTTTGTATTACGTATATTTATTTCATTAATAATTGCCAGTAAATATTTCTTTAACTGACACAAATACTGTAGACAGCAACTCGTTACTTGTTAATATATATAAGATGTTGAGCTTATTGAATCCTATCTTAATAAGACTCATCTTAAAAGGTAATGTAGAAAAGATACAGAGGGCAAGGATATACTTTCTGAAACTTATTTCTGGCTTATGCTTTAAATGTTACCGTTTGCTTGAATGGAAAGTAATTTTACAGTTTAAATATTTGTCTGTCATGCCATAAAATCGTAACAGTAACTTATATGTAGCAGGAATGGGGATGTATAATTATTTGATTAAGACAAATTTAAATAAATGACAAACAGTGAACATATATAGTCTTACATATCAAATATTTTGCAAATGAAATCTGAAGTCCTAATAAATGACCAGAGTATCATTTTGCAAGATCGATCATTTAAATTATAACATAAAGCTATGGTCACACAGCTCATGAATATTCCTGAAACATTCGGTAAAAATCATAGTGTAACCTGCTTGATAAAAAAAATAAAGATCAAATTGCCTTTTATTCAAATTTGACTTTGAAAAAATCCCCGAGGTTGATGTCCAGTTAAAACAAATACGAAAACAATGCATGAAGAGGTCGGGGTTCAACCTTTTAAATGTTACGAGATTTGTTCAATACGCTCTATTTATGATAGACCACTGCACTATAGCTGTATTTTACATAATCAATATTCATGATAGAGATCCCGTAAACATTTGATAATATTACGTCAAATCTAATAATCGGTTCACTGAAAATAAAACGAAAGTAAAAGTACAAAAACGGTAAGTGATATCTGGTTTTTTTACTATCTGATAACAATATAATTATGCAAAGTAAAAGAAAGATAAAACAAATATACATTAGATAAACTGTCCGTCAGGAGGCTGCTTCGAAATATTTTCTGATTGTAGTAGGTCAATATTGGGTTCCGTTTTTGAATGAGCACCCACAGGGTCTCGGTTGTCAGACACTGAAATTAATAACAATGTATTCCCGAATAAAAAATATACATAAATGGTCATTCAATATATGTTCTACGGTATCGAAAAAAATCCTCCGTTAAAATCGCCCTTTATCGTCGCTTTAAAAAATGTGTATCATATGTACATTAAAAAAAGTAAAGGGACGACACTCGCCATTTTGGATATAAAGTGACATAATTCTATACATTTATAACGGGGTAGTAAACGTTTTCAGAATATAGCGTTCTGGCATGGTGTCAATCGGTGTTTTTTTTTTAGATTAAAAGACACTGGAATTGAAAGTAAAGAAAACAGGTAGGCGTATACTCATAAAACAGAAACGTTATAAAATGTAAAGATGATTAAACATCCTTCGTAAAAAAATCGTCAAGAATCCTGTATATACACCCATGACAATTTTTTCAATATAGAACTTACACAAAATCAACATCAATTATTTTTACGACCGTAAAACATCAAATTACAGTATATGTAACTGTTCAGGATGTCGTGTACCCAATGTCTGAGTTGTTAGATTCAGATTTTTTTTTATTTCAAATGTTTTACATACACTTAATTTTTTTTAAAGGAAATAATATTGACATACCATTCTATACTTTAATTTTTTTAAAATGTTAATATTTTTCTGGATCTTTATCACAGCTAAACAAAAGCTGAAATGAACCTGAATAAAACATAATACTTTATGCGAAACAAAAGTTCTTCAAATGTATGTTTACCTAATTACGGTGACAGTTTCTTGTGAATCTTGTAAATAAGATGCAATTTAACTTAACACAATTAAACAATTTCACCGTTAAATTTGATCAATTAGTAATTCTAAGAAAAAACACACTGTTTAATATTAGTAAAATGATCCACTGGGCAACATGTAATGAGTCTAGGTATAGCCAATGAAAAATGACAATAAGAAACCGCCAAACTCTCAAACATTTATGAAGCAAAATACAAATTCATAGCACAGCAACACCGACCCCTATAAAAGATAGATATAGGATCAGGTGATAAGGAGGAGTAAGCATCCCCTGTCGACCGGTCGCACCCGCCGTGTGCTCATTGTAACTAAATCAAACAATAGTCAGTCTGGTGTATAAATAATGATTTAAAAAATTGAAGAAAAAAAAAACAGTTTTATTGTTTATTTGACTGTCTACTGTGCAGAACTTCTAAAATGAATTTCATTTTAATTGAGTGATACATTTGAATGAAATTCTGATTTAATAGATATGGCCAGGGCATGCTTTCAGGAATCAGATGAAGACACCATGTCATTTTCAAGGTAAGTGAAAAGCCATTACAAAAAGCAAGGATCTCTTCATCATGTCATAGATAGTGGTATCTCTATGGCGACCTGTTATACCCTTATTCATATAATTTCAAAAATTTCTGGTCAGGTTTTTTTTTTCATATCAGTATTTATTCACCAAAATATTAAAATCAAATGCAAAATGTATAACAAGAAATGTTGCATTAAGACTATGTTTCATATCTTTTATCTTTCATTTTACTATCTGATTATGTTGAGTCAAATTCAAATAAATGCAAAGAGCAACGTTAAGCTTGCATTTTTAAGGTCTTTCGTTGGTAACGGAAGATTATATTGTTTTTGTACTGTTTCTTGTTATTTTTTCTCCCAAATTTGTGCATGCGATTTCTCAAAAACTTTTCAAGCATTTTTCAACAGATGATAAGACTTGATGCAAACTTATTCATTTTAAAGACTTACAATTTTCGGCCGCTTTTGAAAATATTTTCGACCTATTTTGTGCAGAGCTGATCTCAAAAACTGAGATATGACTCTGAAACGTTTAGGATACATAGACTTTAGTTTGAAGCTTTGCGTTATTATGTTCTTTTTTTACGCCAGTGGTGATACTCCTAAAGCTGGCCCATGCACAACAATTGGGTAGGGTTTTTTAATCAAAATGTTCCTATGTTTTGATCTATATCTTTTTATTAGTTGTAATATTTTTTTAAGACGTATCTAACATAGTATAAAACTTTTTTTTCCATAGAAATAAAAAACAAATCGGGACTGGTCCCTTTTGTCAGAGGCCAAAAGACTTGTAAAGTCTATTATAAAAAAACTTAAAAACTATAAAGAATTTGTAATGCTTTATAGAAGCTCGTAACAATTTTGGCTTTAATTCCAATTTTTTTTCTGAAAGGAGGGGAGACCTCTAAAACTTAACGATATTTCAGCGTGTTGGTTCAAAAATTCGAACGGAATACCTATTCGTTATCCGTAACAAGAGGATTTATAATCAATGGAACTGATAAACAATATCTTTGTCAGAAAAAAAGTAAGTAAGTAACACTAAATGATTTTTTTATATATATATTTCATCTTCAGGCCAACTGAACTGCTTACCGCAGACGATAGAGCACAGTTATCTTCGTGGATTGGTCAGAAATGCCATTTTGAATTGCTTTACAAAATAAGTAGGGATAGTTGTTGCTCCAGAATGTTTCACCAACTCTGTGATAGAAAAGGTCCCACAGTTACCATCCTATACAACACAGACAACTCGTCATATGGAGGGTTCCTGTCTCAGAATTGGGAGTCAACGGGGGGTTGCATTAAAGACCCACGTGCTTTTTTGTTTACTTTGTCTTATAATGGTGTCAGGAAACCAAGAAAGTTTCCAGTTACTCAACCAAATCAAGCAGCATATGCGCATAACAATCTAGGACCAACTTTTGGGAAAGTCGAAGGCGAAAATTTACCAGGGGCAGGATATCATCTTTACAATGCAGGGTCCTTCTTAAGTAGGTCTCATCTATTTACTGTCGTGCAGAAAAGCTTATCACAACTTTTTAAAAAGATTTTTTCTTGAGGAAAGTAAGCAATTCAATAGTTCGACCATTATATAACTTTTCATTGGGTTTCTTTTTCTTTACAAACATTGTTTAAAATATAACCAAATCAACATGTATAAAGTTTTTTCCACAAATATATAGTTCACATGCGTCAAAAAAGTATATTTTGTGGAACCAATACATTCCAAACATCATTTTAATATATAAATGCTTAATATGTTGAACCATTTTTTGTTCGTTTTTCTATTTTCTTCGTCCGATCTTTTCTTATCTTATTCTTTAAAATTGAATAAAAAGACCTGCATTGCTGGATATTTAGAGGAGCGGGGGAGGATGAGAAATCTATACAGAGATGAATAATCCTGTTTGTTGCAGCTGACTGAAAAAACGTTTTTATATTGTATTTATTTCACACCAATGATTGGGTATTAAAAGTCTAACTCTCTAAAATTTGGTTCTTTAGGTCAATTACCAGTATAATTTCAAATCACACGACGCAATTTATCAAATTCGAGTGCGTCATCTAGTTAGAGAGAAACATCAAAATCATTTCTATGGCAATTCTTGATCGGTAGTAATGACCTAAAATAAATAAGCTAATTGCAATACCCCATATATCCGGTCTCACTTAATGCATAATTCATTTCTTTCCATGTAAAAGGGAATACTTTAAGGCGAATTCCGACTGATCTCATGACTTTTAAAAACAAAATATCGCCAACAAGGGACACAGCCAGTGGTACTCATTTCTTTGAACTTAATGGAAGAGCAGATTTTGGTTCGGCTTACCAAGAACCAACAGTGAATATGAATGCTATCAACAATGGTCACATGTGCGTCTTTGATATAGAAGTTTATTCCATTAAAGGTATTTACTTTAAAATTGTGGGTTTTTTTTTACAAAAAGCTTATATTTATCATAGAAACACTTTGAGTCAATGTTCAGTACAATTTAAAGGGCCCTAGCCAGAATTTAAGCTCAAAATTATCAAGTTTTTTTTTTAATTTAATATTGATGTACAGAGATATAGAGATACAGAATTTGAAAGTCTTGTATGTAAACAAAGATTTTCTTATTGTTTACGTATGTATGTGTTTGGCTTAAGTTTATATCGCATAAAGCTGATTTTGCTGATACTATAATTTATGTCATATATGTAAAGACAAATTTTCTTATTATTTAGAACTGTATGTTTCAATTGCATATAACTTTCCTTTGCTGATAATATCATTTAGGAACATATATGTGTAAAACAAAATTTTTATTTTTAATCGTGTCTAGGTTCCTTGAACAGTTTTTTATTTTTGTCTTTTGACAGTAACTCAGCAGGTGTCAAACTCAACACCACGCGATGAAACAATCATAACTAACCCCTGGCGGGAACCACCTCTTTGGCATGAACAGGTTCCGTTTAACTTGTTCCTTTCCAAATTAATTTTTTGGGACATCCTCATTTTTTTTTTACCCTTTAAATATATAGGATGAATTATTTTCAGAATTTGCGATCGTTAAAAGACTTCGTCTCTAACTACAAGCCATTGCCTGATATGAGGATCTCAGAGGTCAATATTTTACTCGTAGGACAGATCAACGCTGGGAAGTCTAGTTTTTTCAACACTTTGAACTCCATTTTCCGAGGGGAAATTTCTTCGCGCGCATGCGCCGGTACTTCAACACACAGCCTTACAACAACTGTACGTGTAATTTTTTGTCGTAGCTTGCATGCTTACGAAATTCATTTTCCGTCTTTGTGTTCGTATCAACATAATGCATTTTATAATTTTGTTTCAAACAGTTTAGTTGGTGAAAATATTTTAATGATCATTGTGTCGTCATAATTATGACCTCCTGACTTGTAAAAATTGTTCACATAACAATGAACGAAATTTTCAAATGTGAATATAGCACTTCAGAATTTAGAATGTATATTTCAACAATTCTTGTCATCTTTTCACTTCCAGTATGCATTGAAAAAAAAAAACAGATCAATAATATTCTACTTATCTACTTCTGAAGTTAGTGATACAAAAAAAATTACAAAAAAAAAATGAATCGTCTTAAATCTAGTTAAAGACATTTCAGATCATTCTTTGACACGAAATTTCTTTCCTCTAAAAACAGAAAAAGAAAAGATAGTGAAATGCTCTGCTTATTTTAAAAAATCTTTCATACGTATCAAGATGACATGATCTTAAAAACAGTTTTCATAAAATAATTCAACAAATACACATACTTTCTTTTTTAGCTGCGAAAATATAAAATCCGAAATCGGGAATTTGGTGGTTATCTGAATTTCCGACTTTGTGACACTCGTGGGTTAGAAGGAGAAAATTCCATGCACTACAACGACATGCAACTTCTTCTGGACGGCTACTTGACTGATCAATACAAGGCAAGAAGCTTTACTTTTTACTATTTTCTAAAACTTACCAAAAAAACACATCTTAAATCAGCATTGTTTTATTTCAGTTTAATCCCATGGCGCATGCCTCTCAACGAGACCCTGGATTCGTATCTCACCCATCCTTTCAGGACAAGATTCACTGTGTGGCTTTTGTAGTGGACGCCAGTGCCATTGACGTGCTGCATGCAGATGTATCTAAGAACTTGCTTCATTTTCGTTCCTTAATCGTTGAGAGAGGTGAGAGGCAATGTGTTAAGACATTGTTGATATATTTGAGTCGAAACAAAGTTTAAAACTTCATATTTTCATGTAAAATATTAATATCGTTTTAGAAACAACTGAACCAAATGCTCAAAATAGTTGTTTATGAATGAGAATTATTGCAAAAAAGTATAATGTTGTTCTTTTTCCTTATGTTAAAACAATATAAAAAATATTTAAGAACTTTGAAGATATTTTTGTTATTTCTTGAAACTTAACAATACATGTATGTACATGTAGTATATATGGGATCTCTCTGCAGGACTTCCGCATGTTGTTTACTTGACGAAACTAGACAAGGTTTGCCCTTTGGTTGATCAAGATGTAAGAATGATCTATCATAGCCAGGCCTGCAAGCAAGCTCTAGAGATAGCAGCTGAGGTCATAGGACTTCCTCGAGGTCACGTATTTCCGTTAAAAAATTACGAACAGGAGACTCAACTACAGACAAATGTCAGCATTCTGGCTCTGACAGCCATGAGACAGACGCTAGTGTTTGCGGATGATTACCTAGAAGATCAGTACGAGCTTCAGTCTGACCAATAGAATCTGAATAAGTTATGCAAATCATGATAAGATATATAACATCAGCAGTAAGCGTACATGACTAAAGGTTTGCGATGGTGTTAGGTGACAATTTGAACAGCCCCCTAAATAACGATTAAAACGGATTTTCTATTTAGTTTGTTTGTTTTTATACCTGCATCTTCTAAAGAAAGTTCGGGTATATTGTTGTAACCCTGTTCCGTCCGTACGTCCGTCTGTCACGTTTACTTTCTCAAACTGCTCTTACATTTTATAAACCAGCAAACTGAACTCTTGGAGTTTGATTTGGGGCGTCCTGTTGTTTTGTAAAAAAGTTTCAAAAATGTTCTGGTAGTCCTGGGGGGTCAAATAAGTGGTAAAAATGTGATTTTTTCACATAAAACCTTCTTCCTCGAACTCCTCCTATATTTGCAACAGCAGACAAATCATCTCTTGGTATATGTTTTAAGGTATCTTATAGATGCGCAATAAGATTTCGGAAATTTCAATTTTGTCAATGGGTCATTTAATGGCTGAAAAATAACGTGGTTTTTTTTTTTTTTTTTTTTTTTTTTTAACAAAAAAACTGGTTTAAAAAACGTCAACGTTTTTTTGCAATAGCGAAATGATCCCAGAACTCCTCTAATGATTTAATGAATAGACACATCAGATCTTGAGATATGACTGTTCTATAGATGTGCCCCCCCCCCCTCACACAGAAAAACGTTCTGGATCCGTGCATGTATCCCTGCCTACTCTGCAAATAAAATGACGTTTCATTTTTTTCTTAAAATAAAAAAAGAATGCCGTTTATTTTTGCTTTAAATAAAAACTTACATTTACACTTTTCCTAAAAGTCGAATGATCTATCAAAATCAAAATATAATTTGGGGTCTAAAAAGTTTTATAAACTGTTAAAAAGTGTTTTTAAAAAATCTCTTTACAGGTTGCATAATTGACAAATGATCTATTAGAATATGATCAGAAGTCTTATTTTCTACCTGGGGATTAATAAATAATACCGAAGTTAAAATTAATTACAATAAATGATTGAAATAAAATGTTTATCCTCCACATCCACCCCCCCCCCCCCAATCAAACCTGGTTCTAAAGATTCAGTCTTCTTTTATGCCTACATGTGTACAGTAGCAGATTATAAATTATTTATTGAATGGTATTTTTCTCTAGATTTGTTTGCTTTTTTATTTTTAAGATAAACAGATATGGAGCAATTGTAATATCTCTTAAACAAAGCAGGTTCATCATTAGGCTAGGAATTACCCAAGTGAGTCAAACACTACATATGAATAAGATAAAATACTTAAACATTTCCAGTTCTAGAAAATCAGGGTGTCTCCAAGGGGGTATAACAATAGCACAAAGTGCAAAAATAAATATTGGGATGGGGATCTCAAAAGTTATCAAAATATATCATTTCCTATTCCGGGGGGGGGGGGGGGGATGGGTGTAAAGACAACACTTGGGGGTCATGTACTTTAAAACCGTTTGATGCATCATAATGACATTAGAAACAAGAATTAATATACCGGTATATGGTTTAGTGGTTGGGATCTCAACAGTTTTCAAGATATTTGATATTTTTCTGTTTCATGAGGTCAGTACAATCCCATAGGGTCATGGCCTACATTATATTTGATGCATTATTATACATTAAGAAAAAAGACCCATTCATTCCTAATATAACTCATATATACAAATGTACATGATAAGTCTCTACTCAATAGTGTAAGTCTGACAAATTAAAGAAAAAAACTTTTGCAATTTTAATGATAGAAACTGTACAAATGCAATAGGATAAGTAATGATGATAAGCGTTTATAACTTAGATATTAAAACACAGGGCTCTGAATTTCTATTAATAAGCTGTTAAATGTAGGGGAAGAGATATATACCCTATCTATTTATATATAGATAGGGTATAATCTCTCTCTTCCCCTACATTTAACGGCTTATATTATTGATAGACATTCATAGGCGTATGATTAAGGACGTTTGATCCCGCGATCAAAAGTCTTAAATGTTACAATTTCTTCACCTAATTGATATTTTGACCTTTTTGTACTGATAAAACGCTATTTTTATCCATTACCGATTCAATATGAAATGAAATAATTTAAAAGTCTTAAACTTTTTCTCAAATTATGATAAACTTGTCAGAAAAATCTTCAAATTTCAGAAAATAAAACCAAAAGTATAGGTCTATTATGTAAAATTTGAGATATGGCATGAAATAAGCTAATTTTAGCAAAAAAATTGGAATTCATTTTTTCTCGACTTTTATGAAATATAAGTTAAATTTGCCAATATGTGTCAATTGGAATGTTGAAAATTTGTAAACAAAAATTGTTTTTCATAACAAAATGAAGGAATCCTAATGCACAAACTATCTGGAAATTTTGTTTACACTGAATATAAGGAAACTTAAATGACGGTAATCTAAAACAACTGAGTTGTGAAAAATGTTCGTTTTCTTCTTAAAAACCTTCCGCCACAAGATATAGTCACATACTGAACTCTGTAAATATTAAATTTTTCATTTACTATTTTATTTGAAATAATTTAATTGACATTATAAAATATGTATTTATGAGTAGAATCCATATATAATGCAAAATATCCAGAAAAGAGATGACCCAAAATGGATACCCAAAAACAGAGGAACGAACCTCTTTAAAAGATGATGATACAGAATGCTGGCAAAGGAAGATCACTTATTTTGAAAGTGAAAGTAATACCTATACCGGTGGCTTATAATGTTGTGCTACTACATGCAATGCTTACCTATGTTAGTCAGCATCATTATGTTAATCCAACTAGAGCACAATGTGGATCCTTTTTGGTTATCATCACAAAAGAAACGTTAAATTTATGCATGTTAATTAATCTTCAGATCGGTTATTTGTAACACGCATGTATTTTTGTGACTTTATTCTTTAAACCCCGTTGCACTATTTTATTAGGTAAAAAACGACTTTGTAAAGCATACATTTCAGTCTTAAGATGGTACAGGACACCTGCATATTGTGATGTACTCCCTATTAAAATGAACAATAAAGTCTAAATATAATATTTTCCCCCAAATAATGTAACCTTACAGTGAAGCGCAATTGGTTTAATAAGAGTGTTAACTACTTGTCTGTAAGTAGAGAATTCAAATCCTGCTTGGGCTTTTCTATTTTTACTTAAGTTTCCAAAAATTTAAAAACCTTTTCTTTTTGCCAAATACATGTATTGTAAATATAAAACATCACCATGAACGAATTTTGGTTATAACTCCCTTGTATCTTTATATATCTTTTATATTATTTTGCTCTGTTTATAATATTCGTTGTTGCAATTGCATGTACAGTGTACATGCTTTTGATGTTATCAATATATTCTATCCATGAGGATTGCGAGTGTGTGAGTGCATGAAATGTTCAGATTATTTATTAACTTAAAATTAACATGCCAAAAATTCAACCCCAAATTGTACATAAAAGGCTGCTTAATGGTGTTATGGGATGGGATCTCAATTTATGAAAATTGATATGTTTAAAAATTACCAGACATTGCATGTAGATTTTTTAATACAACTTGTACAGAACAGTGTTATTTGGGGGCAAAGACTTGGTGCGGGTATTACTGTCTAATGACAGCATCTAGTTTTTTGTGATTTTGTATACAAGACTATCCAGGAAGAAATCGTATGAATGCGATAAGTAATAAAAAGGACCATTTAAATAATTTATGTAATTTAATCTAAAAAAAAACAACATTTTTTTAATTAAAAAAACATACCCCTTAAAAATTATCAGTAAGAGGCATCAAGCTGCCTAAACTCTAACGCTAAATGTAAATTTATGTGTAAAAAAAAATTGTTTTAAAAATTCAAAAACAATATTATCAAAATATTTCACGAGTTGTGTCTGATCTACAATATATGTATATATTATTTCATTTTTATTTGTTTCTATTATAATAAGCCAATCTTGTTTTTTTTTTTTTATAATTCGTTTTATTACATTTAAATATTACGTTTATCCAAATATTTAAATGTTTTGTAATTTGTTGTCTTACGCAAGTTATGTATATATTTATAAAAAAAATCATATATAACTAAATTTATAAGAGTATATGTTCTGCACAAACATTCTGATCTAGCTTTGCTCTTCCAAACTGTTTGTAAACATGTTTATACATTATAAATACATAATATTGAGTTAATGTACAATTTGTTCCATTTTTCATGATTTTTGATTGTTTGTTTGTTTGAGTTTCTTTTGGTTGATAATAAATGAACTAAAAAAGTGATAGCTTTTAGCAGTTGATTTACATATTAAATAGATTAAATTACTTTTCTATCTCCAATACCATTATAAACAAGCTTAGAACAATCGGAAAACTATGTTAAGACCAAATTTCTCAAAATTGATCGGCAAATGATGTTTTTCTCCTAATATAACTAAATAAACTTAAGAGCCAGCGGCCTTTAGATATTTGCATATTTATCATGTAATAAATGTTAACGATAGGTTTATTCAACATTTCAAAAAAGACTAGAACTTTAACTATATAGACCGCGATGAGTGATAAAGTTTGGTAAAAAAAAAAAAGAACAAATTGGAATTAGATTTTATATATTCTATATTACTTAAGTATCATATTTGTATATAATATTTTAATATCATATTAATATCAGGGTCTGATTTTTTCAAATATGCCTTTTTAAATAACTTAAACTGTTTCCCTGATTAAAAATGAAAACATTAAAGGTTCTTTTTTTAAAGATCTTCAGTTAAAGACTTTAATTTTTGTCAATATACACGCATGTGAAATCTCAAAATGATCTATCATTTATCAAAGCTTGCAAATACAACCCTTATATCAAAATGAGATCATCAAATGACCAGCACAGCTTCAATTCTATATATTTCCTGATTACAATTTTTTCAAGAATGAATTTGAAATATTACACTATATATTGTTTCAAACTTAATAACATTTTTGCTAGTTAACTACATTTTCCTACCATGTATATCATTATTCAGAATCATTGGATGAGGTTTCAAAGATAAAGGTAATTTATAATAGAATTTTTTTATGCTTAAAACGTTGGAAGGTGTGATTACTGATGCATCACTACCTCAAAGAGTTTTTGTTTCAAATGTTCAAATATGTATGTAAAACAGATACCACAGCTCATTTGAGACCCCCAACCAGGTATTCATTCTGTTTCCCCTATATTTTTTTTTTCTAATTTTGTATATAAGTGTGACATACTTCATTTACTTGGTACGTATGAACCTCATTAGGTGCCTAAAGCATTGCTCTGAAAAAGGCATATACCGAAAAAGAAAAAAACCAAAGAAGTTAAAATAAAAACCGACTACATATAAAATGTTATATGGATTAAAATGGAGCAAACAAAAAAATATGCAATTCATTTATTAGTAAGCAACTCGCTGATAACAGAATGTGACGTAACTAAGATGTCTTGATAGCGTTGGAGAATCCCTTGCATACGCAATATTTTTTTTATATGCTACAAAAATGTTATGCAACAATTTAATCAGATCGATATCCAAAAATTGTGCCAGAGCTGATAAATGTCGATATTTGCTACCGTATTTAGATTTTTTGGAATCGTGTGTTTGTGTTATCTTGAAATTATAACGAAAGTAACTATTCAGAAGGTTCGTATTCAGTGTGTTTAGTTGTTATATCATTTATCATATTTTTTAATGTTTTAATCAAATTAAGTCTTTCTTTGTTAACTATGGGCAAATAACGATTTTTTGTGGTTTTATTTAGCTAGCCTAATTGATTTCGCACACGAAAATGAAATAGGGTCGTATTTTAGGACAATCGTAATTTGGAAATTAAGTTCCTTTTACACATATGAAGTTCTACATGCTAATTTACGTTACTGATTTTTTGTTTGCTTTTTTATGATTGTTTGCCTTCACCGCTTTGCGACTAGGCTTTATTTAAATATATTAGTGTTTTTTTTTTAATTTTTTTAATGTATGAATCATTTGGATTTGTTATTTTAGACAAACGCAAAAGTACACGTATCATATACGTTACTGGATTATCACATTTTTTGGCATAAGAGTTCTTTATGATTTGTTTTTATTTACCACATATACATATATACATATGCAGACATTTTTATGAATATTTAATAATGAAACGGTAAAATATTATTGAAAGTTTATGTCCACTTACGAGTTTCCAGTGACAAAAAAAAAATGAGATACGTTAATCGGCATGATGAATTTGGGTAACACTGATATTGTTTTGTTATCATCAATTTTTATAAAAGGTCATAAAAAGGTACATTTGTATCTAAGTTTGGATTGTGAATAAGTATAATATGCCCGTTTGATAATGTCTTTGAAAAACAACAATCAATTGATCTCAAACCAATCCTAATAATCAGTACACTTTTTGTTTATTTGTTTTTATAAAAGGAATAATAAATCATTCTTTGATTATGACGTGATTAAAACGTTCTGGAGGATCAAATCCAATAAAGTCAAAAAAGCTTTATAGACGGAAATACCTCAATGAAATGATTAGGAGGGGGATCATAATTCAACAATCATCCTAGAATTTACAATTATAAACGAAAAAGTCAAACATTAGACCTTATGACTAAGGTGGATCCTTTTTTTAAAGAATTGTGGCTTCAGCTGTTGAAGAAATTTAGAAACCGCAGCTTAAGAATCATGTCTGGTTTTCTTACACATAAGGACAAAACCCAATTATCAAAATGGATGAGCAGAGATAGTAAGTTTTGTCTTCTCTATAAACTAAGTCGTGACGGGGTGCCTCCACAGAGGTTCCACGAGCTGTGTGACAACAAAGGGCCCACTGTGACCATCCTCTACAATACGGACAACAACGTGTACGGAGGGTACCTGTCAGACAGCTGGGGAAACACGTATGTCCCAGACAACTGGGGAAGTACCGGAAGCTGGTGTACAGATCAACGAGCGTTCTTGTTTAAGCTATATTCTGCTGGTAACTGGAAACCAAAGAAATTTCCATACATATGTGGAGAAACTCATTACCAGGCAAGCATTTGCGGACCATGTTTTTTTTCTTTGCGAACCTTTTATTCCAATAAAGAAGACAAAATATCCAGGAAAAACTATTACCAATTAAGCACAGATAGTTTCTTTGACGGGAAAAGATTTGACATGAAAGGAGAGACAGCCCAGTCTGTGGCGAACGGTCACAACAACGTCACAGATCTGGAGGTCTACCTGGTCAAAGGTCTTTTCTATTTATAACCTTAGCTTGATATCAAAACAAATGTGGTAATATGATAAGCAAGAGCTTAAGGTTGTTGTTTACTCAGGGTTTCACTACTGGATCTAAAAACCCCTGTCCGTATGAAAATCCCCTGTCTTCCCCTGTCACCCCCTGTGTTTTCACTGTCATCCCCTGTGCATCCCCTGTGTGCCACTGTACAGCGCCCCTGTATACCCTGTCATCCCCTGTGCGCCCCTGTACACATCCCCCTGTGTGCCACTGTAAGCCCCTGTCACCCCCTGAACGCCCCTGTCATCCCCTGTAAGCCACTGTATACCCCTGTGCATGTCCCTGACATCCCCTGTACGGCTTTTGACTGGGTTTTTTTCAATATCATTTTCTTAATTCAACTATTGAAATCACATGTGTTATATTTTGAGCTAAAAGTCAATATTTGCACTCAACAGCGCCGAATCACAAGACACACTGTTATCGTAATTTTAGAAATCACATTTTTTAGTTGATAATTTGTTGATACTTCAAAAATTATGCTAACAACTGAAGATTTGAGATTCACCGGGTGGTAAACCTCAGGTGAGGGCGGGAATTATTTTTTATATTAGGTGTGCAAGCCCTTAGGGCATGTAGTCCTTTTGAGCTCGGGGACATCGCTACTCCCTAATATTTGAAAAACAGACATAAAAATACAACATATAGTGAATTATTAAGTTTTTAAAATTGTCTACAGATATATGTACACTTTACTTAAGAATATCTTAAGCCTATGGTAATAAACATACACTAGAAACTAAGATCAAGCGCGGCACATGGTTTTGTATATATCTAAACATATAGGAGCGCACTTAAACCAATAAAGCAGTCAGAATAAAGAATTTATAATCAGCTATGTAACGATAGAGTACACCTTTCTTCTTTTTTCTAACCAAGTTCTTGGTTATACCTTTATTAATTTCCCGTGAAAAGCAAAACAAAGCTTCATTAGCTTATATAAGTTTGTCTAAGAAATATTTTAGTATGTTTGTTCAATACGTTTCTGACCGGCTTATTGGACTCTTGAATTGAATTAAAACTCATGTTTTAATCTCATAATCAATTTCATTAATTTCCAAAATCTATCCGAGAGAGAGAGAGAGTGTGTGAGAGAGAGAGAAAGAGTTTGAGAGAGAGTTTGCATTGACTTTGAATTAAATTTATTAATTATAAAGTTTACCCGGGAATTAATTTCCTAATAAGTAAACATGCAATCCTAATCTTTATTACCTATTCTTTAACATTCCGCAGCCCAGGTGGTCAGAACATACACAACATAAATGTAAATGTAGAACTAGTGTTTTCTATACATGTAGCCTATGGAGTTTATACACTGAGAGAGAGAGAGAGAGAGAGAGAGAGAGAGAGAGAGAGAGAGAGAGAGATTGCATTGATTTTAATTAAATGTTACAAATAGTTTAAACGGGAATTAATTTCTTAATAAGTAAACATGCAATCCTTATTAATTTTTAAAACCAATTTTCTTTAATTATTTAGATTAACTTAGAGCTGTCAAATTGATTTTTAATTCATCAATGTTTTATACTACTCCAGATCAATTGATCAAAAACTTGAAGACACATGATTAACAACTAGCTGATTGAAGCTACAGTTTTCAAAGGAGATGATGTTGACATAATTTCACTCGTTCAGTGATTATATAATAGCTACTGTACACAGCCCTTCTTGACAATTTGCAGTTCACGGTAGCGAGATAAAAGAACAAGAGATGATAGACACCCGTGTACACGTATATATACACACACTTCCTCAGATCTGAATGGTCGGTCAGTGATTATATAATAGCTATATACTGTATACAGCCCTTCTTGACAATTTGCAGTGCACGGTAGCGAGACTGGGAACAAGGAGGTGACAGACACACGTGTACTGGTCTGGATGCTCGGTAATGCTACACAATAATGCAAGTTCTGAGAATTTCAAACATGAAAAGATTGATGAGCTTTAAATTCAGAACATTATTTGGCACAGTGATATGAAGTAAAACTGTATATTGCTCTTTTATATTTTTCATTTTTCAAATGAAATAAAATTAAAATAAATGCCTGATATTGTTCTGATCCGAAACCCGGACCATTGTTTAATATAATGCATGTGTGTATAATTAAATGGTACCCCGTTACCGGCATTTGCATACAATCATGCATTAAATCGTTCATTAACGGTATCATTGCTCTACAGTGTATATGCATGTGGACAATTCTATACAATAATGCATATGAATAACTAAACTGGAAAATGCACACTAGCTGATAGAAGTTTAAAGTGTCAATGGACCGGTCTAATCCCCCTTTCCGAAAAAAATCAACTCTCTCTCTATCTCTCTCTCTCTCTCTCTCTCTCATGATTTATAAAAAAACAATACTGACAGCAATTATCAGCGATTTACATTAAATTCATAAAGGCTGTTTAATTCTATGCATCATTGCACTGGTCAAACAGTCAAAATATAGGTGATCATTTCGAGCGGTGTGTGGTTATCTGCACGTGCTGATCATGTTGTGTTATTATTATTATGCGCTTTCTCTCAGTCAGGTTACATGGCACAGAACATTGCAGATTTCACGCACTCCTCCACTTATTTTTATTTTTTTTCTTTCTATTTTATTTTTACAAAATACAGAACATGGTCATTTGTTTAAATGCATGTAATAAAATAAGCGGTTTATCGGTATACAAGTATATCTTGATTTGTGTCAATGTTGAGTCAAAATTATTCACACTTGTAATAATATTGCCTTCTATGAAATGCAAAGAAAACCTGAAGCACCGTCTAAAACATGAATGCTATATATAAATTTTTAAAAATCCGAATTAATTAAAAGCTATTTAATTACTTAGCGAGCAGTTAAAGACCGTGCAGGGGATATCAGGGGCATGCACAGGGGGAGACAGTGGCTTACAGGGGATGACAGGGGCGTACAGGGGGTGACAGGGGTTTACAGTGGCACACAGGGGGATGTGTACAGGGGCGCACAGGGGATGACAGGATATACGGGGGCTCCGTACAGTGGCACACAGGGGATGCACAGGGGATGACAGTGAAAACACAGGGGGGGACAGGGGAAGACAGGGGATTTTCATACGGACAGGGGTTTTTAGAGCCAGTAGTGTTTGTTTTGCATCTTTTTAGTGTCATTGCTATTCATAAACTGTACGTTATTTTTAAAAGAGTTAGGTCTATAACACACAACTTTTTTTTTCATCATCATCAGTGGCTTTGTTTATCATTCTGAGTAAACGTATACCTTAAGTTTTGTCGAGTTTTTAATTGTAAAAGCGCTTTGAGAAATGCATTGCAATTTAAAAGCGCTATATAAAAACTTGCAATTATTATAAAAACTTGCAATTAAGGCGTTTACGGGTCACCTTGTTTGAATACAGAAGTAAACTATTTTATGATTTTTTTAGTAGAACCTACATTGTCATTTGTATCATATACTTCAGTTTCTCTCTAGTACTCTAGTTTTTAAAAAGCATTGACTAATACAGATATATTATTTTAAATTAAGAATCAATAAATATTTTCCTAAATTATATTGTGATTATACAGAAAAAATGAACTGTATTCATTGTGGCAACGCACTTTGAAACTATACCGTATTTTGACTTTTTTTCAAAGTGTCTTAAATTGCAAACCAAGTCAACACACTTTGATCTTTTTTTCGAAATGTGTTATAAGAGTACAACATTCCTTTGTATCAAGATACTTGATACAGTTTTGAATACTGTGGAATCATTAGATTTCTCGGTAGTTCAATTTTCGTAGAATTCATGGGTACCTTTCACCCACGAATATACATCCTCTAGAAGAAATAAATTAGGGTTAAAAAGTCATATTTCCTTTTGCAAGTATAAGAGAATACACGAAACTACGTCCCCATTAGCTTGTAAAAGTGAAGCAAGCAACGAACATTGGCCCATACGAATTTTAATGATTCCACAGTAGTTGTATGAATTTCGAGATATAAACTTCGTTTTTAAATGATTTCGTTTGAAGTCTGATAAGGTGTTTATATTGCTTTGTAAACACTGTTTGATTTTTTGGATATTGATCTGTATCTTTGTTCCATATGATTGGGAGTGAGGAGGTGTCTACACAAGATACAGAACAATATCCAATAAATTATTCATATTAATTACTTGAAGAATGCAACTAAATTTCCTTCTTCATATCATATCAATTATTTAAACTTATAATTATGCTGTTTTATAAGCATAAATCCACTTCTAAAATTCAAGTTCCATCTATAATGTAAGATAGTTACATGTACAGCTGGTAAAGAAATATCAACTCAAACATTCAAAAGTTTAAGAGATACTTTTTTACATAAATTTAAAAAAATAGTGTTGCATTTGATATACTTTTTGTAAATGTTTGTTAACAAGCTTATAAAATCCATGAAAAGATAAGCTATTTTTCCCCATAAAATTGATCATGTTTCCTCTTTACTCTATAAAGTAAATATTCATAAAGTAAAAAGATTAAAAACAAATTAAAAAGACGGCTACCTGATAATTAACGCTGGTTATGTGGTATTTTGATATACAAACCTTATCTTACTTTTGAACTGTTGTTAATTATTGTAAATTATTTACCTAAATGATTTTATTGACAAACCTTTTCATTGTTATTCAGAAGAGCTTAACATCTAATAGGTTCTTTTTTCAATGTGTCAACTAAGTAAAACATTTTCTAATACATTTGAGGGTCTTAACAATTGCAACTTGACCCTGCATAATTTTTTTAAAAGTGTGTTGACTTGGTATCCAATTTGATGTTGATATTGCATATTTAAATGTTTTCAATTACCGTATCAGATAAGGAACTTATTGTACCTTGGAGGGAAACCCCGGAATGGAATTCACAGGTATGCTATCTTAAGATATGGGTCTGTGACAAAATACCGTCCGTGATTTTCATACAAAAGAGGTAAAAATTAAGGGATTACTGATTCTGAAATAGTCATTCCTAAAATGAAATTACTGGAAAACCCTAATATTTGGCTTAAATAACAACTTAACGGTTAAAAATATTATATGCGAACGGTGTGACGGTTTGACCGAACGCAATTTTTTTGGTTAAAAATACAAACAGTAAGATCCGCCTGTCTACTCAAATCATAAGCCAAACTAACCGTCGCGTGCTTAGTCTACATTATAACTTCATGTTAATATGTTAAACGTAAACTTTGTTTTTTCGGACTTCGGAAACAGTCGAAGAAAAATACGTTATTCCGATTTTTTTCATTTCTTCTTTCAATGCTTATCCATATCATAAGTTGATCAATTTTCTATTTATACTTTATTCAATCAGTATCTAAAAGATCGGTTCCTTAATGTTAATGTTATTTTTATCTAATTATTTGATAAGACATGCGTGGAACTAGTCTCATCTATTGATTACACGGAATTGGAAAGTTTTAAGAGACTTAACGGAGAATAAACATTTTAAAGGGCCACTCATTTAATGAATGGGATAACGATATTAAACAAAATGGCAGCAAATACGGCGGCGCCCATGAACTATACGTAAGAAAAATTTTCAGCCCTAAGTACCTTTGATTTAACTTCTATTTTTCACGAATGTTCTTATATATATTAAGCCTCACTTTGCTTCGTCCGCCTCCCTCTGCGCTCGGTATAAACCATATGTTTAATTTTTAGAATTTGAGATAATGTTAAAAAGTCTACGTTACCTCATTCGTATCAAATTGCGTTGTTAAATAGATCTAAATCTTAAAATAGGGTTAGATTACTTTTATTCGTTATTCTTTTTAATGATGTAAATTTGAAGGAACACAAAACTGATATTTCAGAAAAGCAAACCGTGTTTTCCTAATTAACAGTTTAAAATTTTAATAAGGTTCGTAAGCAAATTTGGTATTTCCATCACATTATTTCTTAAATTAATACTTTTTGTAGACGTTGCAAGAATAAAAAGATTTTGTTGCAAAGTACGAGCCACTAGAGGAGATAAATATACAGGAAGTAAACATTCTACTGTTAGGACAAGTTGGTGCCGGGAAATCTAGTTTCATCAACACCATCAACTCAATATTTAAGGATGAACTATCCTGTCGTGCATGCATAGGGAGCGAAAAACACAGCATCACTAAGAAGGTCTCTCTCTCTCTCTCTCTCACTCTCTCTCTCCCTCTCCCTCTCTCTCTCTCTCTCTCTCTCTCTCTCTCTCTCTCTCTCTCTCTCTGTGCTAAATGACATCAAGAATTAATGTTGTTTTGCGAATAAAATTGTCCACGTTTACTATGATCAGTTTGAAAAATTCCGAATTCGTGACCATTCGACCAAGAAATACCTTAGGTTTAGGATTTGTGACACACGTGGAGTGGACGATGGAATGTCCATCGACAATAAAGACCTAGGCTTTATTCTGGACGGAAACCTTCCAAATCACTACAAGGTAATTTAATTTAGAATCATCAATCATTACACAGAGAGAGTAAAGATAGACTTTTATCCTGGCATATACTTCTTAAATGCTAACTGCATAATATTTTGGCTAAATCCGGGACAATGATCTTTAATGATCTTTAAAATCGTTGACGGTTTAAACACAAGTATTTCTTTTATAGTAATTGTATGCATGTAATATATCATTGGCCAGCTCTCTTGATGTAATGCGAAAGCATAACGGTACATGCAAAAAACATGCTAAATAGGATATATCGCACCGTTTTGGTCGATTTCCGATATATCAATTAATATATAAACTTTGATCTTTATAAGTGCATTATACTTCCGTTTAGTATTCTTATGCATGAAAAAAAAACGTGATTTGAATTTTTGGACAGAAACAAACCAGTTCAAAAAATGTTTACATTCTTATCCTTAAATGTATAAGATGGCCGCACACACCCTTAAATTATGCATTTAAAATCTACTGCACAGTTGTTATACTATTTTTTCTCATCGACTTTTTATTAAAGTTTATCAACCCATATGTATATCTAATATACAATGTCATGTGGGCCAAAGGCTCATTAGAGCTTTTCTGATAAAACGTTATCGGATTTTTATCTTTGTCATCATGATTTCTGTTGTCGTCATCATAAACATTTTACATTTTTATGTTAATATGTCAGAAAAAAGTAATATTTAAGTCGGAATAAAGTCGTATAAGGCATATACCAAACATCGAATCCCAATATAAGAGTAGCAAAGTCAAATGTCTACATAATTTCAATCTATTTATTGCAGCTGATTCCATCAACAAAAACTTAACAAAGTTATTCCCGTCATGCGTTTTTGGTTTATTTCAGTTTAAGGTGGTAAGAAACGCTGCTAAATTTAGTCATTAAAATATTCAAAGACTAAGTTCAATTAATCAAAATATTTATTTTTTTTTAAGAAACATACAATAAAAGGACAAATCTGTTATGTACTATCTTAAATATTTAATTGACATGTGCCTTTTTAGAGAGAAACATTCAACTGAAGAAAAATACAACTTGCAACATAATAATGAAATTGATTTACTTAACGAAGGGAAGGGGGGGGGGGGGGCTATAGAAATCCTAATTTGTATGTCAAAAAGTAATTTGACATTTTTTTTTACCCACTTTAAAATTGTTGTTTTATTTTTAAGAATTTAATTTTTACTTTATGGAACAGCAAGTAGCTTTCTTTTTAAAGGACACTAAAGGACAGTTTAATTGAGAAAAAATATTATCTGTCAAATTTAATTTACACCATGATCAATTGGAACATGGCTAATTAAAACAATCTAGTCTTTGGCTTATTGTAACTAAATAATGGAAGATAAACATGCATTCAACACACAAGGTACAGTTTTCTGTAGTATTGATTATTAGTTTTTCAAATATGATATATGGACAATATCGAGCCTCCGAACAATTCAAATGTTTGGCATGAGAACAAATGGACAATTACTTAAGATATTCTCGAGAACTTTGATGCTGCAAAATGTGCTAGCCGAATATAAAAGCATCCCAATAATGTGTACATTCTTAGATGTGCAGATTTGAACCATCATTGGGACCCTAAAGTTGCTTGGATATTTTATTTGACTATATAAAACTCCATTGATCAGCTACTTTTATTATAGCAATTGCCAATATTAATAAGGTAAGCGATTGGACCCATGGCCTCTTGTTTTGTTTTAGAAATATCAGCATTATAAGATCTTTTATTTTTGATTTGAGTTGATTTAATTGCTTTCATAATTTGTAGATAATATGAAAAAAAGTATTTTTTTAAATTAAATTTAGCGCATGTTTCAGTTTAAAGAGTATTCAGCGTCATTACTTGTTCAGAGCCCACAGTAATGGAGAAGATACACGTAGTTGCCTTCGTCCTTGACGGTAGCACCATGGATCTTCTTTCAAAAAAGGTTCTTACAAACCTGTTGGAGATGAAGAGTCTTGTTGTTGATAGAGGTACAAAAAAATTAGTCCTTAATAATAAAATAAATCTTAATCCATGTTTCATAACTTGCACAATGGTTATGTGCTAGTATCAAATGACTTGAAACACATCAAGTCCAAGTTTCACGGCTTAGTTGGCATGCTAATTTGTTCCCGTCGACTAAAATGTCATTTACATTAGTTGAATATGACACGTCACTCCCGGATATATCTCTATGTCTGTCTAGTGAGAATTAGTATTTGGCATTATTGCCGACGCTTTGCCTTTTCTCGACATTTCATTATCTTTGACAGAGATACCGTGTTCTGTAAGATCTTGAAATACGTGTTTTGCTTAGTTGCACTTTGATTTACTTTTAAAATCTTTAAAAGTAGTTACCTTTTAAAATGACGACATATTATTTTGTCTGGAGCAAAATAAAATGGCAGCGTCGAGATTTGCTTAAACCTATGTGGAGTAAAGAGAGAAAATGTTAAAATCTAGATATAAACAAAACATTGTAATGATAAATGACAATAACAAACCGTCAACCATCTCAAAATCCATGCAACGAAATGCAAATTCAAAGCAGAGCAACACGGACCTCTAAAAAGAGAGAGGTAGGATCAGGTGCCTAGGATGAGTGTCCATCCTCTGCTGACCGGTCACACCCGCCGTGTATTCTTTGTCGTAATCGGGAAAAAACGGAAAAGCCCGTACACAATTAGGTGACTAATTATAGTCTAACATTTAGTATGAAAAACGTCGGTCAGCATGCGACCCAATGGAAGATTGTATTTGCTGACAAGATCATTGTATCGACCATATAACTTACGAAAAGATGACTTCAAACGAAACTGTTGATAGTCCTGTTTTGTCATCACAATATGCAGGTGATGAAGGTTTATTGATACATAAGTAAGGAAAGTTGACTTTAAAAAAAATTGAAGTCATCGTGTTTATCATAAAGTTTTGTTGTTAAGCTACCATCATTGTTAGTGAATAGCGAAATTTTTAAAGACTATTTGAAAGGTGAAAATTTGAATTTTGAAGAGTTTGACTGTGTTTATTCTGACATAATGTAGGGTCATGATTTTTTAAAGATCATCGCTTCTTGTGAAAAAGAAATGCTTACTTGAGAGTCTTTAGGGAAAAAAAGATTCGCCTCGCCGTCTCTGAGATTGATCGATATTTTTCTAAAGTCAATTAGTAAAAAACTAGTGTAAAAGTAACCATAATAATTAATTTGTTCATACTCGGCAATAATTCGTAATTGACCAAACAATGCCGCATCTTTGGTTGAAATAATAAACTGAATTTTATGTAACGAGATAAATTACAGTAACTAAACAAATAGACAAGGATGTAATTGATGCTTTGAAATAAAATATCAATGAAATAAAAGACAACCATTATATCCTGATAAAAGACCTCCATTATATCTTGATTACCAAGTATAAATAAATGGGGGAAATGTATCCAGCTTGTAGCCGAATCTTGAAAACAAAGCACGACCTACTCCTCAGAAAGACAATACGTAATTTATAGGACGTACAGTGAATGATAATTCCTCCAAATATAGACTCAAACTTAAGAATCTTCACTATAGAAAAATGTATAATTGATGTGTTAGGTATAAATCTGACTGTCTCAACTGAAATCATAAAAATCTGAAAAATTATGTGATGCAAAGGCTTTTTCCAATCTTTTTCTCAAGTGTGTTGAAAAATAATAAACGATAATTATATTTTCTTATTATTTGTCCCAATAGATACGCAAATAAACTTGAAATTTGAATACTACTCAGTTTAGTAACCTGTTTGTTATACATGTAAGTTTGCAGATGAGAATAATTTTATAATCATCAGCACCAGAATAAGCTGTAGAGAAAGTTGCTCTTTTTTAATTTAAGACGATAATCCTGAACTAATGAAAGGAAATACAAAAGGAAGTAGAAATACACATAGATTCAGAATTAATTGCTCGTACAAATCAGATACTAAGTAGGTTATTCAACTTTTCCTTGCATATAGCGGCACCCAATTTCATGGTTCTTGGAGGTTTACCGATATATATTTAATGAGATTTATAATGTGTAACGGATAATGAAAAAAATAATTCATTTCAAATGTGGTATTGCGCTTTTAATTACAAAACTGTGCTTTTCATATCAGAAAGGGACACTGGAAATTTTTGTATTTGAGTCTTTTATTAAATATCTTTTTATTTTAGAAATACCCCACGTAGTGATTCTTACCAACATCGACAAAATTTGTTGTTTGGAAAATGAAAACGTCCAAAAGGCTTTCACTAATGGACTTGTAGAGACAGCTGTCAACAACACTGCTCGTATCATCGGTCTACCAAGATCACACGTACTTCCAGTAAAAAACTATGAAAAGGAAACCCGATTGAAAACAAACATAAACATTCTGGCGTTAACTACATTACGCAGGCTGTTGATGTTTGCTGATGATTTTCTTGAGAACCAGTATGACCAAGAACAGGAAAAAGCAGCGATCTAAGAAACTTTAGAGGAAAACATTTTATTGTGTAAATTTAATAAGATAACCTCTATCAAATGAAATCAATATTTTAACATTTCTGCAGCTGGTACATATGTTGCTTTTAAAAAAAACAGTTTGAGGGTTATTTTTTTCTTAACCATTTTCAAAACGATTTTTACATGTACCAACAACATGGGCAATGTAGACCAATAGCATATTTTTTTTCAAATCTCAACATCAAGTAGGATAAATATATACATAGAAATACAATATGTTTTATGGAAAAGAAATAACGTACATACAAATACTGCAGTATAATCATTTTATTGTTTTTTATTAAATGTTAAAAATGGATACAAATTATGCTTAAATATTTACATTCCCCAATGTCTTTGTTTCTGATACATGTAACACAATCGAATCAATTTTGTAACGTATTGTCCAAAACATATATTCAACGGCTATTTAAGATTGATTGTACAATTCCTTAACATCATGTGAATATATGTAATATATGTAATAAGAAATCATTATTTGAATATTATGAGGTGATCAAATACAGTCAGGCGTGATAAAATCCTTCATAAAGCCATTTGGACAAAGCAACAAAACGGCCAAGGCCGTTAAATAAACGTTGTAATACATATAGTCTTAAATGCTTTTCAAAATTGTAAACATTTTGTAAATACTTGAAATATAAATTTTTTATTTCGAGTGTAAGAAGTTATGGTGCTTAAAAATCAACTTTAAAACAATACGATATTATAAAATTAGACAAACTAATTTAATTACAAACATGGATGTGGGAGACACAATATATCACGAACAGTGTTTACATGTTGTTGAAATATTTTTAAAGTATATCAAAATTTGCAGAACCTAGCTAAATTCCTTGAAACAATTCATTTAAAACCTAAAGTTATGTTGGCGAAGTTCACATTATCCGGGTTTTTTTTACCAACTATCGAAGTCACGCTTTATTCCTTTATATATGTTGAATTATTTCAAAACTTATGACACATGTGATCATTTTACAGCTATATTTATATTGTAAAAATTTGTATACATTACTAAAATTACTACTATTTTTATTAACATAAAGGTAATATTGCATGGTGTCATATATCTAAAACAATTATTTTGAAAGCATGAACAATTTAAAGGATCGTGAGAAATGCACAAAATATTTCTAAATATGGTGACGACACGGAAAATGATTTTTTTTATGATAAAACTTAAAAAACTGCATTTACTTAAACAAATCCTAAATAACTGTTCGTTATAAAATACTTTTTTGGGATTGCTGAGATTGGAATGTATCATAAACTAAAATTAAGGAGACTGTGTGGTCAACAAACTAATGACGATATATTTGGTCATAAACAATTACTAATTTTAAAAAATCGAATTATTTTAGATTTGAATTTTGAGCATTTTCCAATATTTTTTAAACAGAGTTCACTGTTTTAAGAAAGTAAATGTAGCTTTGAAATGGCCACGACCAGCCAGTCCTCTTCGCAAACGTCCCAATGTGGACGGTGTGAAAATTATCTGAAAAGAAAAATAATTTTACTTTCAAAGACATTGCTATAATGCAGACGGTAAAAATGCATATAGATAACCATTACCTACTGTTTCACATAATATTGATTTGTTTTCTTAAGAATTGCAGGTTAAAAGTAAGAAAATCTATAAATGACCCTAGCACAGTAGGCTGTGTATTGTTCACTCCTTGGGGAAGATTATGCAGTCAGATAATCTTTCACCAAGATAAATACAGGGAACAAATAGTGTTATCTTTATTCCGTAAACCCTGTAAGAAAATCGCTTTACCATAAATAAAGGTCACCAAAGAAAATTAGTTCTGGCTGATTCTGATAACAATCTTTAGAAACTGCATTGCAAACAATGATTACATTTTGTACGCTTGGTTTTAAAAGAATTTGAAAACATTGTTTGGTTTGGAAACATTGTTTAGATTGGCGGAAGATCAAATTTTTTCTCTTGTGGAAACAACGTAGTGTTATTCGAATAAAGGTAAGGAATCAATTTGTAAACACCAGTGATAAAACAAAGAGATACATATTTATTATTTAATATTATAATTCAATAGATTTCATTGATAAGGAAACTTAAAATCATCAATGAACTAGTCTGTTCATCATTTTAATAATATGCACAATCTCGGTGGGTTCGTGGGCCATCAGTAGCTTCTTTGAATGAATTCCCGAATTTCTGCATTTATTTTTAAAATTTTAAACATTTAACTTTGAAATGAAAAATAAGGACAATTGAATTTCGCTTCAGTAACTACGCTACCTACACTTCAAGAGCTAACATTTTGTTTCAAGTAGAAATACAATGAAATGTGGATTTTTCTAAATGTTATTATGATTGGCTCCCATACCTACCCTCTTCCTGTATCTACCACTTTCTGGGATTAACAAAACATTAACCTTTGTCAACTTCTTTTATTCAGGAAATTTTAAAAAGGAAGATTAAAATTCATGTAAGCAGGTATGACATTTTGTGTACCTCAGATACAGTCTTTTTTTATTATTTTTTTTTATATAGAAACAAACATTTTAATGATATAATTCAAAGCCATTTTTGATTTATCTACTTCCACTTTCATGCTCACATTCACACATATTTGGCAGTGGTTGTTTGTTTATTAATGGCAAACAATAAAAAATAATAAACATAGAAAAAAATTGAAAAACTACGGAAATGTATCAAATTTATGTTTCCATACATGCCAGTCGTTGGTAAAATTTTGCATTTGAAATTTCTGACATGAAATATATTTTTTCAACTTTGTATTTTTTTTATATGAATGAAAAAAACAGCCCTGATAGACTAGGCAGTATATTTTTTAAGACAAAAAAAAAGTAACCAGACGCTTCAGTTTACGGACGATTTTATTTGGGAACAGATTTTTTATACGTTATTTTGTCTCATTTATCCGGAATTACGCGTTCCGGATCCGGACGGTCTGTTTTTACCACAAAACACTGTTTTAATACTAATCTTGCTTCATTTAACCGGACGGTAAAATTTCATGATACCCCGTTCACTACAAAAGATAACGCCTGTCAATTGAGTTTCACACCTTTTTTACGTGTTAGACCCTCATGAGTAGCTTGTATAAACACTAACTTCCCTAATCACTTTCAAAATTACCGACAGTGCTGGCAGGATTTGTCACGTCTCACAGCACGTGGCTTGGATATCTTAACCTGTGCAACTGTCAAGTGCCATCGCTTTTTTAAACATCCCTGTATTTCAAATAAAAAATATGCTTATTTATCTAGAAAACTGAAAAGTTTTACATAACTTTGTGTTTTATCTATCTATTCAAACGTTATTTTAAAACGAATTGTCACATGAATGCCTTGTTAGATTAAGTCAAAACCGTAAGTACAGGAAGAAAATAAAATAGCATGTTGACTCATCGGAAGTAATTTGGTGGATCTTGCAACTTTCCCACCAGTAAACGTTAATTTTTTTCAATACAATTGACTTTCTTTTAAGAATAGAAAATACATTAAAAATAAGTCAATTATTGTGGAAAATGGCACATCTAAAAATAAATAGTTGAAAACATTACATAGATATAAATGGACACATATCACACTTCAACTAGATTCGGTAGTCCGGTTGATATTTCATGACAAATGATAATATAAAGCGTGGTTCTTTATATTTAAAAATGTCCATATCAACGGAGAACTCTATAATGTATTGCTATTTAGTATGAAAGGCCAAAAAAAAAATCCCAGTATCAATGCTGGGAGCCATCGTATAAAAATACATTATCATTCGTGACAACATTTCAGATATCTGGACGCTTCACCTTTTCGGACGGTTGGATACAAAACTATCAAGTTTACAACTTAGTTGTCTTTGACAATATGAGTTCATCCAATAAAATATCAATAACATTTAAATCAATTCGTATAGAAGTTGATTGGTAAATATGCATAATGAAGTTGCTCCAAATTGTTGATATTTCTTCACAGCTTACAAAAACATGTTAGATTGTCTCAACTTCACGTTCATAAACAGCAAACAGGAGATACAACAATGATTTTTTTTTTCAAATAGTAATTTACAGGAAGAATTCTATGAAGTAATCTGTATTGCAACCATTGAATAGATGATTCGTTGGTTGTATTAGAACATGTATTTAAAGCATCATAAACACAAATTTCCACTCCGTATTGTATCCATTCTGAATTCCACTTTGGTATTGCAGTTGGAGTTTTTTTTTTTACAGGCAATGAAATGTTTGTAGATGGGTTTTGTACATTTGTTTTGCAAACAAAAGGTCTGTAATGTAACAGAATATTTGAAGTATTAAATCTTTTACATAAAGATTTGATATGTACCGGTAAAAAGAGTTAAGATATAGTCATATAGCATTAACCATACTGCTGTATTGCATTGTACAAATATGCTAAACAAATTTTTGTTGAAAAGTTACATGTGACAAAAATTTCCATTATCACCTAGAAAGAGATTGATGACCATTACATCTTTTTTGTACCAACTTTTTATAAACACTAATTTCATACAAACTCTAATATGGCTATTATACTAAACAGGGATAGATAAAAAGTTTCTTCAACATTATAACCATTAAAAGAATTTATAACATAAAGCATTGAGTTAAAAACATCTTTCTAAAAATTATTATTAAGGTCAACATTAACCGTCTCCTTATGCGGCACAGTATGTCCTGGATATTTTTGTTTTGTTCCATAAGATTGTAGAAATTCAATGTTAATTTTCTGCGAGTATTGTTGGGTTTGGTTTGCCAAAGTTAAAGCATTACCTGCCATGCATTGAAGGGAGTTCAAACTTTCCCTCATTTGTCTTATTGATTGTGCCTGAGCATTGAATTTTTCACGTAAATTTTCTAGATTAAGATTGAAACCTTCACACTTTTTTTTTAATTTCTTTTTTAGTATTTACTTGTTTCTTTTTCGATTTTTTGTTCAAATTCTTCTTTCAACGCTGTTTTAATGTCTAAATTGAATTTTTAACGTTTGTAATGATTTTTTGTATGAATATTCATAATTTCTACTAAGAATAAGGTCATTTTATTCTTTGTTTCTTTCCTTATTTCAGTCTTTTTTACCATGTTTTGTTGTATGTCAGACAAGGTTTCGGATACAGTCTTAAAACAGATTGTTCAATCATCTTTTATGAAAGCCTTTTTTGCATTTTGTAGATACAACCTTAATGGATTCCTTTGGAAAATCCGGCAGGTGAGGTGACTTTGAATAACATTTTTATACAATTTACCAAAAGCCATGATTTCATTTAAAGAATTCAAATATCTTCAAACAACAAAAGTAAAATGATTGCAGGTCACCAGGTATCCTTTAAAGATCATATCATGTAATATTTGATGCTAAACTTACTTACTCATAAAGCAGGTTAAAGAAACTGATTTATATTAGTTTAAAATAAGTGAGTCAATTAAGTTAGTACACCAACGGCTCCTAGTGATCTGATGTATTCTTTAGTTGAACCTTTCACACAATGCAAAGAAATTGTTTATCTTGTTTAAAGTGTATCTTGTTTCTGAAATACAGGAAAGCGATGTTA